>NC_060127.1:55182406-55489489 GCF_021461395.2 Schistocerca americana
TTACATAAATTATCTGAGAGTAGGCAGATAAATGGAATGACCAAATAAAATTAATCGTCGGTAAAGTAGATGCCACACTGAGATTCATTGGAAGAATCCTAAGGAAATGCAGTCCGAAAACAAAGGAAGTAGGTTACAGTACACTTGTTCGCCCACTGCTTGAATACTGCTCACTGGTGTGCGGTCCGTACCAGATAGGGTTGATAGGAGAGATAGAGAAGATCCAACGGAGAGCAGCGCGCTTCGTTACAGGATCATTTAGTAGTCGCGAAAGCGTTACCGAGATAATAGATAAACTCCAGTGGAAGACTGTGCAAGAGAGACGCTCAGTGACTCGGTACGGGCTTTTGTTGAAGTTTCGAGAACATACCTTCACCGAAGAGTCAAGCAGTATATTGCTCCCTCCTACGTATATCTCGCGAGGAGACCATGAGGATATAATCAGAGAGATTAGAGCCCACACACAGGTATACCGACAATCTTTCTTTCCACGAACAACACGAGACTGGAATAGAAGGGAGATCCGATAGAGATACTCAAGGTACCCTCCGCCACACACCGTCAGGTGGCTTGCGGAGTATGGATGTAGATGTAGATGTTACGTCCCCTGATCAGGCATATGTTTTCTAGATTTCGATACATTTTCCCATTGCTTCGTAATTTCCAGTTTTTCGTACCTTTTCGTGGGCGTAATATTTTCCTAATGATTCACCTTTCTTGTATTTCTAATTTATCTGAGTTATAGTTTTTATGCTAGACATTAGCTTGCATATAGACGTTCTGTCTACACTACTGTTCTGAAATATCTTATTTTGCTTTTTTAGACAGACGTTTGTTATTGTAAAGGTCTTTTCTTATACCACATGCCCTTCCCATTTTATATATCCTTCCTTCTAGAGCAGAGTTTTTCAAATCATTTTCTTGGATTGTCTTCCCAAGATATTTAATTTTTTATATCTACTTCATGTGGCCAATCTCTTCTTTCAGATATTTCAGTGTATTTTTTATGTTTGTTAAAAAATTGTTTTTTTCTGCAGAAATTCTTAAGCCAGTTGTTGTGATCTTTGTTCTAAAAAATTATTTTGTGTTATAGCCAAAGTCACATTTTCAGAAAGTTTAGCAACGTCATCTGCAAATATGAGACAGGTCATTCAAATATTTTTGTTTACTCTTCCCAACCTCATTAATAAAACCTTAGATCCATTCAATTTTTCATTCCTAATTCTCGCGGTTTTTTCTAGACTGCAGTTAAAAAGAATGTGTTTAAGGCCATCAATTCGTCATACAGGTTTGCTTGTGTCGAAAGGCTAAGTTATTTCTCCAATACATTTTGTTTTAGATGCAATGTCTCTAAGTGTTTCACGAATTAGATTTGCTAATTTGACTTTACATCATATGCTCGGATTATTTTATCTACAGTTTCTTTGTGTACAGAAACAAAGGTTTTTTTAAAATCAACAACTATTACTACAGTGTTCTTTGAACTCATTACTCCGTGGCCTATGGTAGACTTCTTGTGCATTATTTACTCAGAACATGATCTGCCCTTCCCTAAACCACCTTGATATTCAAGTAAATTACTGTCTAGTGTTTTTTATCCTGTTTAGTAGAATCTTGGAAAATATTTTACATGCTACTTGTAGCAAAGAAATTCTTATCTAGTTCTAACGTCTTGTTTATTGCTTTTCTCAGGTAGTGGATGTCTCAAGGCTACCTTTCACGCTCCTGGGATATTTTCTCTTCTAGATTAATTTTAACTCTTTTCTTATTTTTCTTGGAGACCATTTCAAAAGTCTTCTTTTCCAGCTTAATGGTTTTTAAGATTTTAATTACTTCTTCAATTATAATTGTTATTTTAAAATTTAACTTTTAACATGTTTAACATTCAAGACTGTTACTTAAAATATAGGCCGTTTCATACATTTATAAGTGGACCAAAGTCATTGGTGTAAGCACTACATTTGGTGTTAATAGTGAGTCGTCTACCTGCCGTCAAGATGTAGCGGATTTGACTACTAACGAAAACGTCCTACATCCTGGGTTCAAAAACGGCAGCTGCTCACATTCTGAATAAAAATTGTTAGCACTGTCGGCCGAAGAGTTCCGAGATAAGAAGTCACCCTCGTTTGTCAACTGCCTTGTTAAACAGGGTGGAGGAGGGACACAGATTCGGGACACTCTCTTGCCCTTAAGGTGGGAAGCTGGTTATAAAAGGCGCAAGAATCAGCAATGATCAACGGTATCAGTATGGAGAAGGCAGTGGAAACCACTGCATTAAGGACACATACAGGACATGTGGCATGTAATTGTAAAAAATGCCTGATGACCTCACTATTGGCAAAAATTCCGAACTAGACCATCTCGAGATAATATCAACAGCAGCAGAAAATGGTAAAACGAAAGTAGGATTCTTCACGAAAAGGAAGGTAGGACAGATTCCATGTTTCTAGATTCCCTATTGCAGTAAATACTTCGATTTTGAAATAGCCAACTTAAAACATTATACTACAAGGTACGTTTTAAATGCGTGGCTTGTGATGTATTCCTTGCAGAACATGCTGCTGATCGTCTACATTGCAATGTTATTAAGGCAACTACTTCCCTTTCGAGCAACTTCATTCAACATACTAATCAAAACAAAAAGACACTGTTTGTCATAGTGATTTAATGTAACGATCCTTCGGTTTGAATTTAAAAAATGAGACACTTTGCAAGTTAATGACGAGAATTCTTTTTCATTCCTCCAACATTTTAACGAATCCCAAAATGTAAGCACCTACGTCCGTCTGCCGAATTTCATACATCTTGTCACTCAAATCAGTACGTGGCATTAAAATAATTTCATTACAATAAACCTGAATACATTACATGAATTTGGTAAATTCTTCGTATTACAAATTACTTTGTAATTTTCCATGTCTACATTAGTGTTAGAACTCATTATGGAGATTTTAATTTTCTGTCTTTAACTGACTATTTCTCATTAGTCTAGTTGTCAGTTTTTAACGTGCGTTTTGACACTGGTATTGAACTCCAACACCCGCTGACATTTCTGTATCATTTTTTCGAATAGTGGCATTTATTTGTACGTCTGTTTTCGAAATATTGATCTACTCCTTACACAAAACATATAAATTAACATTATTAAACAATGTTCTGTGCGTTATTACTATACCGTAATCTTACTTCATAGAATATGAAAAATAAGATTTTAGATTTCAAATCGGACTGTTAAGCAAATTGTCTGGTAATTATTCTCTGACGTAATGTTATACATTTTGTTCACACAAACAATCAGAGAAAACAATGTTTACGTAACACATCTACAGATATGATTCACTTCATATATAATCACAATGGACAGTTCATTCATTTCAAACACATCAGTTACATCTTATACAGAGGAATTTTTGTGTGTGTAATACACTCCTGGAAATGGAAAAAAGAACACATTGACACCGGTGTGTCAGACCCACCATACTTGCTCCGGACACTGCGAGAGGGCTGTGCAAGCAATGATCACACGCACGGCACAGCGGACACACCAGGAACCGCGGTGTTGGCCGTCGAATGGCGCTAGCTGCGCAGCATTTGTGCACCGCCGCCGTCAGTGTCAGCCAGTTTGCCGTGGCATACGGAGCTCCATCGCAGTCTTTAACACTGGTAGCATGCCGTGACAGCGTGGACGTGAACCGTATGTGCAGTTGACGGACTTTGAGCGAGGGCGTATAGTGGGCATGCGGGAGGCCGGGTGGACGTACCGCCGAATTGCTCAACACGTGGGGCGTGAGGTCTCCACAGTACATCGATGTTGTCGCCAGTGGTCGGCGGAAGGTGCACGTGCCCGTCGACCTGGGACCGGACCGCAGCGACGCACGGATGCACGCCAAGACCGTAGGATCCTACGCAGTGCCGTAGGGGACCGCACCGCCACTTCCCAGCAAATTAGGGACACTGTTGCTCCTGGGGTATCGGCGAGGACCATTCGCAACCGTCTCCATGAAGCTGGGCTACGGTCCCGCACACCGTTAGGCCGTCGTCCGCTCACGCCCCAACATCGTGCAGCCCGCCTCCAGTGGTGTCGCGACAGGCGTGAATGGAGGGACGAATGGAGACGTGTCGTCTTCAGCGATGAGAGTCGCTTCTGCCTTGGTGCCAATGATGGTCGTATGCGTGTTTGGCGCCGTGCAGGTGAGCGCCACAATCAGGACTGCATACGACCGAGGCACACAGGGCCAACACCCGGCATCATGGTGTGGGGAGCGATCTCCTACACTGGCCGTACACCACTGGTGATCGTCGAGGGGACACTGAATAGTGCACGGTACATCCAAACCGTCATCGAACCCATCGTTCTACCATTCCTAGACCGGCAAGGGAACTTGCTGTTCCAACAGGACAATGCACGTCCGCATGTATCCCGTGCCACCCAACGTGCTCTAGAAGGTGTAAGTCAACTACCCTGGCCAGCAAGATGTCCGGATCTGTCCCCCATTGAGCATGTTTGGGACTGGATGAAGCGTCGTCTCACACGGTCTGCACGTCCAGCACGAACGCTGGTCCAACTGAGGCGCCAGGTGGAAATGGCATGGCAAGCCGTTCCACAGGACTACATCCAGAATCTCTACGATCGTCTCCATGGGAGAATAGCAGCCTGCATTGCTGCGAAAGGTGGATATACACTGTACTAGTGCCGACATTGTGCATGCTCTGTTGCCTGTGTCTATGTGCCTGTGGTTCTGTCAGTGTGATCATGTGATGTATCTGACCCCAGGAATGTGTCAATAAAGTTTCCCCTTCCTGGGACAATGAATTCACGGTGTTCTTATTTCAATTTCCAGGAGTGTAGTATGGTGTGTTTGTGCTTGTAGACAATCAAATAACGGGCAGAATGCTATTGTATCATAGCGAGAGATCACAATCATGATATCTGGAGTATGCACTTAACTAAACTAAGCTTTGCCTCCACTTCTCTTATGGCTCCAGCCAAACACCTGTCATACAAATCCCACTGACCATCAACAATACCTGCAATTAAATAACTGGAACTTTTCTTCAGACTAATAAGTTCTCCCATATGGTCTGATCACCCGTATATGGTACATCTACAGTAACGAGTAACCCTTCACCCAGTATGCTAAAGTACACACTGTCGCCTTGGCAGACGGGCACTATATCCTAAACGTACTCCACAGAGAGAGTACACGTGCCCGAATGCCCCAACCACCGCCAGGATGCGGCTGTAAATGAGGGACCATGCTCACAATCCTATAACGGAACAACTCAGCAACATCCTTCAACTATTTATCATCATCATTAGAAAAGAGGAACATTCTACCACAGTTCTTCTCATGGCTCCTAAAGTAAAATCTCTTCCACTCCATTAGCTGGCTGGTACAGCAACTGCTACAAGTTATTTCAATAGTAAAAGTCTGTATTGAAAAAATATTATGTATTATTCTGTAAATGAGCATTCGTTAAAAAAAACTTGCGGGATAGGCAGACGCAGACGTAGACGCGCTTTCAAATCTGTACAAACGTAGCGACGTTCGTATACAAAGCGGTAGTTTCCTCAAAACAGTCCGCCTCTTCCCCTGTTTACGCAATACTCTGTCTCAGTGGATCCTTACGCTACACCCACTCCCAAACCTTTCCCACGTCGGTCATATCCCTGTGGAGATCTGAGACAGAAGGTCGGTCTGGGACACCCAGCACATCTTACAACAGTCCCGTCACAGGCTTGTCCTACACTATCAGGGGCAGGACTACGTCTGAAAACAGTCATATATATAGTAACATCTATTGGTGGACATCAATGTAGGGTGTGGCCATTCTTCGCCTTTATGACGATTTAAACTCTGCCCGACATGGGACTTAGGGAAAGCAGGAAAGGTGTGGGTGGGGCCTAATCAGTTACCGTTGGTTGCACAGAAAAGACATACACTTTATTATAAAAAATAACTCTCAACAATCTTTTGAAAGATTTTAGTACACTGACGGCCGAAGGCCTTACTAAGTAGGAACTCAAATTTTTCTCGGCTGATAGCCACACGCAACTTCAGAATACACAACGGCTGAAGGCCTGAATTACCAATTGTGGAAGGCAGTTACGCATTAACAAATACTAAGATATTTTCCTCTTAAACAATCAAAACTGTAACGAACTATTGTAATGGCTGAAGGCCGTATTTAGAAGGAATTGTAAATTATTGGTCGGCTGAAAGCCACAAGCAATTTCAGAATACCCAACGGCTGAAGGCCTGAATTGCTAGTGAAGAAGGCAGTTACACATTAAAACATTAGGGTACATTTTAAACAATTATGACAACTTTCCCAAGTAAGACAGAGTGATCCGCAGACGGTGCTCCCTGGATCGACCTGAGGAAGGTGACTACAGCTGTCTAAGCGGTGAGACAGGCAGCCAAGAGAAATGTTCACCTAAGGATGGCAGCTCAAACTAGGGGCAGCTTAAGCTGCAACCGACCGCCTAACCAATACGCCTAACGTCCGATCACCTGTACAACGATGAAATCTTTTTACGCAAGGGCGAAGAGACAGACAGCACTACGTCTTCAGAAAACACCAAGGCCGAAGGGAACTGTAGAACCAAGGTAGACTTCTTCACTCAAACGTTCAGGGTTCGGTGTGCAACTAGGTCGTCGCTCTCGCAGCTAGCCCTCCTTGATCCGGCAGTGGCAGCACGCCGCCAGAGGTGCCGGCTTGCCCACGCGCTGCACACACCTACTCGCTGCTGCGGCCTAACTGAACTGATGTCTGAAACTTACTGGCAGATTAAAACTGTGTGCCGGACCGAGACTCGAACTCGGGATGTTTGCCTTTCGCGGGCAAGTGCTCTACCAGCTGTGCTACCCAAGCACGACTGACGCCCCGTCCTCGCAGACTTCTGCCAGTACCTCGTCTCCTACCTTCCAAACTTAACAGAAGCTCTCCTGCGAACCTTCTTTCAGGAGTGCTAGTTCTGCAAGGTTCGCAGGAGAGCTTCTGTTAAGTTTGGAAGGTAGGAGACGAGGTACTGGCACAAGTAAAGCTGTGAGGACGGGGCGTCAGTCGTGCTTGAGTAGCTCAGCTGGTAGGGCACTTTCCCGCGAAAGGCAAAGGTCCCGAATTCGAGTCTCGGTCCGGCACACAGTTTTAATCTGCCAGAAAGTTTCATATCAGCGCACACTCCGCTGCAGAGTGAAAATCTCATTCTGTACTGATGTCTGTTCGCAACTCCCTCCAAATCCAGTACGCAGACAGCATTAAAATAACTGCTCATTGAAGACCACAAAAATGGATCCTGGAAAACAATTCCACCAACCACTCACAATACTAAAACCAGTCACTGTGAAACGACACGGAGGAATTACAAGTCGCCACAAAGAGAGAGGAGCCAGAAGCCTTCGGAAGACCAAATGCACGTCATCCGCTGCGACGACCAACCGAACGACCACTCAAGTCAGGCACCGGAAAGATCCCAGTATAAATCGTCGACTGACAGCTTATTGCCATGAGGGCATTTCGACGGGCGGACACACACACGCGCAGGTGAAAATTGCACTACACGAACATCACAGTCCATTCAAATAAAACTCGCTGAATCCGATCTTTGACGTGGTCGTGGACTCTCGCGACCACGTGCTTTCGTCGGACAGTGCATGTGTGTGTCCCAGAGGTCGGGCGAGTACTGGCTGTCCGGACCTCACTAATGCTCCGTCCTAACTCAACTCTCCGGACACACGGCGACCCGGAATTACTAGAGGACGCTCCAAAGATGGCGCCACAGTACGCGCTATCGATAAGCGCTGCTGCTGCCACTCACGGAGAGACAAGGCGAGCAAAGGTACTGGTGCCAATGAACACACTAAGAAAACAAGACACCACTATCGCTGTTACAAGATGCCAAGCTATGAACGGCACCAACGTGAGCCGCACACGGTTCACTCTGCTAGAGGCACGTTCTGATTGTCTGTGGCGGAATAACAGGCCATTCTTCCTGAAGACCCGAAACGTTAGTGATGCTGGAGAAGGGATGTAGAGCGAAGTCCGCGTTCTAACTCTTCATAAATTTGTTCGTTGTGTTCAAGTCGGGCCTATCGGTAGGCCAGTCCATCTTAGGGATGTTATTGTCCACAAACCATTGCCTCACATATGGTGCTCCATGGCAGGGTGTTTTGTCATGTTGATACAAAGAATCATAGTCTCTGAACGGTTCTTCTACTTCGTACAGTACGCATTGCTGTAAGATGTGTTTATATCCTTATTCATTTAGCGTTTTGTTAAGGGGGGTAGGACGTCAAACGGGCCGACTTGGGGCAGGAGAGGCGCCACAGGGCGTCTTAATTTCCACTGCCTGTAATTTTACAAATAAATTCATAAAACTTTGTCAGGATGACCAGAAAGGATTCAGAATTCGCACTCATAGCAGTGGAAGTTCAAACACATAACAAAATAATTTTCTTTACATATGAAATTTCATCATTTTTTCACATACTATTGGCTGCATTTGTTGCTATAGGTACACTTTTCTTCATATGTAAGAGATATTATTCGATGAATTTTCCACAGCATACAAACCATACTTACAGGTGTGTGAAACTAGAATTTATTTAATTTATGAAAAAATGAATGAACTGTTAGATTTTAAACGTCATGTTTGGAAAAAAATTCAAATTTTATAGCCAATTATCTTAATTTTACCACACTTTGTAAGAGATTTGGAAAATTCTAGAGTTTTGCATTAAGAAGTTTTCGTTAAATAAGCATACCAAGTTTGAAAGTAATAGGATATTTTTTTGGATGTTACATGTACCTAAGGACAGAAATTTGTGTTTTCCGGAAAATGGCCGTTAAAGTTTGTGCTTGCATTTAGCATTCTTTTAGAACTGTCCAGCACCATAGCCAGGTTCTTTTTCATTTTCTAAATCAGTTTCCTTCATTTCACATTCCTATGATGCACTCTTCTTCATTTTATCACCTCCGAAAATGATTTATCTGCTTTCACTACACGCTCTCTATCTATTGCATACAAAGCTTTGATGCAGTTCACTCTGGGCTTAATTCCCATTTTCTCTACAACATATTGTCTGCTTTGCACACCATCATTAGAACATGAAACTACATCACAATCACCAATACCAAATGCATTTCTTCACACAAAAATGGTTTTTCGCAATCTTTCCCATACACGTTGGTTAAAACTTTTATTTGGGTTTTGATCACCGCGCCGGCCGCGGTGGCCGAGCGGCTCTAGGCGCTGCAGTCTGGAACCGTGCTGCTGCTACGGTCGCAGGTTCGAGGTCATCAGTCCCCTAGAACTTAGAACTACTTAAACCTAACTAACCTAAGGACATCACACACATCCATGCCCGAGGCAGGATTCGAACCTGCGACCGTAGCAGTCGCTCGGTTCCGGACTGAAGCATCTAGAAGCGCTCGGCCACCGCGGCCGGCCCAACACATATCCCTGCAGAGATTCCTATTGGTACTGTCTACATCGTCATGTACAAAATGAACAGCAAGGCCCCAACACACTTCCCTGTAGAACACCTGAAGTTACTTCTATATCTGTCGAAGACTCTCCATGCAAGATAACATTCTACCGAGAAATCTTCAGTCAGGTCACGTATTTCCCTTGATATCCTATACTGTCGTACTTTTGATAATAAGCACAGGAGTCGTTCTCAGTCTAATGCTTTCCGGAGATCGAGATATAGTGGATGCACGGCTTTCAGGGTGTCATGTGAGAGAAGTGCGAGTTGCGTTTCACATGATCGATGTTTTCGGAATCCATGCCGGTTGCCGTGGGGCAGTTCATTCTGTTCGAGATACCTTATCATGTTGGAGGTCGGAACATGTTCCAAGATCCTACAACAAACGGTTGTCAAGGATATCGGACGCTAGTCTGCTGGATGACTTCAGCTACCATTCGTGTAGACCGCTAGGAGATGTTAGCACAAAAAATTCCAGTAATTGACTTTTTAGGGTTTCGTACTTCAATTGGTAAAAAACTCTTTTTTGTCAGCAATTGGTAGACGTATTAAGTTGAAATTTATCTCACTAAGGTCTATGTCCCTTGGTGGTGTAAAAATTTTGAACCTCTAAGTCACTGCAGTCAAAAGACACGGCCCATTACGTCACATATTTCGATACCTACTAACTCACTCGTCAAAATCTATAGGGTATTTCCCGTTGGCCTATAAACATGAAACTTGCTAAGAAGGAAGTTTTTACAGCAGAAGCAAAGAAAAAGATAAAAAATTGTTTACTGGCAGCTGTACCACTGGAAAAATTATTCTTTTGACATATGTTATCCTACTTCAACTTGAAATTAAAACTACGGTAATGATGGAAGCCGAAGAAATGAATTAAAATTTTTGCCGAGGCCGCGGCTTGAACCCAGGCCTCCTTTCTTGGAAGTCAAGACTGCTAACCACCTTTTTTTATTTTTTTATTATTCCACAAAAACAGTAACAAAAATGGCTAGCTTACAGTGAAATGACATAAATAAGGTGACAGATAATTGCAGTCATAAATTACAGCATTCAAAGAATGAGTCTTCAGCAGTAGCACAATTTAACACCTTCACTGTCACCTTCAACTGGTGGCAGTTCAGCATGCACATTTTCTTCTTCTGCAGCCTGAGGTTCCTCATCGTCATTTCCCAGACCCAAATTATTCAGTAAATCCTTGATGTGTGTTCCTTCCAGGGTAAATTACATGGACAGAAGAGAAGTCCCGAACAGCGACATCGCAAAAACCTTCACTGCCTTGTTATTTTTGTCAGTTCCAGCCTTCTAAACGCATCTATAGGGAGTTCAAGATCTTCCTTTATATCAGACACCAGATGTTTGCCGTCATATTCTTGTATTCTGCTGTACTACTGATTTATTTTTCATGTGATAGTTGCAGGTGAGATTAGGGTCGGGAACGTGACACAACCCATCCCCTCTCCACAAGAAATCCAGTTCCTAACCTATACCCATTCTGTTGAAGACAATTCGGGGCACGATACCTAGCGTTGCTGTACAGACTACGTAAGTCCAATACCTCCACAAAACAAACTTCGATTAGTATCCAGAATGAGATTTTTCACTCTGCAGCAGAGTGTGCGCTGATATGAAACTTCCTGGCAGATTAAAACTGTGTGCCGGACCGAGACTCGAACTCGGGACCTTTGCCTTTCGCGGGCAAGTGCTCTACCATCTGAGCTACCCAAGCACGACTCACGCCCCGTCCTCACAGCTTTACTTCTGCCAGTACCTCGTCTCCTATCTTCCAAGCTCTCCTGCGAACCTTGCAGAACTAGCACTCCCGAAAGAAAGGATATTGTGGAGATGGTTGGTTGGTTGGTTTGGGGAAGGAGACAAGACAGCGTGGTCATCGGTCTCATCAGATTAGCGAAGGATGGGGAAGGAAGTCGGCCGTGCCCTTTCAGAGGAACCATCCCGGCATTTGCCTGGAATGATTTAGGGAAATCACGGAAAACCTAAATCAGGATGGCCGGACGCGAGATTGAACCGTCGTCCTCCCGAATGCGAGTCCAGTGTCTAACCACTGCGCCACCTCGCTCGGTGATATTGTGGAGACATGACTTAGCCACAGCCTGGGGGATGTTTCCAGAATGAGATTTTCACTCTACAGTGGGGTGTGCGCTGATATGAAACTTCCTGGCAGATTAAAACTGTGTGCCGGACCGAGACTCGAACTCGGGACCATTGCCTTTCGCGGTCAAGTGCTCTTCCAGGAGGGGCTTCTGTAAAGTTTGGAAGGTAGGAGACGAGGTGCTGGCAGAAGTGGAGCTGTGAGAACGGGACGTGAGTCGTTCTTGGGTAGCTCAGGTGGTAGAGCACTTGCCCGCGAAAGACAAAGGTCCCGTATTCGAGTCTCGGTCCGGCACACAGTTTTAATTCAATTAGTATCTTGAGCTGTGCTACAAAGAAGGAGACTCAGGTCCCGACCGTGGCACACAAGTTTTAATACACTTCTTTGGGTTCCATCATTACCGTAGATGAAGATGAGATTTAAATGTCTCGGGAAAAATTTCATTATAAGATCCATGAAATTATAACATTCTCAAAAATTTTGGAATCCCTGGGACCGAAGTTTTGCCGCTATCAATACAGATAACAGGCAAAAATGGTCAAGGTTTTAGATTCTCAGAATGGTTGGATATGTCCTACTCGCACCTAGCCACTTTTTTTTTTTTTGACTGAATCTGAGTGCGGAGGTGAGTTTTTACGCGTGGTGTGTCGTGACAGGTGGCGGGCCTGCTGAACTGGGTGATGATGTTCACGGTGACGCGCTCCTTCGGGCTGATGCTGTCGCGCGTGGGCGCCGCCGCCTGCTTCGGCGGCTTCCTGGCGTCGTCGCTCACCGCCGCCGCCTTCGTCTTCTTCCTGGTGCCCGAGACGGCGGGCAAGACGCTGCAGGAGATCCAGGCGGACCTGCGCGCGGGCCGCCCCCGCGGCTCCGCCCCCGCTCCGTCCGCCCCCGAGGAGCTGCCGCTGCCGCAGCTGGTCGCCGGCTCCACCTCCGGGGCCTCCAAGGCGGTGGCCGCCGACTTCTTCCCCGCGGGCAGCTTCCGCTTCCTGTCCCCCGGCGAGATACACATCTGACGCTCTGCAGACGCACGCCCCACTACAAATGCGCAGCACGTCTCAGCTGTCGCGACCGTGTGATATTCTCGACACCCGCCATACGTATGTGTAGCCACTGTAGGCCGTCAACAATCAAACAAAACTGCTTCTAACACGATAACGGTACCTCTATTTGGATTAAAATAATTTTGTAATTGAAATTTCTGTGAGTCGAGTGGTAGGCGCCAGGTGTCGACTAATCGCAGCTGTTCCTCGTACTCTACGTGTTCTCTGTGTTGCCTTTCTGCAAGCACGAACAGCACTGCCTCGCGAGGCGACACAGGCAGACACAGCATGATGCCTCGAGCGTGTCAGTCACAACGTTATTTTCTGCATCAAATCGGAGTTAAAACTCGAGCTTTCGAAAATTATCATCATGTACTTCGTCACATGACTGACTGCAGGGTGGAAAGAGGGAGTCGTGGAGTCTGGTCGTCATCCAATCACAGCTGTCCCTCGGGCACCACGTGAGTGCCGTGTTGCCTATTCTGCAGGCGTTGGAAGGCAACGCAAGCACCGAGAGTAGAGTGTGATTCCATGAGCATGTGTCATGTTGCATGTGACCTGGGAACTCTGTTCTGCACCACAGACATCTGTCAGTCGCACAGTTATTGACCATGTTCATTCGGAGTTGAAACTCGGGTTCCGAAGATTAATATCCTCTTCTTCCTCAGGAGATGACTATCTGCCAGGAGGGAAGTCTGCTTTCCTTCATAGTGGCGTTCAAACTTGTCACTGGCCAGGCAATTCTAACTTCTATTCTGAAGTGTAACGAAGGCAGTCGACAAGAACAAAACTTTTCATGGGAGGGGAATCTGACTGCTAACACATACATGTGTCATTTACATAGAACATATCCCCTGGAATATTACACATATGAAGTATTATCCAGAAGTTTACGAAATACATTAATTTAAAATATTACATATCACATGCAGCTTATTTTGCACTATCACCTTCAAAATAGTGCCCACGGAAGGCAATATACCAGCACCAACTTTTCTGCCACTTTTAAAACACGTCCAGGTGGTCTTTCTTCATTTGGCTGCTTGGTACCCTTTGCGATTCCGCTTAAATCTCCTCCACTGCATAAGTCCTTCGACCCTCTTCATTTTCATTTTGAGGAAAAGGAAGAAGTCACAAAACGGTGCTAATTCTGGTGGGTACGGCGCTTGAGGAAGAAATTTCGTCTTGTTTGGAGTAAAAGATTCCAGTATGATATAGGCTGCATGGGGTAGTACGTTATCACGGTGAAGTACTCAGTCGTTCGTAGGACACTTCTGCTGACTTATGTCGTTATACCCTCCCTCAGACTTACGAACATCGCTATAGAACTCCTTATTGACACTCGGGGCATGCGGGACAAACTCGTTATGAACGATGCTGTGAATGTATTTTTAAAATAATTGATCAGCAAATACTTATTGCTACTCTTGCCTTGTCCTCCCACTGGGGCGACTGCTGCTTAGTTTCACGACAATGGACATAAACCCAACTTCCGACGCTTTCAAAACCATCAAAAGAAACTTTTGGTCATCTTGGAGGAATTATATGACTTCCTTGAGGACTTCCAGGCAGTTTTGTTTTTTATCGTCTTGAAGCAGTAGTGTCACAAACTTCGCCTCAATCCATCGTATGCTCAATTCTTCACTCACAATGCGTTAACATTTACCATCACTTATCCGCAAGGTGTTGCAGCGGTCTTTGAACGGTCTAGAGAAACCTGTTGCATAAACGCACCAGATGTTGAAGCAAGATTTTGGACGCAAAGCCTGATGTCATACACATAGTTACGGCTTGTACAAGCGCTGAGATAATGTTTAGAAAGTGATTTATCTGATTCAACATGTTTAAAACAAAGCTTTAGACATGATGCTGTTTCAGGTTAAACATCGCAGAATCACAGATTCACAGGTACACGTTAATGGAAATAAGCTCATCC
This sequence comes from Schistocerca americana, assembly GCF_021461395.2. NCBI lineage: Eukaryota > Metazoa > Arthropoda > Insecta > Orthoptera > Acrididae > Schistocerca > Schistocerca americana. The sequence continues at coordinate 55,196,987 of NC_060127.1, forward strand.
ACAACTGACCGAACTACGCAACTCACAGCCATTTGCCTCACTAATTCAACAAGGATTTGTGGGGAGACACGTAACAGTAGGCCTTTTACGTTGCACTCTTGATCGTCTAGGTGCAGAGTTCAAATTTCGGAAACATAGATACCACTTCATAGAGGCTTCTGAACATACAGTGAAGGTGATAGAGTATTGAATTCACTCTGTCTTCCACAGCACATCCTGCTTTTGTATGATGGTGGAACAGAACTCCGAATTGCAAAAAAGACACCCAGTGTTGAATCAAGTAACATTTAGTGCCCCCTTTTTTGAAAGTCAAGACACTACAAGAGAGTCATTTGTGGCTGAACTGTTCTTTATCTTACACCTGAAGAATCAGTTAAACTTTCAAGTCCAGAAACAAGTGTGAAAAAACTATTACATGAGATTTTATGTGAGTTAAAACCATGTTTGTGAAAAGTGTAATGACCAAAATGTGTGAATAATTAAATGAGAACAATGCTGAAGTACATTCCACAGACAGATTGGAGACATTTCAGAATAATTGTAATGGATAAATTGTGGTTCTATTATTATGTGAGGATTAATTGTTCTACCAAGAATGTGAGAGACATTTCCTTGCCCAAATACTGTTTTATGAAGACTAAAATGTGATTTTAAGATTTTTTACTAATCTTATCACAATAATGATTTTAGTGCAAAATATTGCCTACAATAAATATGGGAGGTAATATAGTTTTCCCGAAACAAGCTTTACTATTTTGAAAGAAATTAGGTACTTGATGTAAGTATTGTTCTGTTTGTGAATGTTTTATATGTGTGGGACAAGGACAAGCATATATCCATATTAGTTGTTCATGTACTATAAAATTCCGAATGACCTTAACACTACAGATACTAGTACTGCAAAAAATAACATTTTATCTATAGTAGAGTAAATTTATACTGAAGTATCCAGTTCATTTTTGTTACTGAATTTGTGCTACATTAAAGACATATCATCAGTTTTAATTACCTCAAAAAAATTAAGTTTCTCGCCATTTACACGATAAATCTGCCTGAAAATACTCCTCTACTGACGAAATTCACATCCTATTTCACATTAACATAGTCTTTTTTTCTATATTTTGTTGTACTTCAATTAAGCTTGGTTGTCATTGTCTACATACTAATCTAACAGAGAACCACTGGCCTAGCTAAGCAGGTGGAGTATCTGCACTCAAAAAATACAGGGAGAGGGAGGGCGGTGAGTGGTTAAAAGGCAGTGACAGAGTGTGTATGTATACAAGAGAAAGAGGTGGGGGTCGCATAAGTGTGGAACTTGTACACTACTGGCCATTAAAATTGCTACACCACGAAGATAACGTGCTACAGGCGCGAAATTTAACCGACAGGAAGAAGATGCTGTGATATGCAAATGATTAGCTTTTCAGAGCATTCACACAACGTTGGAACCGGTGGCGACACCTATAACGTGCTGACATGAGGGAAGTTTCCAAGCGATTTCTCATACACAAACAGCAAATGACCGGCGTTGCCTTTTGAAACGTGGTTGTGATGCCTCGTGTAAGGAGCAGAAATGCGTACCATCACGTTCCGACTTTGATAAAGGTCGGATTGTAGCCTATCGCGATTGCGGTTTATCCTTTCGCGACATTGCTGCTCGCGTTGGTCGAGATCCAATGACTGTTAGCAGAATATGGAATCGGTGGGTTCAGGAGGGTAATACGGAACGCAGTGCTGGATCCTAACGGCCTCGTATCCCTAGCAGTCGAGATGACAGGCATCTTATCCACATGGCTGTAACGGATCGTGCAGCCATGTCTCGATCCCTGAGTCAACAGATGGGGACGTTTGCAAGACAACCACCATCTGCACGAACAATTCGACGACGTTTGCAGCAGCACGGACTATCAACTCTGAGACCACGGCTGCGGTTACCCTTGACGCTGCATCACAGACAGGAGCGCCTGTGTACTCGACGACGAACCTGGGTGCACGAATGGCAAAACGTCATTTTTTCAGATTAATCCAGGTTCTGTTTACAGCATCATGATGGTCGCATCCGTGTTTGGCGATATCGCGGTGAACGCACATTGGAAGCGTGTATTCGTCAGCGCCGTACTGGCGTATCACCCGGGGTGATGGTATGGGTTGCCATTATTTACACGTATCGGTCACCTATTGTTCGCATTGATGGCACTTTGAACAATGGACGTTACATTTGAGGTGTGTTACGACCCGTGGCTCCACCCTTCATTCGATCCCTGCGAATCCCTACATTTCAGCAGGATAATGCACGACCGCATGTTGCAGGTCCTGTACGGGGCATTTCTGGACACAGAAAATGTTCGACTGCTGCCCTGGCTAGCACATTCTCCAGATCTGTCACCAATTGAAAACGTCTGGTCAATGGTGGCTCGTCACAATACTGATGAACTGTGGTATCGCGTTGAAGCTGCATAGGCAGCTGTACCTGTACACGCCATCCAAGCTCTGTTTGACTCAATGCCCAGGCATATCAAGGCCCTTATTACGGCCAAGATGGTTGTTCTGGGTACTGATTTGTCAGGATCTATGCACCCAAATTGCGTGAAAATGTAATGTCAGTTCTAGTATAATATATTTGTCCAATGAATACCAGTTTATCATCTGCATTTCTTCTTGGTGTAGCAATTTTAATGGCCAGTAGTGTAGTTCCACTAGGAGGATGCTAATCAGTTTTGTTTTAAACACACGCTGTAATGGACGTTACCTTTGAGACTGGACGAAGTGAATTGATGTTAGTCAAGAATGCATTTGAGATGAGTAAGACACCATTATCAATTGCTCAGTTTCAACGAGGTCGTGTAATATGGCTACGAGATGCTCGATGTGTCTTCTGCGGTGCTGCAGAAAGACTTGGCAGGAATGTAACCACTGTACATGACTGCCGGCAGCAGTGGTCGCGGGAAGGACCGGTCACATGAAAACCGGGCTCCAGACGGCGATGTGACACTACCGAGAGGGAAGGCGTTAATGATCGGCGTATGCCTGTGGCGTATCTTACTGTGTCTACAGCAGCAATTTTAGCAGCCTTTGGTACAGCAGTCACAGAATGAAGTGTCACAAATCGGTTACTTCAAGGACGCTCCAAAGCGTGCAATCTACTGACCCCCAAACCATCACCGCTTGGGACTTCAATGGTGTCAGGCGAGCGCTAGTTAGAGGGAAGGGTAAAGGTCTGTTGTGTTTTCTGCTTAAAGCTGGTTCTGCCTCAGTGACAGTGATGGCCCCGTTGATTAAAAGGTCAGCTGTAGGCCTGCAACCAACGTGTTTGCAACCTAGATGCACTGGACCTGTATGTGGAGTTTTGTAAAGTGGGCGATTTCGTGTGGCTGCAGAAGTGTTCTCGTGGTTTTTATACGTCCATCTTTTTCAGAATGAGATTTTCACTCTGCAGTGGAGTGTGCGCTGATATGAAACTTCCAGGCAGCTCAATTGATAGATCACTTGCTCGCGAAAGGCAAAGGTCCCGTGTTGGAGTCTCGGTCCGGCATACAGTTTTAATCTGCCAGGAGGGTCCATCCTTTTGTCTGGAGGTCGTGAAGACCACGGCCGTTCACTATTTTAAGAAAATGAAAAGCCTACAGCCATCCTTATGATTTTATTTATTGTGTAGCTACCAGTTTCTGAGCTTCAGTGCGCCATCTTCAGGTCTCAGTTGATGCTGAATGGGTTATCACGAACCATATATATGTGGCATCAGTGGCCAACGTAACTGGTTTATGCATACCATCTGTGACCGTGATGTCAGTACACCAACCATCAACTGACTGCTACACAATAAATAAGATCATAAGGACGGCAGTAAGCGTTTCATTTTCTTACTCTCGTGGTTACCCCACGCACTCTGTCTGTAAGTTTGTACGTCAATCTGGTGATTCGACCTGTTGTACTGCCACTCAAGAGCAACATTCTAGAGGGTGTTTTCCAACAGCATAACACTACAGCATAATAGCTGCAGACGAATCACAAAAGAAAAGATTGAAACAAATTCATATTACAATCTCAGACAAGTGCTTTAACTAAGCGCATGCCAATAAAAATAATAATATTTACCTTACAATAGATGGCTGACTTAATTAAACTGTTGAGTTTTCTTTATATTACCAATAATTCATTTGTTCATCATCATCTCATTCCATGGTATCATTTAGCTCTGCGCTAATCAAAACAAAAGGTTCAAATGGCTCTGAACACTATGGGACTTAACATCTGTGGTCATCAGTCCCATAGAACTACTTAAACCTAACTAACCTAAGGACATCACACACATCCATGCCCGAGGCAGGATTCGAACCTGCGACTGTAGCGGTCACGCGGTTCCAGACTGAATGCGCTGATCACAATTATTATTCAGTTCCATATAATAAAATTTTAAAATTTGGTCTGCACTGTGACTTTAACAACTACTAATTATAAACTGCGCTGTACCAGCGACAGACTACAACTACACTGTAGCAGCGAGAGACTGCAACGTCAGCAGAGACTGCTCTCACTTGCGACTCTATTGCAGCTCTCTTTTAACAGGGGCAAAGATATTTTATGTCCCAGGCAGCGCCTGTGAGTTGTCGTTCTAGCAAGTGAGCAATACATCGATGTTACATTTGTTCCAGCAGGGTGGTGAACCCCTGACAGTGTAATGGAACTTCATGGGCTGCAGCAATGAAAGCAGACTCTGCTTGCACGCAAGTGATGGGCATCTGCACGTAGGACGTATACCTTGTGAGTGGTGTCTCACAGTGGGCACTTCTCGAAGACACACTGGCCCACCCAAAGTCCTACAGTCCGGTGTGAGATAAGCTACAACCCTCGGTCACCTTTGGTGTTTTTGGAGTGGACGCTAGCCAGCGATCGGTACATGCAGCATGTTGCCATTCTTGCAATAGGACGGTGGTGTGTTGTTCCATACAGACTGTCCGCGAAATTCAAAATGCTCTGCAATACGTGCGACAACTTGTCTCGTCATCACGATCGCCAGACTTGGCTCCAATCGAGCGCGTGTGAGATATGATGGGACAAAAAAGATTCATACGATTCCTCAGCCAACACTCCTATGTGAACACGTCAAGCAGAATTCAGTTCCCCAGAGTCGTTCAATGAACAAAGTAAGAGCATATGGACTATCAGATCAATTGTGTGATCGGATTGAAGAGTTCCTACATAACAGGACGCAGCATGTCATTGTCAATGGAGAGAAGTCTTCCGAAGTAAGAGTGATTTCAGGTGTGCTGCAGGCGAGTGTCGTAGCACCGTTGCTATTCACAATACAGGGTGATTCAAAAAGAATACCACAACTTTAAAAATGTGTATTTAATGAAAGAAACATTATATAACCTTCTGTTATACATCATTACAAAGAGTATTTAAAAAGGTTTTTTTCACTCAAAAACAAGTTCAGAGATGTTCAATATGGCCCCCTCCAGACACTCGAGCAATATCAACCCGATACTCCAACTCGTTCCACACTCTCTGTAGCATATCAGGCGTAACAGTTTGGATAGCTGCTGTTATTTCTCGTTTCAAATCATCAATGGTGGCTGGGAGAGGTGGCCGAAACACCATATCCTTAACATACCCCCATAAGAATAAATCGCAGGGGGTAAGATCAGGGCTTCTTGGAGGCCAGTGATGAAGTGCTCTGTCACGGGCTGCCTGGCGGCCGATCCATCGCCTCGGGTAGTTGACGTTCAGGTAGTTACGGACAGATAAGTGCCAATGTGGTGGCGCTCCATCCTGCTGAAATATGAATTGTTGTGCTTCTTGTTCGAGCTGTGGGGAACAGCCAATTCTGTAATATCTTCAGATACTGTAGTCCAGTTACAGTAGCACCTTCGAAGAAAAAGGGACCAAAAACTTTATTGGCTGAAATGGCACAGAAAACGTTCACCTTAGACGAGTCACGTTCATACTGAGTTGTTTCCCGCGGATTCTCAGTGCCCCATGTACAGACATTGTGACGGTTGACTTTCCCGTTAGTGTGGAAAGTTGCTTCATCACTAAACACAATATTTGAAACGAAAGATTCATCTGTTTCCATTTGAGCAAGGATAAAATCACAGAAATCGATTCTTTTAATCTTATCAGCTGCAGACAGTGCTTGAACCAATTTCAGACGATAAGGTTTCATAACTAACCTTTTTCGTAGGACTCTCCATACAGTTGATTGTGGAATTTGCAGCTCTCTGCTAGCTCTGCGAGTCGATTTTCCTGGGCTGCGAACAAATGCTTGCTGGATGCGTGCTACATTTTCATCACTCGTTCTCGGCCGTCCATAACTTTTCCCTTTGCACAAACACCCATTCTCTGTAAACTGTTTATACCAACGTTTAATACACCACCTATCAGGAGGTTTAACACCATACTTCGTTCGAAATGCACGCTGAACAACTGTCGTCGATTCACTTCTGCCGTACTCAATAACACAAAAAGCTTTCTTTTGAGCGGTCGCGATCTTAGCATCAACTGACGCTGACGCCTAGTCAACAGCGCCTCAAGCGAACAAATGTACAACTAAATGAAACTTTATAGCTCCCTTAATTCGCCGACAGATAGTGCTTAGCTCTGCCTTTTGTCGTTGCAGAGTTTTAAATTCCTAAAGTTGTATTCTTTTTGAATCACCCTGTATATATAAACTACCTTGTGGATAACATTGGAAGTTCGCTGAGGATTTTTGCGGATGATGCTGTGGTATATCGAGAGGTTGTAACAATGGAAAATTTGTACTGAAATGCTGGAGAATCTGCAACGGATTGACGCGTGATGCAGGGAATGGCAATTGAATCTCAATGTAGACAAGTGTAATGTGCCTCGGATACATAGAAAGAAAGATCCCTCATCATTTAGCTACAATACAGCAGACCAGCAACTGGAAGCAGTTAATTCCATAAATTATCTGGGAGTAGGCATTAGGAGTGATTTAAAATTGAATGACCATATAAAATTAATCTTCGGTAAAGCAGATGCCAGACTGAGATTAATTGGAAGAACCCTAAGAAAATACAGTCCGAAAACGAAGGAAGTAGGTTACAGTGCACTTGTTCGCCCACTGCTTGAATACTGCTCACCAGTGTGGAATCCGTACCAGGTAGTTGATAGGAGAGATAGAGAAGATCCAACGGAGAGCAGCGCGCTTCGTTACAGGATCATTTAGCAATCGTGAAAGCGTTACGGAAATGATAGATAAACTGCAGTGGAAGCCTGCAAGAGAGACGCTCAGTAGCTCGGTACGGGCTTTTGTTGAAGTTTCGAGAACATACCTTCACCGAGGAGTCAAGCAGTATATTGCTCCCTCCTACGCATGTCTCTCGAAGAGACCATTAGGATAAAATCAGAGAGATTAGAGCCCACACAGAGGCATACCGACAATCTCTCTTTCCACGAACAATGCGAGACTGGAATAGAAGGGAGAACCGATAGAGGTACTCAAGGTACCCTCTCAGGTGGCTTGCGGAGTATGGATGTAGATGTAGAGATGTAGAATCAGGCGTGGCGTAACGTGTCCCAGGGCAGTATTGCTACTGGATGCCAGGGTAAGCGCCCACATTTCCGACCGTGGTGGCTACACCACGTACTAACATGGGTACGATCTGCTGGATGCCAGGGTAAGCGCCTACATTTCCGCCCGTGGTGGCTACACCACGTGCTAACATGGGTGTTTCAGGATGGGTCGATACCTGGTACCTCAGAACCACTCGTGCCACTGATCTGTAAATGTAATCATATCATGTACTCCATATACACTGTTGCAACAAAAAATCTTGAACGAATTGGATACCTCTAACACGTAATTTGTTTTGTCTTTCAGACTAAACTGCTTTATGTGCATGTTTACTTACACATCAATGAGCTACAGTAAAATTACATCACACAATGAAGTGCTGTTTAGCCTGGCTCCGTCGCTGAGTGGTCAGTGCGGCTGACTGACATTTGGAAGTCCAGGGCTCGATTCGCGGTACTGCCAGCCATTTTCCTCGGTGGGAGTACTGTAACGGAGTGAACTCAGCCTCGTGATGCCAGTTGAGAACCTGCTCGATCGAGCAGTAGCGGCTTCTCGCCCAAGGAAGCCGTCAGTGGCCCGGAGAGCAACGTGCTTAGCTTATGACACCGTTGTTGGAGGATGACACGGCGGTCGGTGGTTACCGGTGGACCTGCCAGGGCCTGTGGATGGTGTTTCACCAAGAAGATGATGATGAGGTCACATACTCCGAGGATCATAGGGGACGATGCGGGAGACCCGCACCGCTGTAATAAGCAAGGTCCTAGTGGAGGTGGTTTGCCATTGCTTTCCTCCGTCCACAATGGGGATGAATGATGATGATGAACACGACACAACAACACCCAGTCAACTCGAGGCAGGAAAAATCCCCCACCGGGAATCGAACCCGGGACCCCGTGTGCGGGAAGCGAGAACGCTACCGCAGGACCACGAGTTGCGGACTCATCACGAAGGCCTTAGCCAATGTAAACTGTTCGTTGGCCATCAGCGCTCATACGTGTGGAGATGTTCATGTAGGACTGTTTGAAGAGTTAGTGTCACATGACCCAAATTATTTTTCCCTTAGAAGTATATGACACTTACTCATATTATTACTGGGGTGACACGTCATGGGGTAGAGACATGCACATTTACAGATGGCTGTAACATCGCGTATATGAGGTATAAAAGCACAGTACAGTGGCGGCTCTGTCATTTGTTCTCAGCTGATTCACGTGAAACGATTTGCGACGTGATGATGGCCGCACGACGGGCATTAACAGACTTTGAAAGCAGAATGGTAGTTGGAGCTAGACGCATGGGACATTCCATTTTGGAAAGTGTTGGGAAATTCTGTATTTCTAGATCCACAGTGCCAAGAACGTGCAAAGGACACATTTCGGAGGACAAAGCGTTCACTTGACGACCGAGAGCAGCGGCGTTTGTGTAGAACTGTCAGTGCTAACAGACAAGCAACACTGCATGAAATAACCGGAGAAATCAATGTGGGATGCACGACGAACATATCCGTCATGCAGGGCGGTCAAATTTGATGTTAATGGCTGTGGCAGCAGACGACCGACTCTAGTGCCTTTGCCAACAGCCCGACATCGCCTGCAGCGCCTCTCCTGGGCTCGTGTCCATATTGCTTAGACCCTAGACGACTGGAAAACCGTGGCTTGGCCACATAAATTCAGATTTCAGTTGGGAAGACCTGATGGTAGGATCCCAGTGTGGCACAGACCCCAGGTGAAAGGCACTGTGCAGACGGTGGTGGCTCCATAATGGTGTCGACTGTGCTTACTTGAAACATGCTGGGTCCTCTGGTCCAACTGACCCTATCATTCACAGGAAACTATTATGTTCGCCGCCTTGGAGAATATTTACAACCATTCATGGACCCATGTTTCCGAACAACGATACAATTTTTATGGATGACAACGCGTCATGGCACCTGGCCATAGCTCTTTCCAATCAGTGTGTAGAACACTCTGGACAATTTGAACGATCGATTTGGTAGAGCCACGGGTCGTACCACGTCTGAAATGTAACGCCCACTGTTCCAATTTCTGTCAATGCGAACAAGAGGTGACCCAGACGTGTAACCAATGGCACCCCATACCATCACGCCGGGTGATACGTCAGTATGGCGATGACGAATACACGCTTCCAATGAGCGTTCACCGCGATGTCGCCAAACACGGATGCAACCATCATAATGCTGTAAACAGAATCTGGATTCATCCAAAAAAATGACGTTTTGACAGTCGTGCACCCAGGTTCGTCGTTGAGTACACCACCGTAGGAGCTCCTGTCTGTGATGCAGCGTCAAGGATAACCGCAGCCGTGGTCTCCGAGCTGATAGTCCCTGCTGCTTCGAACGCCGTCAAACTGTTCGTGCAGTTGGTTGTTGTCATGCAAACGTCCCCATCTGTTGACTCACGGATTGAGACGTGGCTGCACGATCCGTTACAGCCAAGTGGATGAGATGCCTGTCATCTCGACTGCTAGTGATACGAGGCCGTTGGGATCCAGCAAGGCGTTCCGTATTACCCTCCTGAACCCACCGATTCCATATTCTGCTAAGAGTCATTGGATCTCGACCAACGCGAGCAGCAATGTCGCGATAAGATAAACCGCAATCGCGATAGGCTACAATGCGACCTTTATCAAAGTCGGAAACGTGATGGTACGCATTTCTCCTCCTTACACGAGGCATCACAACAACGTTCCACCAGGCAACGCCGGTCTACTGCTGTGTAAGAGAAATGTTGGAAACTTTCCTCATGTCAGCAGGTTGTAGGTGTCGCCACCGGCGCCATCCTTGTGTGAATGCTCTGAAAAGCTAATCATTTACATATCACAGCATCTTCTTCCTGTCGGTTAAATTTCGCGTCTGTAGCACGTCATCTTCGTGGTGTAGCAATTTTAATGGCCAGTAGTGTAATTAGTGTCTTCCCTGTGCGAGACACACATAGGCAACCCGCACAACCGCGCGAGGCAATACAGCTCCGTTATGCGCTACGCCGTTCAGTTGCGACTCTCAGAGATACCCAGAGTACCTCACACACAGAGCATCCCAGGGTGAATCACTGTTTTTAATATATCTATTTTTCCTGCTATACGCAGGAGTACCCAATCGTAGTTTTGTTTCATGTGATTGCAATAGTTTGCATATACGCATCTTAATGTATTTGTTTTACGCAGTTTTCGTGTTTTGTAAATGTGCCTTACGCCGGTCACGCACGCCACCTGGCGTCTCTCGCCGCACTATGCGCTGTGTCTGTATCTTGGTCTGTCCCAGTAATACTTCTGCGCGCGCCAAAGCGACATTGTGCTGTGTACGGCTCGTACCGCGTTTATTTCGTAACAGTGGTCCTACTGTGTGCTGCTATGGCGGAGTCAGCTGGGGTGGTTCAAGCAACTTGCGATAACAGTTGCAATTTTTCCTCCACCTTCTTCTATTTTCTCAATTTTATAGTGGCTGTTTTCTTTTCTGCTAACTAGCTACACTTTCCGTTTTCATGTTTTTTGACGGATGGGTTACATGTCCATTTACTTTTGCGTTCGTTTTCCATTTTATGTGGTTTTGTGACCAGCTTCTTTTGATGATTTACACGTGCTGTGGCGTGATGTTCATCGCAAAAACAGGGGAAGTAACTTTTCTTGGCATCTTGCACATGTTTTCAACTACCTGGTGTTTTTAAACTTTACATTCATAAAATCTTATCTCCAGTTCCACAATGTGGAAGCAAACCACATGTAACACATCATTGCGCCACATATTGTGGGAGGAATGTTTTTTTGATGCAATTTTCTCGAGAGTGATCTCTTCCTTGATGAGAAAAGAGCAGTACTGAAGGTTTTTGATCAATTTCTTCACCTAACGATATAAATATCCATGCAATAACGAGTGCATTTGCGGGGGGAATCACTTTAACACTGCATGATGCCAACCCTTCATCTTGAAAAGTGTCGTCGTGGTTTTGTTTGGCGTCACCACAAATCATGCCCGGATTTACGGTGACCAGGGGGGAGGGGGGGGGCGGAGGGGTGGGTGGGAAAACCGGGGTATCTACCCCGGGCGGCCATTTTAAAGGCGCCAAATTCATAATCTTGAAGAAAAAACGAGTAAAGAGAAGAGACAAGCAAGACAGTACACATTTCTTCAATCCTTAAAGCTTCACAAAGCGCCTAGCATCCAGCGTATGTTGATCTATCGACTATTTATATGATTTTGAAACACATCCCTGCTGGTTTTTGAACATCATTCAACACATTCGAAGTTAATTTCCGAGCGAATCATAAGTTGATCTTTGAATGTGTGCATACTGTACGTGATGTCTCTGCGAGGGGAATCCCCATCGCATCAAGAAATAAAAAACTTTTCGACAGACAAAATGGGACGGGACTACACGAGCTGAGCCGAATAAACCCGAATGGGTCAATACCGATCGCTATTTGTTTATGTTGTTGACTGGGTGTGCGAATGATAAACGTTGTTATCATTATTAGCTAAATCCATACGTTCAAACTACCGGAGTGGAAATAAACAACTAACATGAATAACAGGTAAGAGAGGTTACATATTATCTTCTCTGTACATCCAAGAAAATGAAATTCTGACAAAAAATCTTTTGCCAGATCGCTACACCAGTAAGGGTCAGATCTACAGTCCCCGGTAGCATATGCCTAGTTCCATTCTCGGAATACTGCGGAAAACGCGTTGTACGAACACGTAATAACGCCTAACTGGAGATTAAACGCGGGATAACTAAATCGGTGATTCTGGCAAGGTTACTGACGTTAATCGGAGAATAAGTTTTGACAATGGCGGGAATAGCTACAGAATTAATTATGACAAGATTGTTAGAGTGAGTAAGGAAAAGAAACGGGGTCATCACACAAATTATATTGAAGAATATGACGAATCCAAATGTATATAATACTACTTTTCGATCTCGTGCTTGAGAAACTGGACCATATGAACGTCATGTGAAACTGCTTCCTAATATAAAACTTTTTTGGTTTTAATAGCGCTAATAGGCATTTGATGTTGGTTCTTCGTGAATTATATTTTGTTGTGTTATCATGTGAATGTATTTGTGGCAAAATAGTCCTGCTTATTTGGCGTGTATTACAATTGCTGTGATATTAGAAAAAACTATTTCGGTATGTCTTGAAGACAGTGACAAACGTAATCAAACCCAGAAACGACACTCGTCTTGGGTACTATTCGTATTAACAGCTTTTCAGTGTTAGACAACGACATTTTGATTTTTCAAAGATCAAAGCGTTTGACGTACTTTGGTTAGGTAACAGATTTTTTCGCATAATGGAAAGCACGCTGTGCAAAGCTGTAGCCAGACTAAAGAGAAAAAAGTGCTGGGACTTAAGGATTGAAGAAATGTGTACTGTCTTGCTTGTCTCGTTTTACGTTACCCATATTAGGTATTAGCTAATAGGCAATAAAGACCCCAAATTTTCAGATTTATTATTCTCCCTGTCACAAATAATCCTACCCACGTTAATTGTGAGTTTTTACTTAAAAGGGTGGGGGATGGGGGAGGCTACGATGTCAAAATGGCTGACTGGGAGCAGGTGAATCATCACAGGACATTTTAATTTCCACTGGCCTGAATATAGGCTTGATGGCTTCTATTACAAAATATACACGTTCTAACTCTACAGAGCGAAGTAAAGTGACCCACGATAGAAGAATACTGTGTGAAGAGGCGTGACACTGCATTTTTGGCACACTTAGGACCAAATAATATGTCTCACATTTTCCCGAACATACGTGCTTTATACATCAATATCTTCAAAAAGATGTGTGTTATAAAATGAACATACACACACATCACCCCGGTTCCCAGGACTCCTGAAGATAGACGTTAACTGTGGATATTGTATCACAGACACAGCCCCTTTGACTGTTCGGAGATGTCATCAAACTCGCCCAAAGATGTAAAAAAACCAATCATGAGCAGCGCCTATTAGACAGAGGGAGTCCGATAGCCGATCACTTCCTGTCATTCCACCAGGAAGGAGGTACACGGCTCGTGTTGTCTTTAGTTCAATACTGAGACGGTCAATACTGAGGTTCGATCGCTTCCGCACTGTTACTTTGTTCCAGGAAGGGATCTCAACAAGGTTGCTGTCCAGGCGTCTCGGAGTGAACCAAAGCGATGTTGTTCGGACATGGAGGAGATACAGAGAGACAGGAACTGTCGATGACATGCCTCAATCAGGCCGCCGAAGGGCTACTACTGCAGTGGATGACTGATACCTACATGAAATGTGTGGTTTTAATGACCAATAAAAAGGTCGGAAATTATGTTTACGTTGATCTCTATTCCAGTTTTCTGTACAGGTTCCGGAATTCTTGAAACCGAGGTGATTCAAAACATTTTTTGATGTGTGTATTTTTGAAAAATCGACTTTTTTAATTTTTGACGTCCTATCACAAACTCTTGGGTGAGAAGGGGGCGGGGAGGGGGGGGGGGGGACGGAGGAGACGTGGGCGCCACTATAAAGTTTTAGCCCAGATTCGGAAATATCGTAGAAAATCAATTAACAGAAAAAAATTTGTTCTACACTTAAGGCTTCATCCTATCAGCCAAATGTTTCTGTATAAGGCTGTTATAAGTTTCCCAGATTTTGATGAAGTAATGATGCCTACTGTTGAAACCTAATTTTCCTTTGCTTTTCCTTTCCGTGCCCTTCATGAAAATATTAGAAAATGCAATATATTGACCATTATTTGTGTTTATGTGAAATCTGCAAATAAAAAAGTTTCTGCAGAAGAATTCGAATTAGTGTTCAGTACTCTTTCCGCTGCCCTTAAGGTACGTCAACATAAAACGCTCAAACCTCACATGATCATCATCAAAAAAGCTATTTTTGTAAACGGTTGGCCATCTGGAGTTCGAGCTTCTGTCGCTTTCATTTCTGGTGAAGCCTTGCCACGGTGACAATTAGACGTGCTCTCCTAGTTTGATACGGGAGAACGACGGTTGGAATCTTCTAGCCTGGCTTACCATGGTTTCCCAAGTCGTCTAAAGAGGATTCTGCGTCACTTCCTTTGAAACCCTCACGACTGTTTCATTTCGCCATCATTTTCCAATCCGAGCTTGTGTAGAACAGTAATGACTTTATTCTCAACAGATTTTTTTAAAATTTGTTTTCCTTCTTCCATTCAATCATTCATTTATTTATCATATGACATAGATCCCTATCACTGGGGATACAGGCATCGTCAGGAGTGTCCCAGCGACGTGTGATAGGATCATTCTTGTACTCTACATACATAAATGATTTGACAGACAGGATGAGCAGCAATTAGCGGCTATAATGTTCAACATAATTAAAAGGTAACTTGTGTGAAACCCTGTAATTATCTCCCTCTTCGACGAACGGATTTGAGAACTGACTCAAAGATGTGTACAGCCATCCTGTGTAATGGTGCAAAAGTGTGGCAACATGTGACGTTACCTCGGGCTGGGCGATCATTCAAGAAAAAAAGGCCATAGCTCGAAAATAAGTTCATGTGAGGTGTAAGGTGAGTGGATGATGTGAGATTCGCACCAAATTTCACGACCAAAGCTGTCTACGCTTCTGCTCTTGGTCCTGCTAGCAGACACTCGTAATCAGAGGGAATATCAGCGGGGTGCCTGCCTGCACACGCCAAGGAGTTCATTAGGACCTGTCTGTGTACAGGTACATTTTAAAGCGCTGAATGAAGACAGGCGGCTGGCATCGAGGTTTAGCCGGAGTGGATGGTCTTAGAGGGACTCTTTGGCGTTCTATTCATATACATGTCAATGTTCAAATGGTTCAAATGGCTCCAAGCAGTATGGGACTTAGTATCAGAGGTAATCAGTCCCCTAGACTGAGAACTACTTAAACCTAACAAACCTAAGGACATCACACACATCCATGTCGGAGGCAGGATTGGAACCTGCGACCGTAGCAGCAGTGCGGTTCCGGGCTGAGATGCCTAGAACCGCTCGGCCACAGCGACCGGCTCATGTCAATGTTGCTCATTCCCTTCCCAGCATGATAACGCCACAGGAGTGCGTGAAATAGGAGGCCTGAACAAGCATAAGCACTCACTGGAACTTCCTGGCAGATTAAAACTGTGTGCTGGACCAAGACTCGAACTCGGAAGCTTTGCCTCTCGCCGACAAGTACCAACTGAGCTACCCAAGCTTGGGTAGCTCTGTTGGTAGAGCACTTGTCGGCGAGAGGCAAAGGTCGCGAGTTCGAGTCTCGGTCGAGCACACAGTTTTAATCTGCCAGGAAGTTTCATATCAGCGCACACTCTGCTGCAGAGTGAAAATCTCATTCTATAAGCACCCAGTGCTGCTTCGGATCACGTCCAAATTTCGTTGAATACTATTGAGGACTCCATAGTCGTTCTGCCCTGCACACCAGAGCAAAAAATGCAGTCACACTGCACTCCAAACAGGTGCGATCATATTCAATGGCGTTGCAGGCCCTCGATGTTCTTAGGAAAGGGTGAATCATCCAGGAGGTGTTCGTAGTGACAAAGGTTGACAAGAGTGGTGCCCTGTTGATCACTGCACTGCGAACTGTCGTTTTCGGCCTCGAAATGTGTGGGAATCAACGACACAAGGAAGGCCCTGTATGCTAGCACCTAAGACCTTTTCGCCTCCATTCTGAGCGGTGGTGTGTCTGAACTGTTTTCCTCGGACATCCGTAAGAAAGCAGCGTGATTTGAACGCTGGGCGTCGCAGTTCTGACCATCATGGCAGAGGTAACGAATAAAGGGGTGAGATGTGGGCAGGAGGGTCTGTGACGACCTCCCCATCCTGTGTCACGTCCGCCGTAGCGTTGGGCGCAATTGTGGTGAAATTTGGTTCCAGTGTGACTTTACTAACCCACATTACAACCTACACGAAATTCTCAACTCTGGCCTGTTTTCGCATGTGTCGACCCCTTGCTGTTGAGGCGTCGCAGGGGGCCACGCTTTTGCATCGTTGCACAGGAAGAGCGTAGCCTCCTTTCAGTCAAGTTTCTAACGTCTGCGTCGCAACTGGGGGCAATTAAAGCGTTTTGAAAAAGTGACCCTTGGTGATACGCAGTGTATTTACCGACAACACTGAAGAGTTTGAAAAAATGTCTTTAAATCACTATTAGACGGCACAGGATGACTTGGATGAAATATCTATTTGGTGTGATAAATCGCTTCGTGTGTGGAAAAATGTAAAGCGAACAACGAAAATAAACCTGCAGTATTCGATTACAGTATTAGTGGTGCGCTTATATTTGGCGTTCACCAAGGAAGTGTTATAGGCCCTCTGTTGTTCCTAATCTACAGGGCTATTACAAATGATTGAAGCGATTTCATAAATTCACTGTAGCTCCATTCATTGACTTATGGTCACGACACACTACAGATATGTAGAAAAACTCATAAAGTTTTGTTCGGCTGAAGCCGCACTTCAGGTTTCTGCCGCCAGAGTGCTCGAGAGCGCAGTGAGACAAAATGGCGACAGGAGCCGAGAAAGCGTATGTCGTGCTTGAAATGCACTGACATCAGTCGGTCGTAACAGTGCAACGACACTTCAGGACGAAGTTCAACAAAGATCCACCAACTGATAACTCCAATTGGCGATGATTTGCGCAGATTAAAGCTTCTGGATGCCTCTGTAAGGGGAAATCAACGGGTCGGCCTGCAGTGAGCGAAGAAACGGTTGAACGCGTGCGGGCAAGTTTCACGCGTAGCACGCGGAAGTCGACGAATAAAGCAAGCAGGGAGCTAAACGTATCACAGCCGACGGTTTGGAAAATCTTACGGAAAAGGCTAAAGGAGAAGCCTTACCGTTTACAATTGCTACAAGGCCTGACACCCGATGACAAACGCTTTGAATTTTCGGCGCGGTTGCAACAGCTCATGGAAGAGGATGCGTTCAGTGCGAAACTTGTTTTCAGTGATGATGCAACAGAATCCTCACGCATTCGTGCAGCAAATTCGCAATTCACCAAGAGTTAACGTCTTTTGTGCAATCTCACAGTTTAAAGTTTACGGCCCCTTTTTCTTCTGCGAAAAAAAACGTTACAGGACACGTGTATCTGGACATGCTGGAAAATTGGCTCATGCCACAACTGGAGACCGACAGCGCCGACTTCATCTTTCAACAGGATGGTGCTCCACCGCACTTCCATCATAATGTTCGGCATTTCTTAAACAGGAGATTGGAAAACCTATGGATCGGTCGTGGTGGAGATCATGATTAGCAGTTCATGTCATGGCCTCCACGCTCTCCCGACTTAACCCCATGCGATTTCTTTCTGTGGGGTTATGTGAAAGATTCAGTGTTTAAACCTCCTCTACCAAGAAACGTGCCAGAACTGCGAGCTCGCATCAACGATGCTTTCGAACTCATTGATGGGGACATGCTGCGCCGAGTGTGGGAGGAACTTGATTATCAGCTTGATGTCTGCCGAATCACTAATGGGGCACATATCGAGTATTTGTGAATGCCTAAAAAAACTTTTTGAGTTTTTGTATGTGTGTGCAAAGCATTGTGAAAATATCTCAAATAATAAAGTTATTGTAGAGCTGTGAAATCGCTTCAATCATTTGTAATAACCCTGTATATTAACGACATAGGAGACAATCTGAGTAGCCGTCTTGGATTGTTTGCAGATGATGCTGTGATTTACCGTCTTGTAAAGTCATCAGATGATCAAAACGAATTGCAGAATGATTTAGGTAAGATATCTGGATGGTACGAAAAGTGGCAATTGACCCTGAATAAGGAAAATTGTGAAGTTATTCACATGAGTACTAAAAGAAATCAGCTAAATTTCGATTACGCGATAAGTCACACAAATGTGAAGGCTCTAAATTCAACTAAATACTTAGGGTTTACAATTACAAATAACCCAAATTGTAACGATCACATAGATAAGATTATGGGTAGAGCAAACCAAAGACTGCGATTCATTGGCAGAACACTTAGAAGGTGAACCAGGTCTACTAAAGAGACTGCTTACACCGCACTTGTCCGCCCTATTCTCGAGTATTGCTGTGCGATGCGGGATCCGCGTCAGGTGGAACTGACGGATGACATCGAAAAATTACAAAGAAAGGCAGCTCATTTTGTATTATCGCGAAATAGGGGAGATAGTGTCACAGACGTGATACGTGAATTGGAGTGGCAATCAAAACAAAGGCGTTTTTCGTTGCGACGGAATCTTCTCGTGAAATTTCAATCACCAGTTTTCTGCTCCGATTGCGAAAACATTCTGTTGCCACCCACCTACATAGGGAGAAATGATCGTCACGATAAAATAAATGTGGGCTCGCACAGAAAAATTTAAGTGCTCGTTTTTCCCGCGTGCCGTTCGAAAGTGGAACGGTAGAGAGACAGCTTGAAGGTGGTTCATTGAACTCTCTGCCAGCCACTTTATTGTGAATAGCAGAGTAATCACGTAGATGTAGACGTAGATTGACAGTAATGTCGATTAAATACTTAAGAGTAACATTTCAAAGTGACGTGGAACGGGCCGGCCGCGGTGGCCGAGCGGTTCTAGGCGCTCCAGTCCGGAGCCGCGCTGCTGCTACGGTCGCAGGTTCGAATCCTGCCTCGGGCATGGGTGTGTGTGATGTCCTTAGGTTAGTTAGTTTTAAGTAGTGCTAAGTTCTAGGGGACTGATGACCACAGCAGTTGAGTCCCATAGTGCTCAGAGCCATTTGAACCATTTTGACGTGGAACGGAATGAACACTTTACTTCGGTTGTAGGGGAGGCGAGTGGTCATCTTCGGTTTATTGGGAGAATTCTAGGAATGTGTGATTCATCTGTAAAGGAGACATCGTATAGAATACTAGAGTGACCAATTCTAGAGTACAGCTTAAGTGTTTGGTGTCCGCTCCAGGGCGGGCTGAACCCAATACATCGAAGCAATTCACAGGCGTGCTCCTAGATATGTTACCGGTGGGGACGATCAACACGCGAGTTTTACACAAATGATCTCTGAACTCAAATGAAAATCTCTGGAGAGAAGAAGGGGTTCTTTTCGGGAAACACTATTAAGATGGATTAGGCAAACGGCATTTGCGAAAGACAGCAGAATGATCCTACTGCCACTAACGTACATCTCACCTAATACAACACCCCAAATATCTAGGGCCCCTAATGACATCCCTTTGGTAGCAAAATATATAAAAATACTAGTTATTCTTACCTTGATGGGAGCTACCAGCAACAAAATATTAACACTATTGAAAGTTTGACTAACAGAAATAGTATGTAACTAACAACGTTTATTACAAGGAAAGAACTAAATGAAAGACTATCAGATGATGCGAAGCATAAAACTATAAATAAAGAATACAGAATATATGCCTTACGAAGATTAACACCCAGCCAAGATAAAGTGATCAGAGATAACATTTATCGAAGAAGAAAATGGCTCTGAGCACTATGCGACGTAACTTCTGAGGTCGTCAGTCGCCTAGAACTTAGAACTAATTAAACCTAACTAACCTCTGGACATCACACACATCCATGCCCGAGGCAGGATTCGAACCTGCGACCGTAGCGGTCGCTCGACTCCAGAACGTAGCGCCTAGAACCGCACGGCCACTCTGGCCGGCATCGAAGAGTTGTAGCCGCATCGAGCTGTGGGTTCGCTGCGACTACAATGTACAACTTCAATGGAGATGTTAATTCGCTATTGACCGCTACTAGATTGTTTCAGACCGATCTGGAGTTTTAAAGCTTTTCCATTAACGTCTTGACGTACTAGTCAGAATTCTGAACGGATGTAAGATAACAGTTACCGTTTAGTCAGACAACGGAACAGTTATTATACGTGAAGGAAAAGTAAGTCGTGTGACACTTAACCAAATCTGGGACTCAACCGTCGTGATCTGTGATAGTCACGAACACTGAAGTATACAGCAACATACCAACCGCCGACATAAACTCTACAAATAGCCTGAGTAGGAAGCATCTAGACTACACGCGATCATGAAGAATTCACAGGTACGCCGTTTTGTCGGAAGCTGTAGTCAGTGTCAGAATTGCTGATTCAAATAGCTTCCATTCCCTGAATGACAGATCAGTGCGCTTTCCAGTGCAGTGGTTAAATAATTCAGAAGTTCAGTAAACCCAGATATAACTTTAATGCTTCGTGTCGGCTCCATCATTTAATAGGACTTTTCTGTATAACTGTCAAATAATTATTTCTTGAGAGAACGCCGAACTTAAAGGTGATTTAGTGGCATTATTAACAGTAAGTTTACATCGAAATACGACGCCTTCTGTACGTTGTTTAGAGTGTACCTTATCTCTGGATTTACGACGTAGGAGTTGTTGAATTAGCACCGTAGCGACGCCTAAACGACGCTATAATACTTCACAAATCAACATCCTCGCATGACGACAGGGTGTTACAAAAAGGTACGGCCAAACTTTCAGGAAACATTCCTCACACACAAATAAAGAAAAGATGTTATGTGGACATGTGTCCGGAAACGCTTAATTTCCTTTACAAGAAATTTTAGTTTCGTCAGTATGTACTGACTTCCTCGATTCACCGCCAGTTGGCCCAATTGAAGGAAGGTAATGCTTGTGTTGACATGCGACTCATTGCTCTACAGTACTAGCATCAAGCACATCAGTACGTAGCATCAACAGGTTAGTGTTCATCACGAACGTGGTTTTGTAGTCAGTGCAAATGTTTACGAATGCGGAGTTGGCAGATGCCCATTTGATGTATGGATTAGCACGAGGCAATAGCCGTGGCGCGATACGTTTGTATCGAGACAGATTTCCAGAACGAAGGTGTCCCGACAGGAAGACGTTCGAAGCAATTGATCGGCGTCTTAGGGAGCACGGAACATTCCAGCCTATGACTCGCGACTGGGGAAGACCTAGAACGACGAGGACACCTGCGATGGACGAGGCAATTCTTCGTGCAGTTGACGATTACCCTAATGTCAGCGTCAGAGAAGTTGCTGCTGTACAAGGTAACGTTGACCACGTCGCTGTATGGAGAGTGCTGCGGGAGAACCAGTTGTTTCCGTACCATGTACAGCGTGTGCAGGCACTATCAGCAGCTGATTGGCCTCCGCGGGTACACTTCTGCGAATGGTTTATCCAACAATGTGTCAATCCTCATTTCAGTGCAAATGTTCTCTTTACAGATGAGGCTTCTTTCCAACGTGATCAGATTGTAAATTTTCACAACCAACATGTGTGGGCTGACGAGTATCCGCACGCAATTGTGCAATCACGTCATCGACACAGATTTTCTGTGAAAGTTTGGGCAGGCATTGTTGGTGATGTCTTGTTTGGGCCCCATGTTCTTCCACCTACGCTCAATGGAGCACGTTATCATGATTTCATACGGGATACTCTACCTCTGCTGCTAGAACATGTGCCTTTACAAGTACGACACAACATGTGGTTCTTGCACGATGGAGCTCCTGCACATTTCAGTCGAAGTGTTCGTACGCTTCTCAACAACAGATTCGGTGACCGATGGATTGGTAGAGGCGGACCGATTCCATGGCCTCCACGCTCTCCTGACCTCAACCCTCTTCACGTTCATTTATGGGAGTATTTGAAAGCTCTCGTCTACGCAACCCCGGTATTGTGGACGGCTGTGATACAATACGCCATTCTCCAGGGCTGCGTCAGCGCAGCAGGGATTCCACGCGACGGAGGGTAGATGTATGTATCCTCGCTAACGGAGGACATTTTGAACATTTCCTGTAACAAAGTGTTTGAAGCCACGCTGGTACGTTCTGTTGCTGTGTGTTTCCATTCCATGATTAATGTGATTTGAAGAGAAGTAATAAAATGAGCTCTATCATGGAAAGTAAGCGTTTCCGGACATATGTCCACATAACATATTTTCTTTCTTTCTGTGTGAGGAATGTTTCCTGAAAGTTTGGCCGTACCTTTTTGTAACACCCTGTACAATGTGGCATCGGCCTGAATAGTGGAACTTATAATTAGAGATACCATATTATCTACGTTTGAACATTCATTTGCAAACCGGGCATAAAGAACTACTGTTATCAAGTTTCGCGTAAGCTCATAAGCCCGTCGCGAACACGCGAAGGATATTTGGTTTATAGTTTCAGATAAAGGGAGTTGCGGTACCGAGTGGTGCAGTCGCTGTGTGTGGCAGTAAAGACGACAGACATCCTTCGAACACCATTGCTTCAATTATAAGCGAGGGCCGCTTATACAGTCCGGTGTGCTGCTCCATCGATACATGGATATCTGTTAAAGGGAGATAGTATCTGAAACCAACCAAACAAAGCGAGGAGTTACAGATCGGAGTTGTCGCGATCGACGGAAGCCGACGTGTGTCCACCAGACTTGAACATATCCATCCTCATCGAGCCGACACACACACACACACACACACACACACACACACACACACAAACAGACACACGCCACACTAAGGACCAAAAGGGAACTCAGGAATCATACTGACATTTAGCGGTGGACTGTCGTTTCTCTCTTGCTCCGTTTATGAGTGGAATATGAAAGGGAGTGACTAAGTAACCGTGCTATAATGTACCTACCGCCATGCACCGTATGGCGACTCCCAGAGATGTACGTAGACGTCCATATCAAGAAGAATATGGCACGAGGAAACGTATGGGCCTACATAAACAAACTAGAAGAAGTGCTTAGAAAATATTTTTGTAGACTGTATTATTATCTGAACAAAAAGTTCTCGAGTTTCCAGCTACGTCAATGATTGAAATTACACGCGCGCGCTACCAAGCACTCCTTGGCCATTGTGAAGTGGTATGACTGGTGCAGCGCCCTCACATAAACTAGCTGCCGGCTGTAACTTCATTCAAGCTCGCAGCACGGGTACATATTGCCATTTATTGTATTGTATTGCATTGTATGTTAACCGGGGACCTAGCAACGACGGAGAGGCTCCGTCCTCGCCGCAGCCGCAGTGGTCCACAACCCCACGACGACTACCGCAGTCCACTTCAGCCCTCCGCCGCCCCACACCGAACCCAGGGTTATTGTGAGGTTCGGCCCCCGTGGACCCTCCCAGGGAACGTCTCACACCAGACGAGTGTAGCCCCTATGTTTGCGTGATAGAGTAATGGTGGTGTACGCGTACGTTGAGAACTTGTTTGCGCAGCAATCGCCGACGTACTGTAACTGAGGCGGAATAAGGAGAACAAGCCCGCATTCGGCGAGGCAGATGGAAAACCGCCTAAAAACCATCCACTGACTGGCCGGCTCACCGGACCTCGACACAAATCCGCAGGGCGGATTCGTGCCCGGGAGGTTTTTTTTTAACCCTGTTTTTTCTTTAGGGTGCTGTCGTTGATTTTTATTTCAGTGGCTTCTTTAACAACACAGTACCAGAAGCTGTTGGTGCGAGCCACGACGGATGTTATGTTTCCTCACATTGTATGTGGTGACCGTTTTCTAAAGCGTGCTCAGCTAAAGCGCCTTTGTCGGGGTAGCGTAGGTGACAAAACTTCTCATGCATTGTTCCCTGCATTGTTCCACAGCGCGTACTGTTTGTCCGACTTATGACTGACCATACTCGCAAGGTATCTTGTAGAACCCAGGAATTGTGAGACCTGCTGCGTCTTTAACTGGTCTCAGTAACTGACAAATTTTTGTCGGAGGCCTGAAGATGAATTTGATTTTGTGTCGCTTCAGCAGGCGGATTATCTTGCCCGACACGGTGCCACAGAACGGCATAAAAGCAAGTTTCTTTTCCTTCTCCTCGTCGGCGGTCTTATTGTGATTCCTGTTTGAAATCACGTATTTATTTGCTGAACGTTGTAGCCGTTGTTCCTGAAGACCTTGCGGACGTACGCCAGCTCCTAAGGCAGGTTATCAGCGTCTGATATCATTCTCGCACGATCCACAATTGTATGTAACACAATGCGCGTCAAAGGTATCCATTTCGTTTGCGGCGGGCGAGGACGTCAAGGTGGGGCAATAACTAGACTTTACTTGCGCCGTGTCTAAGTCAATTGTCCGTGAAGAGGTTTGCAACAGCTGGGGCTAACGGATTAACCACTGATCGTAATACTGGCCATTGTACAGAAGATAAAAAGACGTTATTGTTGTGGATTGGCAGGAGAGCCAACCCCGTGCTATTAGAGGAGCCGAAAGGCACGCGTTTTAGCTCATGCAGGCTGGCGTGAGGCCTGGAACAGGTCAAGGAAATTAGACTAGCAAAAAAGGACGTAGCTGTGGAATACTTAACTTTAATCCATAAATGGTGAACATCGCTCTTGACGTTACGTGTTTTACAGCACCAATAGTAACTGGTAATGGCGCCTTGCTAGGTTGTAGCAAATGACGTAGCTGAAGGCTATGCTAACTATCGTCTCGGCAAATGAGAGCGTATTTTGTCAGTGAACCATCGCTAGCAAGTCGGTTGTACCACTGGGGCGAGTGCTAGGAAGTCTCTCTCTAGACCTGCCGTGTGGCGGCGCTCGGTTTGCAATCACTGATAGTGGCGACACGCGGGTCTGACGTATACTAACGGACCGCGGCCGATTTAAAGGCTACCACCTGGCAAGTGTGGTGTCTGGCGGTGACACCACAGTTATTGTGTGCTAAAATAGCTCTACCACATCACTTTCAAAGAACTAAGGTGCTAGAGCCAAAGAGTATTTGATAGGCATCTTCGGAAACAACTGTACCACATCAAAACTGACCATAATGTCAGCCTCACTAAGTCGAGGACGGTTAATTCGGCTGATAAATATGTTGAGTTTTTAATTGATATTCGCAGCGTCCCAGATGCGGAGCTAGCAGATTCGTCAAGTACTCCGCTACTTTTTATGTTGGTTAACTGATAATGAATACGATGAGGTGGAATGGCGGCCCATCCTTGTGGACCTCCGGTAAAGCATAGGCAGTAGTCGGTCTGAGTGCCTGTGGGAGAAGATACTTGACCACACTGCCTTCCACCGAAGAGCGTTTGAGAAGTCCTCATCTTCCTCTTATTATCCTCAATGTTGGGTCATGTGGGAAGTTCAGATACGTATCTTCGTCCAGTAGTGTGGAGATATTCGTATCATAGTCGGCATATTCCGTAATTACGGCTGAATTGTCCTCGTCAGCAGGAAGGGCCCCAGCACTTTCATCATTGCGTAGTGCTCGCAGGCCATTCCGCTCAGCGCTGGTCATGTTGGGTGCTGGTAACTTTGCTTCTCTGAGAACATGACTCCTTTCACGTATTTCACAGACAGAAACGTTCCGCGGCGCAAGAATGATATCGGACGCTGATAACCTGCTGGGATACATTCGCAGGCTCATCACGAAGAACGGCAATAACGTTCATCAAATAAGTGATTTCAAGCAGGATCACAAAAAGGCCGCCTACAAGAAGCAGGAAAGAAACTTGTTATTTTGTCGTTCTGTGGCTCCATGGATATGTATCTTTCATTTTCGTCTTATTACACGTTCACGGATAATAAAGTTTTTATTTATGTATACCACAGACATAACAACTTGACAAGCACATGGTCAGGAAAGGAAATGTTCGTTTTGATAGATGTAACGTAGGAATTGTAGTCACGTCCATCATTTTTGTAAACAAACTGTAGGGATTGTGAGCCAAATAAATCTGACAACCGCCACTGGAGAGTGCAGAGAGCACAAAATCACATCAACCAGCTCATGCTGTCTCTCGTGAAGTGGGGTATCCCGTCCTCTTGGACATCAATGTTGACTGGCTCGTCCCGTGTGCCAATGGCTTAACATCCCTAACGCCCACTGCCTTGCCACTATTGAACACTACCTTTCTGAATGCCCAACTGATTCCAAACCAACAACCTCCTTCCTAGTCATGCCCCAAAATTATTGCACCTTTGATGGCATCATCTACAAATAAATCTGTGGTAAGGCAATGGGCACCAGCCTGGCGTCATCCTACACCAATCTAGTCATGGACCATCTAGACGAGTCCTTCCTAACCATCCAGAACCCCAATTGCCTCACTTGGTTCAGATTCATTGGTAGGACCACCCAACACAATGTTCTTCACATCCATAACTGCTTCACAGACTGTGCCATCTGGATCCAGGTTTTCTCACAGTTGGCAACTCTTCCTGCAACATATCCTATGTTCCTGTAATCCCCCTGGCCTCACCCTTTGTTAGTGTCTGTCCTTCACCCACCTATCCCGTTCCCTGCTCCCACTCAAGCACTACGCAGACTTCTATCCCACCAATGCCCGCTACCTCTGTTTCTCTCCCTTTCCATGCCCCCTAACCTGTCTAACCTCCTGACTGCACCTGGCTGCCCTACCCTCTTATCACCATATCCCTGCATGCTCCCACAAGGAGCACTTTACTGTGGAGCAGTACTTTACTGTCCCCTACTCCTACCCACTGTCCCTTCCCTCCCCATCCTAACCTGCTCCTTGTCCCCAATACCCACATTGCTTCTCCCATCATGCACAGTTGTTCACAGTATGGCATCGTTGGATAGAGACAATGGTCACATGTGTGAGTTGTGTTTGCAAAAATGTATGTGTGTGTGTGTGTTGTCTACTTTAGAAGGTGTTTGTTCTGAAAGATCAATGTCTTGTAGGCTTTCTGCCATGCTTGTATATGACTCAACATCTCTCTATATGGTCAGTACCAATCCATCCATTTCATAATACTGTCATTATTCCACCCTGATTATCCATTGTTTTTAAGAAGAATTTCATAGAGCACTGAAGTACCCAACTCAAAACAAGCTCATTGTCATGTGAATCTCTGCAAAAAATTTATTTTTTGGCTCCTTTATTAAAGAATCAATAGACACACACAAAACAGAAAGTCTGATGAACTGTGATAGTGGTTGCCAGAGGGATACTGTATGGAGCACCATCATTTCCATGATTTGGCTCAAACAAGAAGACAGAGTAAGCCAATGGCCTCAGTAAGTGTCTACTCTGAAGAGAGCTGAGTTCCAAAACTCCACCAATGACAATACTGCTGCCACATAGTGTGGTTGGTCTATCACCACAACCTAAATTAATGTGCTGAATACATGCAGCCTGCTAATAAACTGTGGGATGGGCTACATCATTGTCAGCATTCCATTGCTATCTGAAGATAACTGGCAAGTGCCCATTCCAAATATAGTGCAGTGCAGTGAATGATTACCAGCCACAAGCACAAAACTTCTTTGAATGATGAGATGCTGATTTGTTATGCAGAGTACAAAGAATGGAATTTATTTCCTTAACCATGCTAAACGTAATCAAACAATGGAAACTCCAAGTTTGAATACCAACAATGTAAGGAAAAGATAGATTGCTACTTACCATAAGCCACGTGGAGTTACGGACAGGCACAAAGAAAGACTCTTACACATTACAGTACATTTTGGCCAAAGCCATCTTCAGAAAAAGAAAGATGCAGCCATTCATTCACACAAGAGTGTATGCATTGCACAGAAATGATTGCCATCTCTGGCAGATCACAGATCTGAGCTACAGGAGACAACAGTCATGTGTGTATTAGGTGTGCTTCCTTTTCTGAAGAAGACTTTGGCCAAAAGCTAATGTGGAAGCGTCTTTTTGTTGAGCCTGTCTGTAACTCAACATGTCTTCTTTGTGGCGAGTAGCAATCTATCTTTTCCTTATGTACATGGTATGCTAAACATAAGAGAGATCTCAGGATAAAAATAGAAATTTGTTATTTGTCAATAAATTTAATTGAAGCAAGATATGGTTCTTCTTCTTATTCTTCTTTTTCTTCCAGTGGTGCTCGATAAGTAGGAAGCTGGAGATATGATTTCAGCAGCATAAATTCTTACATAGAGTTTTTGAAATTTCAGAATGAGTTACTGCTTTTAATATATGTTGGCACTGTAAGAAAACCAATAAGACCATTTGATTTTTTAGTAAATGCACAATTTTAGACTTTATGTTCTCCAGATAACCAATCATCTGTATTGCAGTCATGACTGTACCAGTACATAGTATCTCTGTATTACACTCCTCCACATGGTTTGTAAAAACTGAGATAATTAATAGGTAGCTTGATGGACAGTGGCATCCCCCTGTGAAAAGCGATTGATAACATATGCTCTACAACTTCAAAACATTCTGAGAACAGTTTCAGTTTTAGACATATAATAGAGTAGTTGTAGATATGGGAAATGTGTTCATTAAGCAGATCAAGATTTGAAGCATGACTAGGATGTTAAATAATTGTAATACAGCTTTTTGTCGTTGTTTTCCGTGTGAAGGCTGGATTGATGTAGCTCTCCCGCAACTCTATTGTGTACAAGCCCCTTCATCTCCGAATTACTTCTGCAATCCACATCTTTTACTTTGAGTTTTCTCACTGTATTAGTCTCTTGTTCTTCCTCTATTATTTTTACCCTTCACATATCCTTCCAGTTCTAAAATGGTGATACCTTGATATCTCAGAACGTATCCTATCAAACAATCCCTTCTTTTAGTCAAGTTATGCCACAGGGTTCTTTTCTCCCCCTTCTATTCAGTACTTCCACATTGGTTACATGACCTACCCACATAATCTTCAGTGCTATCCTTTAGAACCACATGTCAAGAGCTTCTAACCTTTTCTTGTCTGAACTCTTTATCATCCATCCACATCTCATTTCCATACAAGGTTGCACTCCAGACAAATACCTTCTGAAAAGACCTCCTTACATTTAAATCTATATTTGTTGTCAACAAATTTCTCCCTTGAGAAATGCATTACTCGCCATTACCAATCTATATTTTATATTCTCTCTGCCTCAGCTATCATTAGTCATTTTACTGCCCAAACAGCAAAACTTACTACTTCAAGTGTCAGATTTCCTAATTTAATTCCCTCAGAAGCATCTGATTTCACTACATTACATTATCCTAGTTTTGCTTTTGTTGATGTTCATCTTACATTCTCCCTTCAAGACACTGTCCACTCCGTTCAACTGCTCTTCTTACAGAATTACAATGACATCAGCAAACCTCAAAGTTCCCGAGATGCTAGAGTTGGCGGTCATGTGCGCATGAGGTGAGCTTGCTTGTTTGTATAAATGATGAAAGCTGTGACCAAAAGCTTCATGTAAGTGTCTTTGAATTGTGTCTGTATGCAACTTAATGTGTCTCCTTTAAGATAAACAGCAATCTGTCTTTTCCTACATTGTTGATATTCCAACCCGTAGTTTCCACTGTTTGATTAAACCTCAAAGTACTTATTTCTTCTCTCTGAACTTTCATTCTTTCTCCAAATTTTTCTTTTGTTTCTTTTACCAATTGCTCAATGTCCAAACTGAACAACATCATGGATAGGCAACAACCCTGTCTCACTTCCTTCTCAACCACTGCTTACCCTTCATACTGCTTGACTCTTATAACTACTTTTGGCTCCTGTACAAGTTGTATAAAAAAATTGCCTCTCACTCCCTGTATCTTACCCCTGCTACAATAATAATTTCAAATGCTATGTTGCAATTGACATTGTCAAAAGCTTCCTCCACATCTACATTGATTTGCCTTTCCTTAACCCAAGTACAACTTAGCAGTGATAGATTCTGATGGCAGATATTTCAGATTTCTCAGATACATTCAATAAGAAAACTTCCTTAAAATCACATAGATTGGCAGGAAACTATAGAGATTACCAAAATGTATTTACTGACTAATAATGCCAGCAATATATAACTTACCAACACCTAACACCTGGAACTTTGAGTTAGTGAAACATTTTAATGGTGTGGAACTTTCTTCATATTTTCTGAATCTCTGTTCTGCAAATTAATAAAATTCTTTTTGATATTATCAAAAAGCCAAGAGGAAATATTTTCCTTTTGTAATTTTTGTTGTTGTGAGTAGCATGTTGAGAGAGAGGGATAGACTTTGATATCTTTTTCAGGTTTCATTGTTTCCAATCCTTTTTATTCAAATTATTTATCCAGTGAGTGGGCTTATTTCCTCTAAGTTAACTAGTCATTGTAGTTTGTCTCGTGAGTAGGTTTAATTTTGTGTGGTCGAGCTAAAGCTTAGATGAATTTTTCTTGTCCAAAAATTCTGAAGAACATTTACTCCTCTAATTATAATTCTCATTTCAACTAATATTTTAATTTTCTCAAATTTTTACAGTCATGATATGAAGTCTTGCAACAATATAAAAATAAATAACAAAATAAAAAATAAATAATTTGAAATAAACTAATAAATCAAATTTATACATTAATAAATAAATTAAATATAAATAAATTAATAAGTTAATTATGATACATAAGCTAAACAAAAGCATCTACACAAATAAATAACAACTGATCCACAAACAATCATGTGCACAGTTTAACAAAAACTGGAAGTCCTGTTCTTTCAGCCAAGATCGTTGGAAAATTAAAACTACTGGATGCAGTGTCTGCTTTTGAAGAATAACAGATTACTGTTACAATATTTGAAGCACATAAAATTTGTTTCATAATACTACAAAGCATCAGTGACACAACTGCAAACATGTGATTAAGCTGTACACACACAGTTATGCAGGCTTCTTAGACATCTACTTTGCCAAAAGGTAGAAAAAAAGAATAATATACGTATAATCACATTAATACCACAAGATCAAAATTTAGCCATGTTCCAAAACGATTGGGTGCTCATGATTTAATTGTTACAAAAATTTTTTTTATTGCTTTCTGTATTGCTGAGCACTTATCCCACAGAAATATTGTGACAGCCTTTTAAGATTCCATGTTTCATTCCAAAGCCCCATCAAGTTTAAATTAATGTTCTTTTTTATGTTTCAAAGGACTTACACTTTATATATTAAAATAATGGTCTTCAGAAAAAACAGTATTACATATCTGACGGAAGAAATTGTGATATTTCTTAAGCAGCTTCATTTTCTTCCTCAGGTGGTTCACCAGGAAGTAGGGATGTAGGTGGCTTCATGGTGGTAGTCATGTTAAGCATGGACATTGCTGTGGTGAACTTGGATACTTCACAGTTACGGCCAGTGAATCCCTCGGCACATATGCAGCGGTAGTTTCCATCTTCCTCTGTCAGGCTGATACATGTTGCACCATTTTCACACAGATCTTCATTTTGTTCACAGTATGTGAGCTCTAAAAGGAGAGAGAATCAACCTTTCAGGACACTTTGAAGTGACAAAGTTAATGTTGATAAATAAAGGCTCTTAAAGAAAAACAAAAGTTCCAGTTACTTTCTAATTACAATTCATACAGAAAGTAAGTTAAACTGGGATGAGTCTTACAAAACTTTATATCCATGTTAAAATTTACTTCCTACAGTACGTACCGCATTAATAATGGGAAATGGAGAAATATACTAAATTGAATAGCTCCATTGCTATAATGCTACTACTAGCATAAATACTGCTTTTTTCTTTTTTACTCTCTTCAATACATAATACATATATATGAGGTAGACTGAGATCTCAAAATTCTTATCAAAGTGTCTTCAGTGTAATGAAATATGCGTATGACCTATTTTGGCGAGGAGTCCCCTAGTGGGGAATTTAGCCACCTGGCGAATGTCTTTTTATCTGGAGCCACTTCGATGACTTGCATATTGATGATGATGATGAGGACAATACAACACTCAGTCCCCGAGCAGAGAAAATCTCTGACCTGGCCGGGAATTGAACCTGGCCCTTCATATGGCTTCAGCCATGCTGAGTGCTCAGCTTCAGAGGTGGGCTTTTGGTAAAAGAAGAGGTAGAGGAAGGGAGAGAGAGAAGGGAGGGGGTGGGGATAGAGAGAGAGATTAGTAGATGATATAAAATGTAGACAAACTATAACAAGAAAAACATTTCTGGAAAAAAGGAATTTGTTAACATAAAACACAAATTTAATTGTTACTAAGTGTTTTCTGAAGATATTTATATGAAGGCATACCCTTATATAAAAGTAAAATGTTGACAACAAGCAGTTCAGTCCCAAGGGAATAGGAGCTTTTGAAATGTGGTGCTGCATAAGAATGCTGAAGATTATACAGGTAGATGAACAAGTGAGGAAATAGTGAATCAAATTAAGGAAGAAAGAAATTTGTGGCACGACTTGATTACAACTGATTACGATGATGAACCAAGGACTTGTCAATTTCATTGTGGAGGGAAGTGTAGGCTATAAAAATTGAAGGACATTAGGACTCAAATAAAATCAGCAGGTTTGAATGGGTGTGTGTTGCTGTGGTTATGCAGAAATTAACACGATTGTGCAGGATACACTAGCATGGTGATCTGCATCAATCCAGTCTTCCGACTAAAGAAGGCTCAAGCCACATAGTTTGCAGCCTGCTGACAACAGTATAAGTAGTTTGTGTAGAATGATTTTATTTTTAAAAATATTCAAAATTTACTATTTCTGAAAATCATGCACATTTAAAATTCTGACCTCACTAAAAGTTCTGTTTTAGGATTGATGTACCTGTTTCAAATGCCCTCATTGCTATCTTCTCTCCTATATGTTCTGGAGATGGTGTGGTCATGAGAATATCTTTATTGAAAATTATTGTTGTCATAAGAATTCAGGAATGCTTGAATCATCAAATATAATCCTTTTAAAATCTGGTGTTATTACCTTGTAGTCCAAACTCCTCTATTTCCAAAAGTGTATACTTTTGCTAAAATAACTTGTAAGTTAATGAAATATTTCAGTCATAAAATTTCAATTTCCGGAAAAGTCTTGTAGTGTTTTGTGAAATCATGGATATAATCCACATTTGGAATATTGCTATATCAAATAGAAACCATCATTTAGACAAGCAGTAGTCAACCTGGTCCCTACTGCCCGTTAGTGGGTAGATGATAGGGGTTTTACAAACATGTTCATAGGTTTTCATAAAGTGTAATTGGTAAGTTCTACTTTATAAATATCCATTACTCAGGAACCAGGGGATGGTTTGAAAATTTTATGACACTGATACAAGAGTGAATAGTAGATAAAACAAGTTGACTACTGCTGATTTAGACCATTCTAAGGATATGTAATCCACTGCTAAAGAACATTTGGTAACTTCATTATCTAATGTATATTTGTATAAATTCTCATTCATGTTGTTTATGTTACATTTGAAAAAGTAATGACTCTTATATTTTAAAATTTTGTGAACCTGACCTACATGCATATTTACAGGCTGTCAATTATTGAACTATATGAAATAAAACTGTCATAATATCTGAATGGTTTGAATTATGATGTTCAAGCTGCATGGTTTACTAGATGTCATGATGGGAATTAGTAAGCACATTGTTGTTTGGCTTAGTGATAAAGCACTCTTTCATCTGGATGGGTTCATCAATAAGCAAAATTGGCATATTTGGGGAACTGAGAACCCGTATTTCATTATCAAGAAGATGGCAATTTGACTACTGAATGGTACATGAAGGTTTTGGAAGACGATTTCATCTCCATTATCCAAAGTATCAGCACTACCAACACAGATGTCCAGTCGAGCAGTGAGATCCCCATCCTTCTTGGTATTCCATAATTGGAAGTAACAACTTTAAACATGCCACAATCCCTAAGACAACATTCAGCTGCCTCAAACATTTTCCTATCAGAGCACCTGGATTCTAGAAATATCTCCGAGCACTGCCATTACGTAAATCCACACACATGGGCATCTGCCAACTCCACATTCACGTACATTTCCATTGTACTGTACCAGAAACAAGGTCTGTGATGGGTGCTAGTAAGTAGTTGAATGCTGCCTAAGTATGTAATGATCACTTAAACAGTTAGTGCTATGTGTAAGGAAGTCAAGGAAGTGAGTCACAAATCAACACAAGCAGTGATGGCAGTCCCATGTCACATTACCTTCACTGATGTAGAATACCAAACTCTGACAGTGGAACTAAAAGTTACAACTTTATCAGTTACAGTAAAGAATACATTCTGAGCATATTGCATAAGAAAGCGTTTCATGCTGTATGCTTTTATGTCTTGTGCCTGTGTGTTTTATTTGATTAATATATTGTGAAGAATTGTAGAAAATGAGCAAAATCAAACAGTAGTTCCTTCTTTAAACCATCACATAAACATCAACTGACAAATATTGAAATAAGTGCCCACAGAATTGAAAAGTAACTGAAATCAATTAATGGAGAAAAGGTGACTGGACCTGAAGGGGTATCAGCACTTGCTCATCTTCTAGCTGCAGTGCATCATAGGTCACTGAAGGAGCAAAGGATTGCTAGTGATTGAAAACAATGCAAATTATTCCCATTTTTAATAAGGACTGCTGAACAGACAGGCAAAACTATAGGCCTACACCTCTGACATTGTTCTCTTGCAGAATTTTGAAACATGTTTTGTGCTCATGCATTAAGACACTTTTGGAGACCAAAAATTTCCTCTGAAGGAATCTCCATGAGTTCTGAAAACAATGATCAAGTGAAATCCAGCTGCTCTGTTCATCCAGAAAGCTCGGATTCTGGTGCCCAGGTTGATGGCTTGATCCTTGTCTACAGGAAGGCATCTGATACAGTTGTGCACCACTTGTTCCACCTACTGAACAACATATAAGTGTACAGAATTGGTACCTGTTTCAAAGTTTTATTACTTTTCAATGTAATTACCAGAATTGTGTGGAAGCTGCAGCATACCTCTATCAGTGCCAGTTGTGTTGGTGGTTCCAATGGACTAGTCTAATGCTTAATGAATCTCTGTAACAATTTTGAAGGAAATTCCCCAAAGTGTTTCCTTCATTTTACGAATCAAGTGAAAGTCACATGGACATAAGTTTGGATAGTATGGCAGATGGTACAGTACTTCACAGTCCCATCAACTGAACAAATCTGACACACCTTGTGTTGTATGTGCCCAAGCATTGTCTTGCAGAATAGTGGGTGGGTTCCACAGAAAGTGTCGCTACTTCTTTCTCAAAACTCTTCAAAGGCTGTGATCCAAAAAGAACAGTAATACAGTTCATTGACAGTCTGATGATGAGACTGACAGTAGAATTTAGTAGCCAGTTAGGTACAGATCATAGAAGAAAAGCACTGTTGGATCACAGAATCATAAACAATGACTCAATCACTGTGCTTCGTCACTAATTATGGGAAGAATGATGAGGAGAAAATTACAACAAGGACAATGTTAATGGAAAATTTAACTTTTTCGTAAAGTTATTCATATAGCAATTTGGGTCTTGTTTTCCCATAAAACAAATAAAGGCAATATTGTACAAAAGTATGGATATGGGATGAATAACTCATGAGGTTAAGGTATCTTGTACTAAGAAGAGAAAGATCTACATAATTCAGAGAACAAGCAGCATTCAAATTGAAAACACCATTACCACCAGTGTTGCCAAATCCTCGACTGTCATAAAAGATTTAAAACTCATATACATGGCTCCAAACCTAGAACACTCCAAGGTTAAGGCAAAAACTATTTGGAACTTTATTAACACGAACATAAATATTGATCAAATGAAACTGATCCTCTATGAAATAGCTCTGGAAGGAAAGATGACACTTTCAAATCATTGGCCACCAGATTAAACTCACAATGCTGAAGCACTGCTACCAGTAATGAACAAACATACGTGGATGTGATGGATTTACATGTGCAGACACAGCATGAACCACCAAAGAACGTAAGTTTCAAAAGTACAACACCTAAGGATGTACAGAATTCATCAGAAATTAGTAATTTTGATGTCTGTGATGGTGTTTGTAGCACAATATTAAAATCTTGTGCTGACTTAATAGTATTACCATTGAGCTATCTTTCTAATCAGGCAATAACTCGGGGCATATTTCTGACAGACTTGAATATGATGTAGTAACACCCACCTACACCATTAAAGTTAGCAAACCACCTCTTATTGCAAACACAAACCACTCCTTCCAGTCTTTTGAGAAATGGCTGTGAGGTGGTCTTTCATTGAATCCAGACTTATTTAACTGATCAGAACTTGTTAACTGCTCCTCAGTTAGGCTTCCATGAAAGTTTCTTCACACAGAGAGTGATACAAAACATCAAAAATGAAGTACTAGCAGAGCTAAACAAGAAAAAATATCCTGCTTGTATATTCCACAACCTTGCCAAAGCCTTTGATTTTGTGGATCAGAAAATTCTACTAATGAAACTAAAAGTCTTAAAGCATCAATGGCATCCTTTTTGATGGATGGAATCTTACTTCCCTAACAGAAAGCAGAGGGTCTCAGTAACACATTGTACCTAAGGCATGAAAGTAGTCTCAGGGTGGGGGTACACAGCCTGTAGAGTACTGCAAATATCAGTACTGGGCCAATTTGTTTCTAACATTCATAAATGATCTCTCAGTGAGTTTTAAAGGGCAGCTCAAAAACTGTAATGTTTGTTGATGGCACAAGCCTGCTAATCATGGGTCCAAATGCAATGCCAGCAGACACAGTTTTTTTTGTTTTTTTTTTAATTTTTGTGGCAAAATCTAAAAACTGTAGAGTCTGCCTGTAGCTGCTAATCCTTGTTTGTTGTGGAATGAATATTCAATTGGTTTTGTGATAATGACTCACAGCTTGAGATTAAATGTGACTGCATTACATTAAGCCATTAGATCAATATTATCTCTCAGCATTCTATAAGGCACATATCCCAACACCATCAAATGTAATGGATGTTGCAGAATCCATCAATAACCTTAGATAATTACAGGTCATCACTGATGGACATTCTAATTTGTACCAGTGTTGAACTTCTAATAGTATTTCGAAAAACAGCCATCCCATTAATGATGAAGAAATGATAACAAAATGTGCAGATGTAGCTGCCAGTGTGTCATAGATGAGCCATAATTGTCAAAGATTATTGATTAATCTTTCAACAGGCATTGCATTTGATGATGTCAGGATATGTGCCTTATAGAATGTTGGTACATTATATTGTTTAATGGCTTAATGTAATCAAACCAAATTTATCCTGAAGGTGCAATTCATTATTGTGCAACTGGTTGTACCTTGATTCCACAGTACACAAAGATTAACAGCTACAAGTGGATTCTGCAATATTTTGAAGATTTTACCATGAAAATTTTTAAGAAATGTTTTAAGTATGCAGAGATTAAGCTGCAGTTGCCCACATGGGAAACTTATATGTTTCAACAGACAAAGCTCAGATGACAGGTGAACGGAGTTTCACAGTGAAGCACCATGTAGCGCTTGACACAGTCATGTCGATTAAATATTTGGGAGTAACATTGCAGAGCGATATGAAGTGTGACAAGCATGTAATGGCAGTTGTGGGGAAGGTGGATAGTCATCTTCCGTTCATTGGTAGAATTTTGGCAAGATGTGGTTCATCTGTAAAGGAGACTGCTTATAAAACACTAATACGACCGATTCTTGAGTGCTGCTCAAGCGTTTGGGATCCCTATCAGGTCGGATTGAGGGAGGACATAGAAGCCATTCAGAGGCGGGCTGCTAGATTTGTTACTGGTAGGTTTGATCATCACACGAGTGTTACGGAAATGCTTCAGGAACTCGGGTGGGTGTCTCTGGAGGAAAGGAGATGTTCTTTTCGTGAATAGCTACTGAGGAAATTTAGAGAACCAGCATTTGAGGCTGACAGCAGTACAATTTTACTGCTGCCAACTTATATTTCGTGGAAAGACCACAAAGATAAGATAAGAGAGACTAGGGCTCATACCCTCCGCCATGCACCGTATGGTGGATTGCAGAGTATGTATGTAGATGTAGATGTGTTTACTGGTTTCTGACCATTTTATCAGCCATATTCTAATTTATTTTACTCTTATCTCACAAGACACAGCACCATGTTTCTCAAATTTCGACAATGGTAATTTTCTCGAACATTTGTATGCACAGCATTCGACGTACATAACACCATATTTTGTCAGCAAATGTTTCATTTTTTCTTGCTAGTCCGGTTTTGCTAAATTGGGGTTATGCCATTTA
This sequence comes from Schistocerca americana, assembly GCF_021461395.2. Classification (NCBI taxonomy): domain Eukaryota; kingdom Metazoa; phylum Arthropoda; class Insecta; order Orthoptera; family Acrididae; genus Schistocerca; species Schistocerca americana. Next base: position 55,235,393 of record NC_060127.1, read on the forward strand.
TATGAGAGGTTGTAATTTTCTCGTAGGCCAATTTGAAGATTCCTTGTATAAGGTTGAATGTGTCATTGGAAGATCAATAAAATAAAAAACTCCAGTTTTGCAACAACGGCTGTTTGTTCTTGCAATTTGGAGTCTGGTTAGTCGAATTTATGCAACAAGGGCCAACAATAAATGCAGCTGCTTACTGCACTACCATGACTAAACTTTGACGTACAATACAGAGTAATCGACGTGGCCTTCTGATGCATGGAGTTCTGTTGTTGCTTGACAGTGCTGGATCCCATTGTGCCATTCGTGCCCTAAATCTTTTCAGATTTTTTGGATGGGAACAGACTGTCAGCTGGCCGGAGTGGCCGAGCAGTTCTGGCGCTACAGTTTGGAACCGCGCAACCGCAGGTTCGAATCCTGCCTCGGGCATGGATGTGTGTGATGTCCTTAGGTTAGTTAGGTTTAAGTAGTTCCACGTTCTAGGGGACTGATTACCTCAGAAGTTAAGTCCCATAGTGCTCAGAGCCATTTGAACAGACTGTCCACCAACCATACGGTCCAGACTTTGTGCCAAGCAATTTTCACTCATTCACTGCCTAAAAAAGTTTCTATATGGCAAGTGCTTTGCAAAAGGTGATAATGTGAAAAAGAAGTTAAAGACAAGTTACCTTCACAGGCAGCAGACATCTATGATTTAAGGTACAAAAGCTTATGGAGTGTTATGTCAAATGTTTAAACAAACATGGAAACTACGTAGAAAAGTAGAGAAACATGAACGAAATTACTTAAAAACAGTTTTTTGAAAAAATCTGTGATGCTGTATGTTTTATAAGAAATTGTTCCTTACTTTCCAAATAACTGTCATAACTTTTACTTACCTTGATCACACAACATTCCTCCCCATCCGGGTTCACAATTGCACTCCCATGGACGGCGACAGGATCCGTGGACACAGCCGGGGTACGGGTGGCACTGGTCACACCTGTCGCCCATCCAGCCAGTCTTACATCTGGGAATGAGATGGGCTTGAATTAGAGGGTGAACTGGGCTAGTGTTTGGCACTACACATGGCTGGACGGCACTCTTCAGACTAGGTAAAACATAGAAAGGTGGAATAATCCTACTTGATTTGGCACCACTCCCAACATAAATACTATTTTTCTTTCCTTATTTCTTTTGTGTACCTGATATCCACTGCTCACCCAACCTACACAACATCCTGGTCCATTCCTATACCACTACCACACCCTTCTCCTTGTCACAGGGGTCATATCCCTGTGGAAGATCCATGTGCAAAACCTGCTTGGTTCACCCACTGAGTACAACCTAACACAGCCATATCACAGGTTTATCCTGTACCCACCTGTGAAAACAGCTACGACACAGTTCAGCTCTGCATCAATTTCTACTAAGCATTTTGCGTCGGCACGACCATCGACTGGCTGTCCACCAGAATGAATGGTTAATGTCAAACTGTGGCTAAGAGCAGAGTTGGCCACCGGTGGTGGAGTATGCTGCTGAGCCCATCATGCTTGAGTTTGGCAGGTGCTTCACAACCTATGCCATCTGAATTCTGCCCTGCACCAGCATTTCTAAGCTATGTAGCAAGGAGTTACCCTTGCAACACGTCCTTCATTGCTGTAACCTTCCTGGCTTCAATCGGTTTTAACCACCTACACTCATACCCTCTGCTCTGTAGTCTCTCCTGCCACTGTGTCATTATCATCGCAGACCTCATCGACCTCAGTACCTGTATGTTGCATTCTATCTTTTAGTGTAAGGGGGAACTGAGGAGGAAGAGAGCAAATGCATGCATGTATACAAAGGTGAGCTGCAAAGTAACACCTCCAAATTTTTATGTGAAAACTCATAAAGCCTACTAAATAAAACAAACATTACTAACAATCTATATATTCATTCTTCATGTCTACATATTTGGAGCCCTCTGCTCCTGTAGTACGTAACATGCCAAAGTGTAATATAACAATGTCCATGTGTGAGCAACACTGTGCTGTAATAGAATTTCGAATTGGAAGAGTTTGTCTACACACAGAGCACTCTCTCCTTCAGCAATTTGATTACTTCTTCACTTAAAACTTCCGGGCTGAGAGGCCGTGGTCGGTGTATAAAATTTCCACCTGATTGCTTGTTGTAAATATGTTTGTAAGCCTTCTAATACTATTTTTATTAACTTCTTTGCCTGGTCCAGTTGGCTACATCCATTCTCTCAGGTATCTGAACTTGTTCTCCTTGATTATTAGATGTGCTGAACTCCACCCCCTGTCACATTCATCACTTTTATCTTTCCATGTGATATTTTCAGGCCTGTTTTCTGAACTGTCTCATGTAGCTTTTGCAGCATCATATTTTCCTGGTCTTCTGTTCCTCTTAGCATCACTGTATCATCTATGAATACATTCAGATTGTCCTTTTTTAAACTCAATTTTGTGCTTCTTGTTCTCACCATTCCCAGATTATTTTTCTAAAAGATAGCACTGGCTAGAACCTGTTGACCTGTCTCACTCCCATCTCTATCTCAAAAGTTTCTGATACTTCCTCATGGAAGGTTACTTTAGGTTTTTGTAAGGGTCTTCTCAATCAGTTCTTTGGCTTTGTAATCTGTGTTGCATTCCTCTAATTCTCTCGTATTTTACTTAAAGAATTTTGTTTCTGTTTCAGGAAATAGGAAAGAATTTCAGGTTACTTCTTTAACCTACTGACAGTATTTGAAAATCTGTTAAAGAGTGAAATGAAAGGTGTTCTTTCTCCCCCTTATCATCACATATAAAATATTTTATTCCCTAATTATATTTTATGAATTTACACACCATTCTAATAATTACTTTCACTGCTTGTGTAAGAATTTTTTGTTGATGAACTAGTGTTAGTAAAAAAAAGAGCACTTACAATCTGAGGTACTGATTCATGCTTTCTTTCTTGTGTTGCATCTTACCTGCATTCTCCAGGTTTTCTGCAATAGCCTCTCTCCTTATGGCAGGTCTCAGCACAGATGGCTGCAAGAACAATATTTACTTAGTATATCATGTAAAGCTGCTATTATGTCAAAGTAGCAAAGTTATGGTCATTCATTATGCTGTTTATCTAACACAATTAAAGGGTCTGTTATTGTGTAAATGTTTCCAACATTCATCAGCTTATAACTTTTAAACCAATTTACAATAGCAACTATGAAGGAAGTACACAAAATGTTACTGTAAACTCAGTGTACCATGTGAGTGGTTACTCACAAAGAACAGACGTGAGACCAGATGTGACTGCTTGTTGTAAATGTGTTGCACAAGCTTGTAGACCTATTCCACTTTCCTAATCCCATTTATATTTTTATTAAGTTTGAAATATTGGCTGGCTACATAAAAAGTAATGCTAATTACAGGGGTTTAGCAGTAATAACTAATTTTTACATTTTTATACAACATTCAGCACTTCATATTAAACATTATGGTCAGGCGATCTCGTCAGTTAGATCCTGTACACTCTATTATCACAGAATTCTTAATAAACCTAGTCAAGCATTTTGCCTAGGCACTGGACTGTTTCTTATTTATATGTTGTATATTATAGGCCTTACTTTCTATCCTAAGATGGACCACGTATTCTATGTAGAAATATACTTCTCCATTGACACTGTGTTGAATTTTAATCATCAATAAACCTCCTCATGCCCTTTTCTGTAAAGAAGTGAACTCCAATGTGTCAAAGTGTAAAAGAGCTTCAAACATCTGATTACTTTACAAATGAGTTAATGTCTTAAATATTTGACATTAAACAGGCAAGTAAGTAATTTTCAAAAAGATCTGAAATCATGTTCAAAGTTTGTTGGTAGTAAGTGCTCCAGATAGGCCTAGTCTGGCTGATCTGCACTCAGTTTTAAGCAAAAGCTATTTTCTCACAAGTCTCAATGTTTATTACATGATGTATCATGAATTGTGTATTGTACAATGACTTAATTTTGTACATATGTTCAGTGGTATATGTAGATACTGTTTGCACTATGTGTTGCGAATAGAGTAGGTCATAAAGAAGCAATAAATTAAAGTATCATGGTTGGTGCGTGAACAGCGAAAATGTCATAAGCAATAAACATTTTTCCTTTCATTATTTTGTGTGTGCGTGGTGGGGGGGCATCAGCAAGAAAAAGTTTCATAAGCACGAATTCATGTGTAAAGTATTCTCAGATGCTGAGGGTGAATATGGTCTGGGTGTTTTGAGTTACACTGCCCCAAGTCATACACACAGTTTCTAACTGCAACACTTGTCTTACTGTGTTAAATTTTTCGCATAAGCTTACACCTCTGAATGAGCAGATTATGGCAGTGTTTTAAACATTTAAATTTGCTCAAAAATTAAATGAAATGCTAAAAATCAAATTTTTGTTGCCACTGAAAGCCATTAGGTTGGTAACATGCAACTGGGACTTTGCACCATGAACCAGGTTACCCATTTAGTAATACAGAAGCTACAGCTAGAAATGAAGTGGAACATTATTATTACTTCTACTATCAGTATCGCTACTGCTACTACCACTACTGAGGTGTGTGCAACTCACGCGTCTGGCACAGCAGACCGGTCCACCCCGCGTGGCAGCGGCACTCCAGTGGGCGCGTGCAGGTGCCGTGCTGGCAGCCGGGCAGCGGCTGGCACTCGTGGCACGTCTCGCCCGCCCAGCCGAGCCGACACCGGCACTCGCCCGGCGCCTCACAGTAGCCCCGGGTCGCGTGGCAGTCCTTCCGGCAGATTGCTGCGGGACACCGATACCACAGCATTACACACACACACACACACACACACACACACACACACACACACACACACACACAAACTGCGGTCTCATTCACATTTGTAACTCATAGAAATATACATTTAGGACAGGGTGGATGTTGGGGAGAAAGACAGGAGACAGAAAGAAAGAGAGACAGAGAGAAAGAAGAGAGAGAGAGAGAGAGAGAGAGAGAGAGAGAGAGAGAGAGAGAGAGAGGGTGGGGGGGGGGTGGAGGGGGGGAGAGTGGAGTGGGGAGGGATGGTACATTCTGCAGATCTTACCTTACACACTTAAACAAAAAACAAAAAAAAAAGCAAAGGATAATGCATGCATTCCCACATTGATTGATGATAATGACAGTCATATTGATTGATGATAATGACAGTCATACAGATGACAGTAATATGCAAGCTCATTGATGAATAAACATTATATTACACTGGTGTCTGTATATGTGCAGATGGATATGTGTGTGTGTGTGTGCAAGTGTATACCAGTCCTTTTTCCCCCCTAAGGTAAGTCTTTCCGCTCCCGGGATTGGAATGACGCCTTACCCTCTCCCTTAAAACCCACATCCTTTTGTCTTTCCCTCTCCTTCGCTCTTTTCCGATGAAGCAACCTTGGGTTGCGAAAGCTTGAAATTTGTGTGTGTGTGTTTGTGTAGTTTTTATTGTCTCTATCAACACACCAACACTTTTGTTTGGTAAGTTACAGCATCTTTTTTTTTATATACACTCCTGGAAATTGAAATAAGAACACCGTGAATTCATTGTCCCAGGAAGGGGAAACTTTATTGACACATTCCTGGGGTCAGATACATCACATGATCACACTGACAGAACCACAGGCACATAGACACAGGCAACACAGCATGCACAATGTCGGCACTAGTACAGTGTATATCCACCTTTCGCAGCAATGCAGGCTGCTATTCTCCCATGGAGACGATCGTAGAGATGCTGGATGTAGTCCTGTGGAACGGCTTGCCATGCCATTTCCACCTGGCGCCTCAGTTGGACCAGCGTTCGTGCTGGACGTGCAGACCCCGTGAGACGACGCTTCATCCAGTCCCAAACATGCTCAATGGGGGACAGATCCGGAGATCGTGCTGGCCAGGGTAGTTGACTTACACCTTCTAGAGCACGTTGGGTGGCACGGGATACATGCGGACGTGCATTGTCCTGTTGGAACAGCAAGTTCCCTTGCCGGTCTAGGAATGGTAGAACGATGGGTTCGATGACGGTTTGGATGTACCGTGCACTATTCAGTGTCCCCTCGACGATCACCAGTGGTGTACGGCCAGTGTAGGAGATCGCTCCCCACACCATGATGCCGGGTGTTGGCCCTGTGTGCCTCAGTCGTATGCAGTCGTGATTGTGGCGCTCACCTGCACGGCGCCAAACACGCATACGACCATCATTGGCACCAAGGCAGAAGCGACTCTCATCGCTGAAGACGACACGTCTCCATTCGTCCCTCCATTCACGCCTGTCGCGACACCACTGGAGGCGGGCTGCACCATGTTGGGGCGTGAGCGGAAGACGGCCTAACGGTGTGCGGGACCGTAGCCCAGCTTCATGGAGACGGTTGCGAATGGTCCTCGCCGATACCCCAGGAGCAACAGTGTCCCTAATTTGCTGGGAAGTGGCGGTGCGGTCCCCTACGGCACTGCGTAGGATCCTACGGTCTTGGCGTGCATCCGTGCGTCGCTGCGGTCCGGTCCCAGGTCGACGGGCACGTGCACCTTCCGCCGACCACTGGCGACAACATCGATGTACTGTGGAGACCTCACGCCCCACATGTTGAGCAATTCGGCGGTAAGTCCACCCGGCCTCCCGCATGCCCACTATACGCCCTCGCTCAAAGTCCGTCAACTGCACATACGGTTCACGTCCACGCTGTCGCGGCATGCTACCAGTGTTAAAGACTGCGATGGAGCTCCGTATGCCACGGCAAACTGGCTGACACTGACGGCGGCGGTGCACAAATGCTGCGCAGCTAGCGCCATTCGACGGCCAACACCGCGGTTCCTGGTGTGTCCGCTGTGCCGTGCGTGTGATCATTGCTTGTACAGCCCTCTCGCGGTGTCCGGAGCAAGTATGGTGGGTCTGACACACCGGTGTCAATGTGTTCTTTTTTCCATTTCCAGGAGTGTATATTTTTCCCACGTGGAATGTTTCCCTCTATTATATTTATATTACATTCACTCACACGAAATATGTGGTGATGAATTGAATAAACTGCAACATTATGATATGATTTAAGTGAACTAGACCCAGCAAATGTTAAACTCCAGTGCAATGAATAAGTTAAGAGTAATGGAAATTATGCTGACCAGGGCCAACCCTGGATCCTATACTTATCAGTGATTAATACCCCAGTCTGCCACAAAATTTTCATTTGTCAAGACATACAAGGTGGGTTCCATAAGTACTGAGAACAAATTTATATAAAAAAACATTTATTGAACACTCACATACAATTAGTCGAAATATTTCGAAATAGCTCTCTCCCGTATTGATAAAGTTCTGGAAGTGGTTTTCCTGGCCCTAGAGGGCATTCTGGAAGGCCTCCTCTTGGATCTCCTTTAGAGCCTGTGTAACGTGAGTCTGTACGTTTTCAATAGTGTACCTCTGTTCTCTTTAAGGCCCACTTATTAGCAAGGAAACAAAAATAAGGGGGAGCCAGTCAGGGCTGTAGACAAGATGGGGAAGCAGAAGGGTGTGGGTTCTGGCCAGAAATTAACTGACAACAAAGATGCTATGGGTTGATGTACTGTCATTATCCAATTTCCACTCATCCTTGATGTCACTTCAGCTGCAGACAACCCTCCTTTTCAGTCTTTTAAGCATTTTCAGTAGAGAACTACATTCATAGCAGTCCTGGTAGATATGAATTCAGGTGAATAATGCTTCCGGAGTCAAAGAAGCCAATGAGCATGGTTTTCATACTGGACTTGCTCATGCATGGGATGCAGCAATGCTGGAATGTGCCACTCCTCAGAAGTTTTTGTCCCCAAGTCATATTCATAAATCCATGGTTCATCACCAGTGAAAGCTAAGTTTAAAAAATTAGTATCTTTTTAACACACTTCCAAGAGTTCTTAGCACCAAAACACTCACATATCGTTTGGTCAAGGCTTTTGGGTCCAATTTGGTTCATATATTTTTCACGTTCAAGTCTTCAGCTAGAATGAGATAAACTGATATTTGGCCTTGTTTAGAGTTTCTGCTATCCATTAAAGGCTTTACAGTCAGTCAGAATTCAAAGTCATACACATATGTCACATTTCTGTGGATTCAGAAGATTGATGGATCTTCACTGCAAGGTTCATTAGTGAAGTCCTCTTCATCCTCAGTGAATCACTTGTGCCATCAAAGAACTTGTCAATTTGTCAAGAAATCACTCCCAACAGCCTGTTGAATTAATGGAAATGTTTCACTGGCAGACTTCTTAAGTTTATAGTAAAACTTGATCATGTAACATTGCTTCACAGAATGATCCATTGTGCCATGTTATGTAACTTCACAATGGGGTTCACAAGAATCCACATCCCGACCCTCCAGTAGGAGGTGATGGATATTGAGTGCATTTTGAAGTTAACAACCTCCCCTACTTAACCCAACAGGTTAGAACGTGTTGTGGTGTATTGTTGTCAGGAAAAATTTGGTCGCATTACTTATGGATCCCTCCTTGTAAAGTCCGCTACAGGTTCAGAATTTCTCAACAGTTTTCACTGATAAGATTTCATTTCATTGCATCTTCATTTACTACATCTCCACTGACTCAAATCATTTCATTTCAGTGAATTCAATTCAGCTGTGTTACACACATGTAGCGACAGTCCATTCGTGCAGTGTTGCTATTCTGTTCCACATACCCAGGGAGAGAACTTCCATTTTAGTGTTCAGAGATCGTAGGAGGAAAACATCACTGGCAATGGAAGTTTAAATCAGGTTTACAGGTGTGATCAAACCAGTAACAACTGTAACAGTTAAGGCCATTGCCTGTGGTAAATAGGTCAGGTCTGCTTTCTGGTGTGTCATAAATTTTCATTAACCATGGCATATTCCATGCAGTAGGGAATGGTTGTGAGCAGAACATAGGCCAGTGTGGTGATGGTGGTGAGAACAGTTGTTGAAAGAGGCATTATGGGTCCATATTATGTGAGCCTATTTGCGGTCCATTAAAGATGAACTACATCCCACATGAGAGATGCATATGATGCTCTGTATACCTGTGACATGAGATAAAAATTGATGAGATCCCAAAGACAAATTGTAAGATATTTTTTATAAGAATTGCAGGACTTCAGGAGAGGCATACACTAGTCACTATGCACTTTTTTTAAGACAGAGTCATGAACTGAAGGAGAGAATCCCAACACAGGCTACAAGGAGGAAACTGTCATTATTCTCCTGTTGTTGGTAACTGATGAATCATTAATAATGATGTATGCCTACAAAGTTCAGTTAATAGAGTTATATCTATTTGGCAACTTGTGTCAAAAGTATGTGCATATGCTCAGATACGGAGAAACATGTGGTAAAATGACACATCACATCAAAAACGCCAATCTCTATCAGGTTAGGCTCATGTCAAGATGCAATGTAATAATGTACAAACACTCTTCTTTTCTTAAAAATAACATAAAAAAGTAATGTGCAAGTAATTTGGTGCAAGTGTACAGAACAGAAGGCACGATGATAAAACATGTTTAGATGAATACACTAGATTACTGTGAAACCTTACAAAAAAGATCCAGAGAGCCCTACACGTGTAGTAACTTCAGTGTAGGCATCTCCAGCAGCTTCACACCTTTTGAGGCCACTGATGAAAGTAATTTTACAATTCAACAATTTCTGAAGTATTTTGATATAAATATAGGGATGGATTGCAAATCTCACCATAAAGGAAGCACTCAACAGCAAAGGGTCACATTTAATTGTAGACTACTAGCAGTCTGTGATTACATGTTCAATGACTCCTCTGTGTGGTGAGAAGCAATTTACCCTAACATTCATATTGATATTTCATCTTGAATTTTCTACCATTAGAAGTATTTTGGTGGTATAGATCATAAGGTATAAGCTATTACTAGAAAGAAAAGGCATAAGAAAATTAAAGTGGTATTGCTATTAGAAGCAGTCATGTGAGGGGAATGTCAGTACTTGTAAAGGGCTCAATGGGAGATGATTAACAGGTACTGTAATTGGTATTTTTAAACTGAGTGCAGACTACAAGAATGTCACTTGTGATTTACACCCTTTGGAGAAACAGCTGCAAAATACTAACGCGAATTCTTTACAGACGAATGGAAAAACTGGTAGAAGCCGACCTCGGGGAAGATCAGTTTGGATTCCGTAGAAATGTTGGAACACGTGAGGCAATACTAACCTTACGACTTATCTTAGAAGAAAGATTAAGAAAAGGCAAACCTACGTTTCTAGCATTTGTAGACTTAGAGAAAGCATTTGACAACGTTAACTGGAATACTCTCTTTCAAATTCTGAAGTTGACAGGGGTAAAATACAGGGAGCGAAAGGCTATTTACAATTTGTACAGAAACCAGATGGCAGTTATAAGAGTCGAGGGGCATGAAAGGGAAGCAGTGGTTGGGAAAGGAGTGAGACAAGGTTGTAGTCTCTCCCCGATGTTATTCAATCTGTATATTGAGCAAGCAGTAAAGGAAACAAAAGAAAAATTCGGAGTAGGTATTAAAATTCATGGAGAAGAAGTAAAAATTTTGAGGTTCGCCGATGACATTGTAATTCTGTCAGAGACAGCAAAGGACTTGGAAGAGCAGTTGAACAGAATGGACAGTGTCTTGACAGGAGGATATAAGATGAACATCAACAAAAGCAAAACGACGATAATGGAATGTAGTCAAATTAAATCGGGTGATGCTGAGGGGATTAGATTAGGAAATGAGACACTTAAAGTAGTAAAGGAGTTTTGCTATTTGGGGAGTAAAGTAACTGATGATGGTCGAAGTAGAGAGGATATAAAATGTAGACTGGCAATGGCAAGGAAATCGTTTCTGAAGAAGAGAAATTTGTTAACATCGAGTATAGATTTAAGTGTCAGGAAGGCGTTTCTGAAAGTATTTGTATGGAGTGTAGCCATGTATGGAAGTGAAACATGGACGATAACCAGTTTGGACAAGAAGAGAATAGAAGCTTTCGAAATGTGGTGCTACAGAAGAATGCTGAAGATAAGGTGGGTAGATCACGTAACTAATGAGGAGGTATTGCATAGGATTGGGAAGAAGAGAAGTTTGTGGCACAACTTGACTAGAAGAAGGGATCGGTTGGTAGGACATTTTGAGGCATCAAGGGATCACAAATTTAGCATTGGAGGGCAGCGTGGAGGGCAAAAATCGTAGAGGGAGACCAAGAGATGAATACACTAAGCAGATTCAGAAGGATGTAGGTTGCAGTAGGTACTGGGAGATGAAGAAGCTTGCACAGGATAGAGTAGCATGGAGAGCTGCATCAAACCAGTCTCAGGACTGAAGACCACAACAACAACAGGTTATGACAATAAGTTTAGAATAATTACAGCACAAACAGAGGCATTCAAACAATCATTCTTCCTGTGCTCCATATGTAAACGGAATGGAAGAAACCCTAATAATTGGTACAATGGGACTTGCCCTCTGCCATGCCCTTAATGGTTATTGGTAGAGTATGGATGTAGAAGTGGAATATAAGCAGTACTTCAAGTTCAACTTATCGGTGTGACTACAAATTACAATTCATTTTTGGGTCATAGCAACTTCAGCTGTAGTGCTTCATCCTTTATTTGAAATGGAGCAACAGTATCACTAGGTTTGGGAAATTAGCTTAATCACTGTATATGGAGTAACAATGTAACCAACTTAATCGATGATGTTTCATTATGGTAGTGGCTATTATTATGCTAACTGTTCCATTAATTTATGTGACAGGATACGCGCAGTTTTTTCTATAGATCATAATTAAAATTTAGTCTCCACTAGAGAAAGGAAGTCACAAGAAAATCAGCAACAAATTTTGGAATGCTGCGTGGTTATGAAGCAAATTTCATATTCACCTTTATTCATTATGTGAAAAATACGTGTAACAATGAAGCTGTCAAAAGAACAGTTTGGAGAAATCCAATGTGTGGCATCAGAAAACATTGTAGAATAAGCTGCATTCTGCTGAATCAAGGAACTCACACAGAGTGTTGTCAGCTAGGGAATATTCTATATTTGAATTTAAGGTTCTTTCCTTTATGCAAAATAAAAGTACAGTTGGAATACCTATCTCTCAACAAAGAGTCCTGTTAAAACCTTTGAAATTATAAGGACCTAAAACATATCACAGATTGAATTCTATGGGAGTGTCAGCTGTTGTAGGTTTATGCACAGAAGAGACCTCTCTATATGACAAAGTACTATACTAGCACAGAGACTACCATAAGATTTTATTCAAATGCTTGTCAACTCTCAGAAGCACATAATCCCAGCATTTTAGAGGCACTCTTACCCTTTACGTCAGATGTAACGCCAACAAAATGCCCGTTGTTGAGACATAATGAGCAGGAGTGAAAAGTGACATGATGTAGGAAAGTTGTCCCACTCACCCCATGTTATTGAGAAGCCCAAGGAAAACTTCCCTATGATGTCAGTGACTCATTGTCAAGAAAAGGTCAGGGTGAGAACAGAATTAATGATGGACAGGCCAGCTAATGTTTGGAATAACTGATCTCATGAGCCACTCAGTAAGAGAGCTATGCTAGTGCTAAATGCCTTCAAAGGTTGTCTCACACCTGAAGCTACCTGGGTCTTACACCTAGAGGTATGAATTAAAATCTGCAGACATTTTATATAATCACATACCAGCCATTTAAAGACAGTCCCTGAAAACACTATCCAGACTAGCTTTTAAAAGGAGTCTGTTTGGTCAGTTCATCTATTACAATTAAAAATCCATCAATTAGCAGTGTGTGTTGGTGGATTTTCTCTTAATGGCATACAATAATACCACACTCTAACACTGAAGGGTTCAAGAAGTGCTGCCCTGGAAGGTAGTGAGGACAAGGAAGAGGATGGTGAAAACAGTGACTGTGATAAAACAAAAATGGGTGATGTGACAAAATTTTCTCCACTGACTCTGTCTCTTCTTCCCCCCATCCCCTCTAGTACCTCAAGCCGCGGAAGTCGAAACCGCGCCAGAACAAATGGATGTGGTCAGCCCATAGAGGGCTCCGCATCCGCGGCGGCTATTCCGCGCAGCGGCTCTCACGCAGCGAGGGCGCCACCGCTACGCCACATGCAGACAGCGGCCAATAGCCACTCCCTCCAGTTTCGTATATAGGGACCCGCTCTGCCCTAGTCCAGTCAGTCTGGTACTCGCTCTGGACTGCGTTTCTATCTCGACGGTACTGCATTCTGGTCATTGCTCGTTGTTGACATTTGCCTGGCTCTGGTTCCCAGTGGATTTGCTGTTGGTGTTTGGTGTTGTGGTTTCTACAAGCCTCCATTGTTTATCTCTTTCTTGTTGTGTCGGTCATAGTCAGTCGTGGTCAGTTGTTGTCGGTTGTCGTTGGACTGTCGTCCGACACGTTCTTGTGTTTACCCGGTAGTGCGTGCTTCACCGCCGGCGGCTTCCCCACCTGGCGGCTCCGATCCGCAGCCCAAGGCGTTCCAGCAGTTGGTTTTGGTTACTACAACCCCCCCCTCAAAATTAAATGTGTGATTTATATTCAGCCAGTTATTGTATAACTCCAGATGAAGGCCTAATTGTCAGAAACACCCTTTCACATTTTTACAAAAGTGAACTGAAAGGATCATGTAAATCTGGACTCAAATTTAACAATTTTTGTAGTAGATGTACACTGAAGAATAAAAAGGAAAGTGCAAGTGTCAAACACTGGCCACTGGGTCTACCTTCTTACCAAAATAAGTACATTACAAATAACTATAAACATAACACAAACAAACATCTGAGACATTTCTCATGAACTCCATTAGGGAAACAGAAAAGTCTATTTGTGTACTCACGTTCAGAGCAGAAGAGCCCATCCCAGCCTTCCTCACATAGGCATTCAAAGCTGTTGTTGCAGTAGCCATGCTGGCAGCCAAACATTGTTATGCATTTGTTGCACAGCTCACCATAGAAACCTGGAAAATATTCTACTTCATTGTGTGACCAAAGAAACAGGTACGGTGACCCAAGAAGAAAAAAACACACACATTTCTTTCACAGATACATCAAGCCTGTGTTGCAACCCTGCTAGTATCAATTATTGTATGTAAAATACACTCTTATTTTCCATTTGTTACACTAAATATTTATTTTTGTGACCTAGGTTTCAGGTTGTAAAGCACATTGTCTAGCATTCCTCACAAAGATACTGTTGTGCATAATGGTACTAACAAAAATGAGAAATATTATGGTATATTGATAATTTTTACATTTTGGACTGTTTGACTGTAACTCAATGAAACACAATTTTCATGCCATATGCGTTTTGCCTTTATTCTCTGCCAGGCATCTTCAGTGGCAGGTTGTGTGGACGATTTTCTACATATTACGCCTCTGTTCCATTTTTGGTGCTGTTTCTCTTCTTATAAATGCTACTTGCAGTTTTTCTCTCGCATTTCAGAGCACTAGGAACTGAACACTTGTTTTGATGCAATGTTTTGGTTTGCTGTGAAATGTGGGAAAAAAACCGCAAGTGGCATTTATAAGAGTAACGGCACCAAAAATGGAACAGAAGCATAATATGTAGAAAATCGTCCATGCAACCTGTCATTGAAGATGCCTTGCAGAGAATAAAGGTGAAATGTGGATGGCACAAAAATTATGCTTCATTCAGTTGTAGTCAGATGGTCCAAAAAGTAAAAATTACCAATATACAGTAATGTTACATGCAACTGAAGAAGACAGGACTACAAAAGTGAAAAATGAGAAATAATTTACAACTATGAAAGAAATTAACTGCTAATATTAAATACACAACTTTATACATTGAGAATCACCCGTCAGGTTAGCTGCTTCGTGGACTTGGTTGGGCACACCGGCCCCAGATCAAATCTGCCTGGCGGATTAACGATGAGAGTTGGTGCGCTGGTCAGCCTGGATTTGGGTTTTAAGCAGTTTTCCACATCCCATTATGTGAATACTGGGCTGGTCCTCATGTCCCACCTCAGCTTACAGACATTTGCAAAATGTTTGCACTATTTCATGGCTTACACTCGACACAGACAGCTGGGGTGGTGACAGGAAGGACATCCAGCCACCCTCTGACACTAACATCGCCAAATCAATAGTAACAAGGGCGACCCCAGGTTGAATTGGGACAAAGGTACAAAGCCAATAATGAATACATTGAGAATCAGATAACACTAAAATGACGTATTGGGGAATCCCTTGGTAGTAGGGCACAACTTAACTATAGTAGGACACAACTTGACAAAGATGGATTTTACTTCCTTCATAGTGGGGATTGAACAAAGATCGATTATGCAGCAGTTCAGTTTAGCAGTATCAAGAAGTGTGAACTAACTGCAGTCTGTCCCTTTGTTCAATATTTTATTCAGGATGGCTCTTGCAGTGCCTCTTGATCTCCAGTATTTCAAGCAGTCAGTTTCTGGCCCTTGCATGCAGAGTGTATTGTTTCTGCACCTACTACATGACTAGGTCTGGTTTCCACACAGTGGTGCAAAAAGCTGCCAAGTTTCCTGCAGATTTAAGCTTCTGATGTGTTCTTCAAGCCTGGTGCACATTGATCTACCAGTTTTTCTTGCCTGATATGAACTACAAACTTTGCAAATCATCTTGTAGGTTCCATTCCACTTTTGTTCACTGGGTTGGTTAAATAAATTTCTACCTGTCATCTCTATTATACAGTAGGTCACTCAAAATCTCTTTTTCTTCAGTATATTGCCTATTTTGGTAGACAATGTAGCAACAAATGGTGACACACATCTTCCTCCAGCAGTTGTCAGGGGCACAGTTGGTGGATATACTAGTGTATTAGCTTGATTTTCTTACCTTTTTATTACAGTACCATAAAAAAAAGTGGGCTGAGAACATTTGTTTATAAACCTCTATTGACTTGACTGGGTGTAGTTCTCCAAAATCTGGGGTGGGAAACTAGAACTGATTGTCAACAGATGAACACAAAATTAAAAGCACCATGTCTGTGGAAGGTATGGTGCACTGAGGAAGCTAGAATGCAGAAATCAATGTATGTGTCTTCGCTGCAGATTTTACATTGGTGCTGATGTCAATATAAATATCTAGATAGTTAATGGATGTGGCTTGTTTACCAATACTCATAAGCAAATAAAAAATTAAGAAAGATATAACAAAAACACTTTATCACATTATTAATTACCTCATTTCTTAAAAAATGTGGGAATAATTTCTGTATATGATAAAGTCACAATCAAATTTGAATTGTTAGTGCTCTCTCTCTCTCTCTCTCTCTCTCTCTCTCTCTCTCTCTCTCTCTCCTGTGTGTGTGTGTGTGTGTGTGTGTGTGTGTGTGTGTACCGGTGGGATGGAGGGGGGATGTGTGCTTATCTCAAACCTTACAATAAAGCACCACAATACAGTAATAATACCAGAATGTTAAGTACTTGACTATAAACTTGAAAATTTGAGAAAACAGACAGAAGAATAAGGAAATATGAGGCCCTTTGAAAACTTCAGAATTCTGAAAATTAAGAAATAACAATGAAATTCATGAGAACACAGAAAATGTATCGGAAACAATGGAGAAGAAGATTGCTATCTTTGGACATATTTACAGAATTGATGACAACATACTACCCAAAAGAATTTTCAAATATTCTTGGGAAAATGCAACAGTCACCTGGATTAAGGAGGTCATGAAAGGTTTATGAAGAAACAACATAAGAGAAGAAGAATTAATTAAAGAGAAATATTTCAGGAAATTTTTTAAAAGTAGGTCTTCAAGGGAGAAGAAATACAGTAAAAAAAATGCAGAAATACTAGCACAAAAGGAACACCAAAGGTGAAGTATTTTAATTGGATCATGATCCCCAGAAGCCCCTAGTGAAGAAACAAGAGAAAGGTAGCCCATAGTGACACCAAAGGTGATCTGAATGTCTTTTCCAGTCAAAAGTGTCACTGATGGTGAACCCATCTCCACTTGGCTTTCTTGGTGTAGTATATACCATACCCTTATGAAGTTTCTTGTCAACAATCAATCATAGTTTGGAAACAGAAGTAGCATCCACAAATATAATACTTGAAGGAGACATGATTTACACCATCCATACCTCAGCCTTAGTGTGGCATAGAACAGAGTGAAAATCAAACAATGGGAAATCCAGGATGGAATGTAACAATACCAGAGAAGGAAAGTTGCTACTCACCATATAGCGGAGATGCTGAGTCGCGATAGGCAGAACAAAAAGATTCACACAATTTTAGCTTTGGGCCATTAAGGCCTTTGTCAGCAGCAGACACACATACACACACGCACAGACACACACACTCATGCAAACACAACTTGCAAACACGTTTGCAGTCTCAGCGAACTGAAACCAACTGTAGTTTCAGTTCTCTGAAACTGCAGGTGTGTGTGCAAGTTGTGTTTGTGTGAGAGTGTGTGTGTGTATGTGTGTCTACTGCTGACAAAGACCTTAATAGACAAAAGCTATAATTGTGTGAATCTTGAATCTTTTTGTTGTGGCTATCATGACTCTGCATCTCTGCTATATGTTGAGTAGCAACTTTACTTCTCTCACATAGAACAGAGTAAGGTATTCAACCACAAAAATCTTTTTTGCACATGTGTGTTGAAGAGAGGGAAATAAAAAGTGGCTGAACATAGTTAAGTAATAATCGTTTTATGTACATAAAAAAGTCATGTAAATGATCAGCATATTGCTACAATTTTTCCAGAGGAAGTGTACTACAATTGTCGGTCAGACCAACTCCATTTCATAATGAGAGGTCACAATCACAGTCATTGAACATGTAAATTCTAAGTATCTAGCCATGTACAACAAGCCTCATTGGATACAGAAAAATATATAAGCCTGGCTTTTGCAGTTTGAAAATTCTTTTGGGTAGTCTTTTGTCATGAATTCTGTTAGTATTACCAAAAACTAGTAATAATCTCTTCCATACTGTTTCCGATACATTTTCTGTGTTCTGATAAATTTCATTGATATTTCTCAATTTCTAAACACACACACACACACACACACACACGCACACACACACACACACACACACAGACAGAGAGAGAGCTTGAGGGGTAGATACATAGAGTATCACACACTTGTAACTTCATCATACACATAAATTATTCCTCAGCTATTAATAAATATGGTAAATAATAATGTTTTTATTATTAATTTTTAATTTTTATTTCCTTGAGGGTACTTTGTGAAAAAATGATTTATAGAACAAGGGCAGCCACAGCTAAAGTAACTATACATAATTGATTGACCATTATTACAGTATGACATAGGTGTTTACATACAGTTGTTAAAACATTTAAAACACAAAACTGAATAAAAAGTCTAATAGTCTGAAATAACTGAATTTGTTGTAGTCAATTAGAGATTCATACTATTTTTAACTGTTTTCATAACTTCTAAATTGTGCCTTCTGGTGTATAACTGTACAGATATTTTTATAAATTAATACCTTGAAGTTTTCTAAGATATTTTGAAAGTACTGAATGAATAGATTTAAGCAGAGAATATTATGCATCTAGTTAGGAAACTGGGTGTGGATTACTTACACCCCACAAAGTGGGAGTCACCAATCGACTCCAACAAATACAGTTATTGTGGACTACTGGACTTTTCATTCCGTTTTATATTTTAAATGCTTTTAACACCATATGTAAACACCTGTGTTACTCTGCATGAATGGTCAATCAGTTATGTAGTTGGTGAAATATAAGGCACATCCAGTAATTTTCTAGATATTTATGAGAGACATTATGCTGATTCCTACATTCCAGCTTCCTCAGCACACAGTACCTCCCATAGATGCACTGCTTTTCATTTTATATCTTTATAATCATAAAGCTAACTTTTTGCCTTTGTTAGTGGGACTGAAATATGTAGAACTGTGTATTTTTGCAGGAGTTTACCACAATTTTTTCTTTAGCAAAGTGCAGATATGCTAACTCCAATTAAGTTACTGCTTGCCTGGCTGCCCTCCACTGCTGCAGCCAGACACCAACCAGACTGGCTCTCCACTAGACTGACTCACCCATCTTGCAGCGACATTCCCCCGGCCGCTTGCAGTAGCCCTGCAGAGGGTCACAGCCCTTGCGGCAGATGGGCACGTCGCACACGTCGCCCGTCCAGCCCGGCTGGCAGCTCAGCTCCCCAGAGTCACTGCACGTGTAGTGGCTGTGCTCGCTCTGGCTCGCTGGAACCTCGCACGCCTGCCAAACCGACACAGCGATCACTTGTGGTGCACACAGAAAATTAATGAAGTTACCCTAGAAGATACAAAGAGAAACCAGATGAGCATCTCAGGGGAAGATGATTTGTGGAACAAAACTTCGACTTTTCCACAACTGCCCCAATGTCTCACATATTAGTTCCTTCCTGAGGGAGGAAGGAGTGAAATGTTGTGACAGATTAGAATGAAATGGCAGGTCACTCAGTCTTCCCAGTGAGATATAAAGTTGATTTGAAGAACAACCACAACTGAGGATCATATTGATGAGACAGAGAAATCTGCTCCAGTTGTAAATGACATTTTAATAGCACAATTATTTTGGAGAGTGTTGCTCCATTGTTGGGTGCTATGTATCACACAGTACATCAAGTCGGGGGAAGGGGGGAGGGTCAGTTAATAGTCGTACATATAACCCATATATATACAACATAAAGATGTGCCAGAGCTGCCAGAGAAGCATGTATCAGGTGAGATGTTTCTATAACTATGGAGACAGGAATCAGTTCTCCCTCATATCCTCATATCCTTCTGCTCCCCTGGCCTTAACATGGAATAACATGAAATACCTCCAAAACTTTTTTAATGTTATTATGAAATATTTTATTTATTTACTTAATTATTCCCTCAGTTCTCATATAGCTACCTCATCCTCTCCACTACCCCCACCCTTCTTGCTCTATGTTTTCTCCCATCTTCTTTTCACGTTTTAGTCACACTGATCATTTGACCTCTAATTTCTCTTCCTCTATCCACTTCTTGTTCCTCAATCTATCCTTATTTCACCTTAGGGCTGAAGCTGGCACAGTGCTTATCAGTGTACTATCTTAGGTCAACAAGTCCTGCCATAATACATCACAACAACCATTTGAAAGTATTGTGAAGTTTCATGAAAATTATTCAGAAATACATACAAATGCCACACACAGAAAATGCTGTGATTTGCCCTTCACAGCTTCATGATTTAAAGCATGCTGTAACGAGGAGTAAGTGAACATTATATATTCAGCCAGATGTGTAACTTTATTGTTCTTAACAAATTCTTATGGTGGCTCAAGACCCAAGTGCATCCAACATAGGTGAAATTGGGAAATACTACAGGCCACAGGCTGGAGATGCAGAAGATTTGGAGGAGTGGATGACTGGGAGAAGTCTATCAAAGCTGCATCAATTACATTAGATTAGATCAGACACACTGTTTGTTCTGCACATTCATACTGGGGAGATCTTCAAGGGCAGTGGTAGTCACTATTTTCTACCTACTCCCCACTGTTGTAGCTCTGTTAGTAATGAAATTTTTTAGCCGCCCAAGAATTCCACAGTAATAATGATTTATAAATTAGGGAATTAACTTTACTTAATGAAATATAGAGTGCAGAATTACAGCATATTAAAGCAGTTAATTAAAATTACTTAGCAAATACTTTATGTCAAAACTTTATGAAAATGCAACAAAAATGTGAAATGTGTGGTTTCTTTTTCTCCCCCCCCCCCCCCCCCCCCCCCAAATCACTACTGCCTACTGCCTACCATGGAAGCAGGAACTCCCACTAGTGGGTGACAGGGACCAGGTTGACTACCACTGCTCAAGGCTATGGAGCATGTCAGAAAACCAAAATACATAATACATTTACACAGGAACTCTGTGTTACCTCTGTTAACCCTAAGCAAGATGATTTTCAAGGATGTAGAACAAGTACACTGATCAGTCAGCACATTATGATTGACCTACTATTGATATAAGCACATCCAAATGATTGCAGTGTCATCTGGTGGGGAACGACTGCTAGTCAGACACAAGTATGGTGCATGTAGTATTAGTGCACATCCTGCCTATGTGTAGAACGGGTAAGGCACACAATCTATCTGAGTCTGACCAAGAGCACAAGCTTTTCAGAAACTGCAAGGCTGTTGAGTGTTCAAGGGGTGCTGTGGTGAGTCAGATGTCATAGGGTTGGGCAGCCACCCCTCATTACAGATGTTGGATTTAGTAACCAGGGCAGAATGGTAAAACAGGAAAGGTCACAAACTGTGGTGGAACTAACAACATACTTTAATGCTGGGCAGAGTACAAGTGTATGTGAACACACAGCACACTGAACACTCCTAGCGATAGGTCTCTGCAGCCAACAAGCCGTGCATGTGCCAATGTTAATACCACAACGTCGGCAACAATAACTGAAATGGGCACATGACCATTGGCACTGTATGTTGGTGCAGTGGCAGAGCATTGCATGGCCTGATGAATCCTGATGCCTTCTTCATCATGCCAACGGGAGGGTGAGAATCCATCATCTTCCAGGGGAACACCTCCTTGCCATCTGTACTGGAGGACAGAGACAAGCTGGTGACAGATCCATTACACTCTGGTGAACAAACATGTGGGCATCCGTGGGTCCATTGGAGCTCATGACAGGTGCCATGATGGTCAAGAAATATTGTAGACTGGTTGCAGACCATGTACAACCTTTCATAATGATCATGTTTCCTGATGGTAGTGCATTTTAGCAAGATACTGCACCCTGTCACAAGGCCAGGAGTGGGGTGGAGTGGTCTGGGGAAGACAGTGCTGAGTTCCAATTGATGTGCTGGCCCCCCAACTCATCAGATCTGAAACAAATGAAACACATGTGAGATTTGATTGGCCATGGCGTCAGAGCTCATCACGCCCCTCCATGGAATTTATGAGAATTATGTGATTTATTGATGTGTTTGCATTTCCTGAGAATAAAACTCAGTGTTTTACAGTAATAACACTGTTTTAAGTTCAAGATTATATACAATATAAAGTTACAGTTCTAAGTAGAAGGCTTCCAGGACACAACACTAAGTTCGCATTTTAATGAAGACTGATAGCACAATACATGGCTATTTCCTATTGATTCTCTTTGTTTCCTTTAAGACAGAGATGGCATGAACCATTTCACTGGATTTTCTGTGACAATTTACTGGTACTTCTGTTACTGACAGTGACATATAATGAGTGGCTGTAAGAGGGAAAAAAACCTCTGTGTTAATAGTTTTCGGCAACAATTCTGGATCATATGAACCTCATCCAGATTGAATATCTCAGAATTTTCCAATTGTACAGTCATGCTTTGGGAAACATTGCCACAGGAGCAATTAGATCTTCTGAAGGTGAAATTGCTTCCTTCCAAGACTATGTCTACGATTTTATCAAATTATGATAATTGGTAATATAAAAGAAAGCTTTATAGGCTGGCACTGTTTATTAGGAACTTTTATATGTGCTTCTGTGTCAACCTGCTCTAAGAATATTTTGGAAGGATGAATTCAATATCACCAGAGCAATTAGGCTAATTGTAATAATCTGCTTCGTTCTAACTATGGTCTGTCCTTACAGCAGCATGGCTCAAACTGTAGCCTTTGTTTCATAACAAATAATATCGGTTGATGGCTATGAATTGGTAAATGGGTTAACTGCTTGGAGCTTAATTTGAAAACAAAGCAGAAAAATACAGAGAAATTACTGGAGATGCATGTTGGAGATCTGGTTACTTTTGATGCAGCAGTATGAAAAATTTCATCTCAACACAAAGACACAGAGGGGAAATAGAAGAGGGCTATTTAATAAAGAATGATCATAAATTTTTATGATCATAATTTATCACACTAGAATTTAGTCTTATGATTATTATTATTAGCTTGATGTGTAACAAACACACTAGTTTCACTGTTGCTATACCTGATTCGCCCCTGTGAGAGGTGAGTATACTGAGACATTGAGTATCGGCTACTGCAACAATGAAGGTGATGTTTGATGAACAACATGCAGGTTTGAAATTCTGCTTTCATCTCAGCAAATCTTCAGTTGAAGCCTATGCAATGATTCAGGTCTGTGGACAGTCTGTTCTTCCCTATAGCACAGCTCAAAGATTGTTTAAATTGTTTAAAGAGGTGAGACAGTTTCAAAGAAGGTGGACTCAGAACTCCAGTTACTGCTCTAATGGAAGAAAACTTCAACATCGCTGCTGTCATAGTGAGAGAAAATCGATGAATAGCCTTACAAACACTATCTGAAATACTGAAAATTTCATTAGGTGCCACTGACAAGTTGGAGACAGAAAATTTACATGTGAGACACGTGTGTGCATGGTTGGTTCAAGATAACTGATTTCCAAACAAAAAGACACTCATATGCATGCTGTTGAAGTTGATGGTAGAGGAATATCTGGGGTTTCTTTCAAAGTTAATCACTGTCGCTGCTTGCCTACCTTATTTTGATCCTAACAGCAAACATCAAAGCTCAGTGTCGAAATCTCCTTCGGCATCAAGCCACAAAAAAGCAAAAGTGGTTGCTTCTTCTGGAAAAGTTAGACAGTCATCTCTTTTTGATATTCATGGAATCATTTATCAGCTTGTTCTATCTGCACACACATCAGTGACTCGACAATGCTACAGGGATGTTCTGAAAACTTTGCAAGTCCATATCAGGTGCAAAAGACCACATATCTGTGAAACAGGCTGGATGCTACACCAAGATAATGCATAGCTGCATCTTGAAAATGTTGTTACTTGAATATCTTGCAAAAATCAATGTCCATCCCTGACAATCCCTATAGCCTGAGTTTAGCTCCATGTGACTTTTTCCTATTCCCTAGCCTGAAGAAACACCATCGTGGAAAACATTTTCCATCATCAGAAGCAGTAATGAAGGCTGTGGAGGTGATTCTGAAGGACCTATCCTATTAAAAGATGGTTTCCAGTTTGTCTCTTCGGATTATCAGAGAAGCTGGAACAAGTGGATCACATCCAAAGAAAACTGTTTTGAGAAGAACCATCAAAATTATGAGGATGGGTAAAGGTATATTGTCAAAATAATTATGATAATTCTTTATTGAGTGGCCATTATACATACAGTATCTGTATTTTGACAAAGTGGTTGGAAATTCAAAATTCTATGGCATGGAATTGAAACAAATCTGAAGCTACCAGAAATGAAGTTCTACAGACCTACCATAGAAATATATCACAAAAGGGGCAGAAGCAAACCAATATGGATTACTTTTTATAGCTCTCCTCTGAAGGAGAAAGAAATTATTTGAAGTTTGTTGTCCTGGTGAAAAATTGTATGGCTACATATATTCATAGGCTATTCTGCCAACCACTGTGAAGTGCCAGGCAGAATGTGCTTCACATTGTACCTGTTCCAATCCACAATGAAGCGAGGAATGAATGGCTGGTTAGAAAGATATACAATAGACCTCCCCTTGTTTTTCCCCTAGTTTGTGCATGATATGAGTTTATACATAATATGCACCAAAATACTAAGCAGAGACTTTTCGATTAGCTAATACAGGTTTTCTAAATTTGCGTTTCAGCTATAGTTCTCTATGATGAAAGAATCATTACAGATGGCAAAATGCATTAAATATGGTGCAAGTGCAATCATATGGCTACACAACAGATCAGCCTGTTACCAAAGCCTTTATTTGGATCTGACATTTGTTGGCTTGGCTAACTGACAACCAAATTATCACCCAGATCTCAGGCAATGCTGCAGATCAGCCTGTCAACATAATCAAGATTTTATGGAGGTTCCAATATCACTCTCTAGCCACCTATGTGTGCAATTTAATTAGTCAAATTTCATCTTCACAGTCACATGGGAAGTGACATGTAGAATGCTGTAGCATGTTCATAGACTGCTCACTTAACACTGGTTCCTGCAACTCCGAATCTAGACTTTCACATGGCCTAGGCAGCATCTATCGTCAAGTATCTTAAAATACAGATTCCTCAGTTTTTTCTAGATTTTTTCAGGAAAGGGTATCTGATGCCCTCAGTGTGTATGCCTGGGGGCCTCATTCAACATGTTGAGGATGTTATTCCAGCGCCACTGAGGGAACAGGGTGCAGATTGTAGCGCACATTGGAACAAATGATGCCCGATGTCTGGGTTCTGAGTCATTATTGCATCATTTCAGCATTTGGCAGAGAGGGTTGAGGGGACCAGCATTGTGCATGGAATGTCAACGATGCTCCGAATTTGCAGCATTGTCCCCAGAACTGATCATGAACTTCTGGTTCTGAATTCAGTGGAAGGACCAAACCAGAGACTTCAAAAGTTCTGCGACAATCTAGGCTGTGATTTCCTGGACTTGTGCCATACGGTTGAGTACCGTAGGGTCCCCCTAAATGGTCAGGTGTGCACTATACATCTGAGGCTGCTACTCAGGTAGCTGACTGTGTGTGGGGTGCACACAAGGATTTTTTAGATCAGACAGTTCTCCATCCAACCCAGATAACGCCAGCTGTAGGAAACCCTGAAGTATCAGTGTAAGATCAAAAGAAATGCTTCCCACAGGGAGAGAGTATAAAAATCCTAATGGTAAACTGCTAAAGCATTCATAACGAAGTGCCAGAGTTCGAAGCACTCGCGAAAAGCAGTGAAGCTCTCATAATACTAGATATTGAAAGCTGGTTGGAACCTGAAACTGATAGCAGTGGAATTTTCTGTGGAAATCGGAGTGTATATCAAAGGGGAAATGGAGGTGGTGTATTTTTGGCAGTACACAAGACACTCAAATCTACCAAGAAAGAAACTGATGCTGCATGTGAGATCATTTGGGCATAAAATGGTAATTGGATCCTTCTACTGCCCACCAGACTCAGCTGATGTAACTGAAAACTTTACAGGAAACCTCAGTTCACTTCTACATAAGTTCCCCAGTCATACTGTAATCATTGGTGGAGATTTTAATCACCCAACGATCAGTTGGGAAAATTACAGTTTGGTTAGTGGTGGGCGTGATAAGACATCCTGTGAAACTTTACAAAATGCCGTTTCTGAAAACTACCTAGAATAAATAATGAGGAACCCCATCCACGGTGGCAATATATTGGATCTAATGGCAACAAACAGACCTCACCTCTTTGAGGGTGTCCACACCAAAAATTGTATCAGTAACCATGACATGGTTGTGGCAACAATGATTACCAAAGTACTAAGGACAACTAAAGCAAGCCAAAATATATATATATGTTCTGTAAACATAATAGAAAGAAACATTCCACGGGAAAAATATATTAAAAAAAGATGCTGTGACTTACCAAACAGGAAAGTGCTCATAGATAGACACAATAAAAAACACACACACAAATATCAAGCTTTGCCTCTGTACTTCTGCCTCGACTGACACCTCTGCTCAAACTCTTTGCCTTTACATATGTCTGCTTGTGTCTGTATATGTGCAGATGGATATGTGTGTGTGTGCGAGTGTATGCCTGCCCCTTTATCCCTCTAAGGTAAGTCTTTCCGCTCCCGGGATTGGAATGACTCCTTACCCTCTCCCTTAAAACCCACAACCTTTTGTCTTTCCCTCTCCTTGCCTCTATCCTGATGAAGCAACCGTGGGTTGCAAAAGCTTGATATTTGTGTGTGTGTTTGTGTGTTTTTTATTGTGTCTATCTACCAGCAGTTTCCCGTTTGGTAAGTCACAGCATCTTTTTTTAATATATATGTTCTGTAAACTAGATAAAAAATCAGCAGTGCCATATCTTAATTAGGAACTTGAAACTTTCAGCACAGGGCAGTAACATGCAGAGGATCTCTGACTCAAGTTTAAAAGAACAGTTGACCTGCACTGAATAGACTCGTACAAAGTAGAACGGTTCATAATGAGAGGGACTTTCCATGGTATACAGTCACCATAAAGAAACTTCTAAGGAAACAGAGATTACAGCGTAAGAGGTGTAAAACAAAGCATAGGACTATAGATAGATAGATGCTCAATGAAATGCATTTGGTGGTCAAGAGAGCAATGTATTATGCCTTCTATGACAACCATAGCAGACTATTGTCAAGTGATCTTTCACAGAGCCCAAAGAAATTCTGGTCATATGTAAAGGCTATTAGTGGCACCAAAGTTAGTGTCGAGAGTCTAGTGAATGAGACAGGAACTGAAATTGAGGGTAGCAAAGCAAATGCTGAAATGTTTAGCTCCATTTTAAAATGTTCCTTTACAAAGGAAAAACCAGGAGAATTGTCCCACTTTAATCCTCGTACCACTGACAAGATGAATGAAACAAGTATTAGTTCCCATGGTGTTGAGAAACAGCTGAAATTGTTATACTTGAACAAAACTCCAAGCCCCGATGGAGTCCCTGTTAGATTCTATACTGAATCTGCAGCCCCTCTTCTAAATATAATTTATTGTGGATCCCAAAAACAAAAAACTGTGCCCAGTTCTTGGAAAAAGGCACAGGTCACACCTATCTACAAGAAGGGTAGCAGAAGTTATCCACAAAACTACCACTCAGTATCCTTGACATTGATTTGTTATAGAATCTTTGAACAAGTTTTTTTTGCAAAAGATGCAATTACCTATAATGAAATACTATCTGGAAGAAGTTGCATAACCTTTCAGTCACATCTTAATAAGATTTCAAAGCAGTGCAGAGATTGGCAGCTTGTTGTAAATGTCAGGAATGTAAAATTTTACACATCAACAAAATGAAAAAACATAGTGTCCTATGACTATATGAGTCAGTACTGGAATCAGCCAACTCATACACATACTTGGGTGTAACACTTTGTGGGGATATGAAATGGAATGGAATGATCACATATTCATGAGTAAAGCAGGTGGTAGATTTTGGTTTACTGGTAGGATATTGGGGAAGTGCAATCAGTCTACAAAGGAGATTACTTACAAATCACTTATGTGACCAGTTCTAGAATATTGCTCGAGTGTGTGGAACCCATACCTGATACAACTAACAGGGGATACTGAATGTATATATAGGAGGGGAGCACGAATGGTCACGGGTTTGTCTAATCCATGGGAGAGTGGTACAGAGATACTGAAGGAACTGAACTTGAAGACTCTTTATGATAGGTGTAAACTATCCAGAGAAAGTCTGTTAACAAAGTTTCAAGAATTGGCTTTAAATGATGACTCTAGAAATATACTACAATCCCCAACATATCATTCACATAGGGATTGTCAGGATAAGATTATAATAATTACTGCACACACAGAGGCATTCAAACAATCATTCTTTCTACCCTCCATTATGAATGGAACAGGAAGAATTCCTAATAACTGGTACAGTGGGACATACCCTCTGTCATGCACCTCATAGTGGTTTGCAGAGTATAGATGTAGATGTAGATGATCTCCTCTTGGTGAAACAAACCACTGATCAACCACAGAGATCTTCTTCATGTATGTTTAGCATCCCCTTGTGGTCCTACTTGGTATGGGTCCCACAACTTTAGCAATATTAAAAGTGACTGTGGTGATTTTATCAAAATGTGTTAAATTAATCGTATTTCGCTTATGGAAAATCCAGGATGGGATGTAACAATATTATGAAAAGGAAAGTTGCTACTCACCATATAATGGAGATGCTGAGTCGCAGATGGGCACAACAAAGCGACAGTCACAAAGTTTTCAGCCAGTAAGGCCTTTGTCAAAGACAAACGACACACACACACACACACACACACACACACACACACAAACACACACACTGACACACACAAATGCAACTCACACACACATGACTGTGGTTTCATGCAATTGAAGCCACACTCTATCTGTGACTCAGCACCTCCGTTATATGGTGAATAGCAACTATCACATTTAGACACATTTCTAGGTTATTTCAGATTTATTTTCAATGTGGCTGCTCAAACTTGGAAAAAAAATCCCTGAGAATTCCAGGTGTGAGGAGGAAGGTGATGTCAAGGAGCTCCTGCTAAATTAATAGAAATTAATGGTAAGAGGAGGTGAGGAGGAAGCATACCACAATAATAAGTTCTCTTTCCTCCCAGTTGCGCTATATTCTAAGCATAAGTAGTAATTTAACTGCAGTTTTTGTAAACACCGGTAATTTAACACACATAATTAACACACTTTGAATTATTAAGTATTATAAAATTTGTGAATTGTGAAATTCAATAAAATTCAATTTCAATGATATGTTAAAAACGCAGTCACCAGAGATTTTATGATATGCCTGAAAGTCCTTGATTTTTCCTGGTAAAATGTAATACCCTGAGAATTACAGGTTTTCCAGAAGAATCACTATCCTGATTTTATCTTCTTATTTCTGTCTGCATTATGGTTACTTGATAGGACACAAACAAATGTATGTACTAAACCTTAGAGCTGGTGGTGGCGGTCATGGACGTCCGCAGACATTTGTTCGAACGGGAGGAGAGGGAGGGTGCCCAAAAACTAAAATTGCCATTTTTTATACAAATCAGCTGGTCATTTTCGAGACGTGACAGGCCATATTAAGTAAATTTTACAGGTGACAACAAACGTATTATATCCCAAAGAACTGATGGCTATCCACTCACTTTTAGAGGCGTGTGAGAGTTCTGTGCTGTATCTTTACTCCAGATTCGAGGGTGGAGCGTCGTTAAGTACGAGGGTGGAGCGGATCTAAGTAGCTCATCTTGCATAGCCCCTCCCCCCACGGGATTGCTATTAATTGTTAGCTTAACAATGCACTACAAAATCGCTACGAGAGCAGCGAAGCCCGCTTGGTAAATTCAAACAGAATCCTTGCCAATAAACAAAAACTAAACGAACTTGTAAATCATAACAAGTGTAAGCAGCGTGGTTGAGTTCTATTAATTCAGATGTGAGATCTTACCTGAGGAACTGTGAAAACAAGTCATCGAAACGGAAAATGATGAAATGAAGGCTTATATACTAAACTATACCTTACAACATTCCTTTGCTGAGGAATAGTTCATCATAGTTCACGGCTTTGAACGTCGCCCTGGAAGACAGTGATGTAAGTCCTACTAAGCATTTAGAACCGCACCTTTAAGCACCTGCACATCTGATTTGCTAGAAGCTTCAACACTCCATACGCGTCTTTATTAGGGGAGCATTGTTGTGATGCCAACAATGTCATGACGTGGCAGCTAACGAGTTCTTAGCACCGACCAGCAACTATTTGCGAGGGCTGGTTCTTCTGAATACGTACAAACAAATCAAAGAAAACATTGTTTTCGTGCACAGCATTTCATGTTTCTCAAAATACTCGTCGTTAAATTGATACACTATTTGATCAAAATTATCCGGACACCTTTTAGTGGACGCTAATATAATGTGAGTCCATCCTTCGCCTTTATGACGGTTTGAACTCTGCTGGCGACCCTTTTAATGAGGTGTCTGAGTGTCTGTGGAGGAATGACAGCCTATTCTCCGTCAAGAACCGAATGTAGAGAGGGTTGGAATCCGGAGCGATATTCTAATTTAACCCAAATGAGTTCCATTGGGTTCAGGTAGGGACTCTGGGTAGGCGAGTCCATTTCAGGAATGTTGTCCACAAACGTTTGCCTCACAGGTGCTCCGATGCTGATAAAAACAATCATCATCTCCGAACCGTTCCTCTGCTGTACGGAGTACACAATGCTGCAGAAAAGTGTTCATACACTTGAGGTGCGACGTAAGAGCGATGGCACACTTGATCATTCGGTATATACAGGGTGTTTCAAAAATGACCGGTATATTTGAAACGGCAATAAAAACTAAACGAGCAGCGATAGAAATACACCGTTTGTTGCAATATGCTTGGGACAACAGTACATTTTCAGGCAGACAAACTTTCGAAATTACAGTAGTTACAATTTTCAACAACAGATGGCGCTGCGGTATGGGAAACTCTATAGTACGATATTTTCCACATATCCACCATGCGTAGCAATAATATGGCGTAGTCTCTGAATGAAATTACCCGAAACCTTTGACAACGTGTCTGGCGGAATGGCTTCATATGCAGATGAGATGTACTGCTTCAGCTGTTCAATTGTTTCTGGATTCTGGCGGTACACCTGGTCTTTCAAGTGTCCCCACAGAAAGAAGTCACAGGGGTTCATGTCTGGCGAATAGGGAGGCCAATCCACGCCGCCTCCTGTATGTTTCGGATAGCCCAAAGCAATCACACGATCATCGAAATATTCATTCAGGAAATTAAAGACGTCGGCCGTGCGATGTGGCCGGGCACCATCTTGCATAAACCACGAGGTGTTCGCAGTGTCGTCTAAGGCAGTTTGTACCGCCACAAATTCACGAAGAATGTCCAGATAGCGTGATGCAGTAATCGTTTCGGATCTGAAAAATGGGCCAATGATTCCTTTGGAAGAAATGGCGGCCCAGACCAGTACTTTTTGAGGATGCAGGGACGATGGGACTGCAACATGGGGCTTTTCGGTTCCCCATATGCGCCAGTTCTGTTTATTGACGAAGCCGTCCAGGTAAAAATAAGCTTCGTCAGTAAACCAAATGCTGCCCACATGCATATTGCCGTCATCAATCCTGTGCACTATATCGTTAGCGAATGTCTCTCGTGCAGCAATGGTAGCGGCGCTGAGGGGTTGCCGCGTTTGAATTTTGTATGGATAGAGGTGTAAACTCTGGCGCATGAGACGGTACGTGGACGTTGGCGTCATTTGGACCGCAGCTGCAACACGGCGAACGGAAACCCGAGGCCGCTGTTGGATCACCTGCTGCACTAGCTGCGCGTTGCCCTCTGTGGTTGCCGTACGCGGTTGCCCTACCTTTCCAGCACGTTCATCCGTCACGTTCCCAGTCCGTTGAAATTTTTCAAACAGATCCTTTATTGTATCGCTTTTCGATCCTTTGATTACATTAAACCTCCGTTGAAAACTTCGTCTTGTTGCAACAACACTGTGTTCTAGGCGGTGGAATTCCAACACCAGAAAAATCCTCTGTTCTAAGGAATAAACCATGTTGTCTACAGCACACTTGCACGTTGTGAACAGCACACGCTTACAGCAGAAAGACGACGTACAGAATGGCGCACCCACAGACTGCGTTGTCTTCTATATCTTTCACATCACTTGCAGCGCCATCTGTTGTTGAAAATTGTAACTACTGTAATTTCGAAAGTTTGTCCGCCTGAAAACGTACTGTTGTCCCAAGCATATTGCAACAAACGGTGTATTTCTATCGCTGCTCGTTTAGTTTTTATTGCCGTTTCAAATATACCGGTCATTTTTGAAACACCCTGTAGAAAGCCCACTCAGACAGATCTTTACTTGCAAGCCGCTAGTTGCCATCATCCGGCACAAACGATGGGTGTTTTGAAGACATTGGTTCACCGAGCCCACGTTATCTCTGACAGTATAGTTTGCAAATGGAACTGGAGCACCAGCAGACTGTATTTCTGAAGAATAGGTACTCGTCCCAGCACGTGGAGAGAGAGCTGCAGAACTGTAAACGACGGAACAAAGAAGAAGAAGAGGCTATTAAAACAACTGCCTATTTACCACATATTGGTAATATTTCAGCGCAAATAGGCAGAATACTAAGAAAATATAAAGTGAAAGCAATCTTTTCTCCCTCCTGCAGAAATTTCGTCGCTGTTGGGATCTGTCAAAGACGACCTAGAGCTGCGCAAGGCAGGTGTTTACAGGATTCCGTGCGAATGCGGTAAGTCTTATATAGGGCGTACGACGCGTACTGAGCAGGATCGCATTGTGGAACATCAGCGGCATACTCGCCTTCTTCAGCCTTGTAAGTCTGCCATCGCCGAACACTGTATTTCCACTGCTCATGCCATGAATTACGAGGGCTATCCACAAAGTACATTACGTTTTGGAATTTAAAATAAATAAAGTATTGGAAATTTTTTTTATTATATACAGATTAAAGCCACACTTAAATACTACTTTTCTACATAGTTGCCATTTAAATTAAGGCACTTATCGTAGCGATGGACGAGCTTGGAAATTCCCTCGTCGTAAAACTCGGCCACCTGCGCCTTCAACCACGTGGTTAGTCAGTAACCCGGTAGAAATACGATTTTTGTGGATTTCCTGGAAAGAGGCACTACAATAAACTCTCAAAGGTATTGCCAAACTCTGCACAACCTCAGAAGAGCAATACAAAACAAGCGCAGGGGAAAGTTGGGCTCAAAGATCTTGCTGATTCACGACAACACCCGGGCCCACACGGCAAATGCCACTCGTGAAGTTCTCGGATCTTTTAAGTGGGAGTTGTTTCCTCATACGCCGTACAGTCCCGACCTGGCACCGAGCGACTTCCACTTATTCCCAGCAATGAAGAAGTGGTTGGGTATGCAGCGTTTTGATGACGACGCACAGCTTCAAGAAGAGGTAACCACGTGGTTGAAGGCGCAAGCGGCCGAATTTTACGACGAAGGAATTTCCAAGCTCGTCCATCGCTACGATAAGTGCCTTAATTTAAATGGCAACTATGTAGAAAAGTAGTATTGAAGTGTGGCTTTCATCTGTATATAATAAAAAAAATTTCCAATTATTTATTTTTAATTCCAAAACGTAATGTACTTTGTGGATAGCCCTCGTACAATGAGACAAAAATTGTGGTCCATACATCTAACTTTTGGAGTTCTATTATTAATGAATCCGTGGAAATACGGCTGTCTGACAGTGAGTCTCTTATTAATCGTGACGGCGGCTACCAATTGAATTCGGCATGAAATCCAATTGTCGGAAAACTTCGTGTTCTCCGTAGCCGGCGTAGGTCTGTGATAGAACCGCAGGAAGACAATCGAATTAATATCGATGCGACGAGTTTTCACTACGGAGGGCGCGCGGCACAGCAGAATCCAACGCGCTGAAGTAGCGCATGCGCAACAAGTGAATCCACCGCACATGTGCCGGAGGGGCCTTAAATACCAGAGCTCAGAGAGTTCTCACCAGTATCACCTGAAGACGGCCAGAAGACTCTGCGGCGAAATATCGTGGCAGGAATTTGCAAACATCCGGCAGTTCGCCCGAAATTTTGTGGAACATGTTCATACACTTCCTTAACCAGGAGAAATATATGCCTATGACTACTACTTCATAATTCATTGTGGGCATTCCCCATGTAATAAACATTCCCCCCATGAACCATGGACCTTGTAGTTGGTGGGGAGGCTTGCGTGCCTCAGCAATACAGATAGCCGTACCGTAAGTGTGGGAGCCCGCATCTCGTGGTCGTGCGGTAGCGTTCTCGCTTCCCACGCCCGGGTTCCCGGGTTCGATTCCCGGCGGGGTCAGGGATTTTCTCTACCTCGTGATGGCTGGGTGTTGTGTGCTGTCCTTAGGTTAGTTAGGTTTAAGTAGTTCTAAGTTCTAGGGGACTGATGACCTCAGAAGTTGAGTCCCATAGTGCTCAGAGCCATTTGAACCATTTTTTGTAAGTGCGGGCATTCCCCATGCAATAAACATGAATAAGTATATTTATTCCCCCCATGAACCATGGACCTTGTCGTTGATGGGGAGGCTTGCGTGCCTCAGTAATACAGATAGCCGTACCGTAAGTGCAACCACTGTCTGTCGAGAGGCCAGACAAGCGTGTGGTTCCTGAAGAGGGGCAGCAGCCTTTTCAGTAGTTGCAGGGGCAACAATCTGGATGATTGACTGATCTGGCGTTGTAACACTACCCAAAACGGCCTTGTTGTGCTGGTGCTGCGAACGGCTGAAAGCAAGGGGAAACTACAGCCGTAATTTTTCCCGAGGGCATGCAGCTTTACTGTATGGTTGAATGGAGAGCTGCATCAAATCAGTCTCTGAAGACCACAACAGCAACAACCAGGAGACCTGACTCTAGCCTCGAGAAACATACCGTAACACCACCTCCCCCTTACTTCAACATTGGCAATACACACGATGGAAGATATGTTTTTTCGTCATACCGAAAGCCTTCCATTCTTACCACAGGGTATAGCAGGATTCATCACTCCAAATCAATCGTTACCAGTGGCAGTTTACACTGCCTCAAAGTCCGCCCCCGGCAGCTGAGTGGTCAATGCGACAGAATGTCAATCTTAAGGACCCGGGTTCGATTCCCGGCTGGGTCGGAGACTTTTTCCGCTCAGGGACTGGGTGTTGTGCTGTCCTAACCATCATCATTTCATCCCCGTCGACGCTCAAGTCGCCGAAGTGGCGTCAAATC
Organism: Schistocerca americana; assembly: GCF_021461395.2. NCBI lineage: Eukaryota > Metazoa > Arthropoda > Insecta > Orthoptera > Acrididae > Schistocerca > Schistocerca americana. Next base: position 55,270,527 of record NC_060127.1, read on the forward strand.
GAAAGAGTTGGACCCGGCGAACAGTCTACCGATGGGAGACCCTAGTCACACCACCTCAACCGTTGTTTGCCATTGACTACAGAAATATGTCAAAATACTAACACGAATTCTTTACAGACGAATGCAAAAACTGGTAGAAGCCGACCTCGGGGAAGATCAGTTTGGATTACGTAGAAATGTTGGAACACGTGAGGCAATACTGACCCTACGACTTATCTTAGAAAATAGATTAAGAAAAGGCAAACGTACGTTTCTAGCATTTGTAGACTTAGAGAAAGCTTTTCACAATGTTGACTGGAATACTCTCTTTCAAATTCTGAAGGTGGCAGGGGTAAAATACAATGAGTGAAAGGCTATTTACAATTTGTACAGAAACCACATGGCAGTTATAAGAGTCGAGGGAGATGAAAGGGAGGCAGTGGTTGGGAAGGAAGTGAGAGAGAGTTGTAGCCTATCCCCGATTTTATTCAATCAGTATACTGAGCAAGCAGTAAAGGAAATAAAAGAAAAATTCGGAGTAGGAATTAAAATCCATGGAGAAGAAATTAAAACTTTGAGGTTCGCCGATGACATTGTAATTCTGTCAAAGACAGCAAAGGACCTGGAAGAGTAGATGAACGGAATGGACAGTGTCTTGAAAGGAGGATATAAAATGAACAACAACAAAAGCCAAACGAGGATAATGAAATGTAGTCGAATTAAGTCCGGTGATGCTGAGGGAATTAGATTAGGAAATGAGAGGCTTAAAGTAGTAAATGAGTTTTGCTATTTGGGAAGCAAAATAACTAATGATGGTCGAAGTAGAGAGGATATAAAATGTCGACTGGCAATGGCAAGAAAAGCGTTTTTTGAAGAAGAGAAATTTGTTAACATCGAGTATAGATTTAAGTGTCAGGAAGTCGTTTCTGAAAGTATTTGTGTGGAGTGTAGTCATGTATGGAAGTGAAACGTGGACGATAAATAGTTTGGACAAAAAGAGAATAGAAGCTTTCGAAATGTGGTGCCACAGAAGAATGCTGAGGATTACATGGGTACATCACATAACTAATGAGGAGGTATTGAATAGAATTGGGGAAGGAGAAATTTGTGGCACAACTTGACTAGAAGAAGGGATCGGTTGGTAGGACATATTCTGAGGCATCTTAAGGGATCACCAATTTAGTTTTGGAGGGCAGCGCAGAGGGTAAAGATCGTAGAGATGAACACACTAAACAGATTCAGAAGGATGTAGGTTGTAGTTGGTACTGGGAGATGAAGAAGCTTGCACAGGATAGAGTAGCGTGGACAGCTGCAGCAAACCAGTCTCTGGACTGAAGACCACAACAAACAGAAATGTGAAACTTGTAAGGTGCTGCTCAACATTGTAACTCCATACGCACAGTCATTGTGATACCTGGACTACTGGGAGGAGTTTGGAACCCACGAGTCATTCTTCCGCGGATATCAAAAAAGTTTTACAGTCACCCTTCGCAGTGGTCGACGGGCCCTGTCTGTCAGTACACGAGGTCTGCCTGGGCTCGGCTCACCTCTGGTTTTTCCTTCGCATTTCCGCTGAACGATCTCATTGCCAGCAGTCGACTCGGGCTGTTGTAGAACTGTTGAAGTCCCTTTGTCACTCAGGTGAGATACAATGACTAGTCCACATTCGTAGCTATTGACCTCTCCTGACCTACACATTCTGTCCAACCCTGGAATTTGAGTGGTCAGCGAGACGGAATGCATACCTAATGGCCCGGGTCGATTCCCGGATGGGTCGGAGACTTTCTCTGCTCAGGGACTGGGTGTTGAGTTGTCCTAACCATCATCATTTCATCCCCATCGACGCGGAAGTCGCCGAAGTAGCGTCAACTCGAAAGGCTTGCACCAGGCGACCGGTCTACCCGGCGGGAGTCCCTAACCACACGGCATTTCCATTTACCTACACATTCTGTTGTTACTGCTTGTCTGCTGACAACATACTGTCGCAAATCGGATTGGGTATTTCACCCTACTGTATCTGAAGGATCAGGAAATGCATCCTCCGCGTTCTGACTGCTGTAGGGATTTGTGAAGAGATGGCTCAGTGTGTGCCGAACGGCTGAACTCTGTGTGTCGGATTCATGTGTCGTTTGTGTGTTCGATATTGTTTGTCGAAAGTCCATGTGTCGTATCAGCGAGTGAGTGCGAAATGGGATAGTTGGAATTTTTCATAGAAATTGGTGGCTCTGTTTTGGATGACTTGAGGCGCGTCCGTTATCATCGTGGGATTCGGGTTAGCAAACTCTAGATCTTTTTGAGGTGTATATTAGAAGCCATCTTCCAAACCCGACGCATAGATGACGTCTGGGAGAATAACGGTCTTGTAGGGGAGTTTAACGCTGGTCGTGAGATCATCGCCTTTCAGGAAAGGAGAAAGTTGTAGGTTTCTGGCTTTACCTTTAATACATGCGTTAGTAATGTGGTGTAAAGAGTTCATTGAACGTCTCTATGAGGGGGAAGATTTATCTGGTGTGATAAAAAAGAAACAGGAGTTAATTTAGAAGAGGTAGCGGATCCAGTACTAGAATCAGAATTTAAGAGAGCTTTGGAGGACATAAGATCAAATAAGGCAGAACCGACCTATAATATTCCATCAGAGTTTCTAAAATCATTGGGGGAAGTGGCAACAAATCGACTCTTCACGTTGGTGTGTAGAATGCATGAGTCTGGCAATATACCGTGTGACTTTCGGAAAAATATCATCCACACAATTCCGAAGACTGCGAGAGATGACAAGTGCGAGAATCATCGCACCATCAGCTTAACAACTCATGCATCCAAATTGCTGACAAGAATAATATACAGAAGAATGGAAAAGAAAATTGAGGATGTGTCAAATGACGAGCAGTTTAGCTTCAGAAAAGGTAAAGGCACCAGAGACGCAATTCTGACGTCACGGTTGATAATGGAAGCAAGACTAAAGAAAAATCAAGACACGTTCATAGGATTTGTCGACCTTGAAAAAGCGTTCGACAGTGTAAAATGGTGCAAGATCTTCGAAATTCTGAGAAAAATAGCGATAAGCTATAGGGAGAGACGAGTAACATACAATATGTATAAGAGCCAACAGGGAATAATGAGAGTGGATGACCAAGAACGAAGTGCTCAGATTAAAAAAGGTGCAAGAACAGGGACGTAGTCTTTCGGCCCTACTGTTCAATCTGTACATCTAATAAGCAATGATAGAAATAAAAGGGAGATTCATGAGCGGAATCAAAATCCAAGGTAGAAAGATATCAATGATACGATTCGCTGATGACATCGCTATCCTGAGTGAAAGTGAAGAAGAATTACATGATTTGCTGAATGGAATGAATAGTCTAACAAGTACATGAATATAAATTGAGAGGAAATCCAAGAAAGACGAAAGAAATGAGAATTAGCAGAAATGGGAACATCAGGATTGATGGTCACTAAGTAGATGAAGTTAAGGAATTCTGCTACTTCGGCAGCAAAATAACCAATGACGGACGGAGCAAGGCGGACATCAAAAGCAGACTAGCGTTGGCAAAAAGGGCATTCCTGGCCAAGAGAAGTGTACTAGTATCAAACATAGGCCTTAATTTGAGGAAGGAATTTCTGAGAATATAGGTTTGGAGCACAGCATTGTATGGTAGTGAAACATGGACTGCGGGATAACTGGAATGGAAGATGGTTCAAATGGCTCTGAGCACTATGGGACTTAACGTCTATGGTCATCAGCCCCCTAGAACTTAGAACTACTTAAACCTAACTAACCTAAGGACAGCACACAACACCCAGTCATCACGAGGCAGAGAAAATCCCTGACCCCGCCGGGAATCGAACCCGGGAACCCGTGGAATGGAAGAGAATTAATCATTTGAGATGTGGTGCTACAGACGGATGTTGAAAATTAGGTGGACTGATAAGGTAAGGAATGAGGAGTTATGTGGAGAATCGGAGAGGAAGGGAATGTATGGAAAATACTGACAAGAAGGGACAGGATAATAGGACATCTGTTAAGACATCGGGGACTGACTTCCATGGTATTATAGGGAGCTGCAGAGGCAAAAACTGTTGAGGAATACAGATATTTGAATACATCCAGCAGATAATTGAGGACGTAGGAAATGCTTCTCTGAGATGAAGAGGTTGCTGAGGAGAGAAATACTTGGTGGGCCGCATCAACGCAGTCAAAAAACTGATGACTCAAAAAAAAAGTAATGTGGGATTACGTAGTTAATTTACTATCAATTACAAGGCCTAAATATTTTACCGTATTCATCCAAGGGACGTCTGTGCCATTTAGTTTAAACAGCAGTGTTGTGGACGAATATTATTACTTGGCATTTGGTGGGATTAATTTTGATTTCCCAAAGCATGCACCACTGAATGATTTGCTCAAAGCTATCCTTGAAGTGTCATCGTGATATAATTAAAGTTTGTGTTGCATCTGTATATTGCTGTTTAATCACCGTGCATTGCAATTTCATCTCCTTGGTATTTAGGCCGGTATTGCACTATCATATTTCTTTGTCAAAGTTGATATATCAAATATTTATGTAAAAGAAATTTAATGCTGTAATAGGGAACTTTGTCAAATATCGTCTGTCGTCAAATAAATATGAGCAAATCTAGAGCCTCGCCGCCTATTTGATCATAAAATTCGTTCGTCTTCTGTTCACTGCAATGTGAAATATACCTGCTTGGAACTCTGGCGTCACTACAGCTATTTGACTTCTCTGTAGTGTTTGTAAACATGGCTTCAGAGTTTTGTTCCTTCGACTATTTTTTTTTAATAAACTTGCATCGACTAGGGTGGGAGGGGGGGGGTTGAGCATGGGGCACAGTGCATGCTATTAATTGTGTGTCGATGGGCAGGTGGAATATGCTGCAGGCGACTTCATGTCCACAGTCACAACTACCTCTACGTCTGGGAACATCCAGCTAGCTGGGATAGAGGATGTGGTCACACTCTAAAACAAATAATTCTTTCTTAGCTTTCGATTCTACTTTGTTTATCTTTGAACTCTGGATGCCACAAATTAAAAACCGCTTCATCTGTTTCGTACTTTTTATTAATTTTGTAGTTGAAACTCTAATTCCATTAATTAAATTATTCAAAAATAAAAATAGTTCTTATTGTCCACATAGTGAACTGAGCACTTATTTACCTTCAGATATTTGCCCTTCACTGCTTTATAAATCGCTTTACACTTTTCTGGAATTATTTTGTTTAATGTGAAATGTGATATTCCAGTGCTGTGTTGTAAACTAGAGTAGCTATCTCGTGTATCAAGAAATCCCAGTGTCACAGTTTGTCTGTCTCCTGCACATGCAGCATTTCTCAGGAGAGTATTCTGTTTTGTAATATGAGAAGCGACTTAACTGAGCAAATACTGAAATACACTGTCATCCATTCGTAAGTAATGTATGTATAAGACTTGACACTCCTCACTAGCAGCTCACGAAACAAATGTTGCTGAATGCTTTTACTGTCTCAACGTAATACTCATGGCTCCATCCAAGTATGTTTCCTCTTTTCCACGGCTTTTCTTCCAAACGCACACACAGTGCAATTGTGGTACTAGCAACTGCTGCGGATAAAAACAAGTTGTTGTCAGCCATCTTGAAATCTGATGAAAAATATGATGGCAGTGTAATACCCCTAAAAAGCGCCACATCTAGGATCTTTGACAAATAAATTTGAAGAATATTTGATCATATTTCTTTATCAAAGAAATATGAAAGTGTAATACCGGCCTCAGGAATGTCGCTTGTGTGCAGTAGGTACTGAACCTGCCCAAGCGCAGAATCAAATCAAAGGGTTAAAATGGCTCTGAGCACTATGGGACTTAACTTCTGAGGTCATGAGTCCCCTAGAACTTAGAACTACTTAAACCTAAGGACATCACACACATCCATGCCCGAGGCAGGATTCGAACCTGCGACCGTAGCGGTCGCGCGGTTCCAGACTGTAGCGCCTAGAACCGCTCGGCCACTCAGGCCGGCAAGCACAGAATCCTGGGACATCCGGCCTCTATGGATTTTCCACTACTGCCGGTTCTGCCCCGAGGAACGAGTACAATATCCGTGTCATATGCTCGGGCACGTCATAGGCCTCAAGGTACAGAGAGCTTCGTGCCAGACGAGGTCCGGGCCGTCGCTTCGTGCGGGAAACCGAAGTGCGGGTGCCGCAGCGGGCTGTGCCGAATGCGTCATCGGACGTGTGTCGGGCAGCTTTCTCTGTCCTGGCGCCCGGCTCTGCGTGTGCCGCAGTCGTCTGCCCTTCACCCGTGTCCGGAATACCCGACGTCTCCTAACGGGACCCACGGACTGACCGAGACACACACAGGAGCGACACGAGTCCGCCGAACGCAGACAATGCGTTCCGCCTACTGCAGTATTGTGTTGGTCGTCTCTGGCACAATGCGTCACATCACTCGGAGGGATACCACAACAGCTCGGTAAACCACTTTAAGCAGAACCAGGAAGCATTAATGTGTTAAATACTTGACGTTAAACATGTAACAGAGTAAATGATAACAAAATGTTTGAATTTATTTTTAATGTTTGTCGGAAATTGCTCAGTGGTCTCATTATAAAACACTAGACGACTGTTTTAAGCAAAAGCTACACTACAGGCCATAAAAATTGCTACACCAAGAACAAAAGCAGATGATAAACGGGTATTCATTGGACACATATATTTTACTAGAACGCAATTTGCGTGCATAGATCCTGAGAGATCACTACCCAGAACAACCACCTCTGGCCGTAATAACGGCCTCGATACGCCTGGGTATTGAGCCAAGCAGAGCTTGGATGGCGTGTACAGGTACAGCCGCCCATGCAGCTTCAACACGATACCACAGTTCATCAAAAGTAGTGACTGGCGTATTGTGACGAGCCAGTTGCTCGGCCACCATTGACCAGACGTTTTCAATTGGAGAATGTGCTGGCCAGGGCAGCAGTCGAACATTTTCTGTATCCAGATAGGCCCGTACAGGACCTGCAAAATGCGGCCGTGCATTATCCTGCTGAAATGTAGGGTTTCGCAGGGATAGAATGAAGGGTAGAGCCACGGGTCGTAACACAACTGAAATGTAACGTCCACCGTTCAAAGTGCCGTCAGTGCGAACAAGAGGTGACCGAGACGTGTAACCAGTGGCACTCCATACCATCACGCCGGGTGATACGCCAGTATGGAGATGACGAATACACGCTTGCAATGTGCGTTCACCGCGATGTCACCAAACATGGATGCGACCATCATGATGCTGTAAACAGAACCTGGATTCATCCGAAAAAATGACGTTTTGCCATTGGTGCACCCAGGTTCATCGTTGAGTACACCATCGCAGGCGCTCCAGTCTGTGATGCAGCGTCAAGTGTAACCGCAGCCATGGTCTCCGAGTTGATAGTCCATGACCCGGCAACCGTCGTCCAACTGTTCGTGCAGATGGTTGCTGTCTTGCAAACGTTCCCATCAGTTGACTCAGGGATCGAGACGTGGCTGCACGATCCGTTACAGCCATGCGGATAAGATCCCTGTCATCTCGACTCCTAGTCGGGCCGTTGGGATACAACACAGCGTTCCGTATTACCCTCCTGAACCCACCTATTCCATATTGTGCTAACAGTCATTGGATCTCGACCAACGCGAGCAGCAATGCCGCGAGACGATAAACCGCAATGACTATAGGCTACAATCCGACCTCTATCGAAGTCGGAAGCGTGATGGTACGCGTTTCTCCTCCTTACACGAGGCATCACAACGTTTCACCAGGCAACGCCGTTCGACTGCTATTTGTGTACGAGAAATCGGTTGGAAACTTTCCTCATGTCATCACGTTGTAGGTGTCGCCACCAGCGCCAACTTTCGGTCAATGCTCTGAAAAGCTAATCATTTGCATACCACAGCATCTGCTTTCTGCCGGTTAAATTTCGCGTCTGTAGCACGTAATCTTCGTGGTGTAGCACTTTTAATGGCCAGTAGTGTAGTTTTTCACGCATCTCAGTGTTCATGACGTGACATCTCCTGAACTGTGTGATACAACGAAATATTGTCGCAGATACATTTCGTGTTATATGCGGATGCTGTCTGCGAAACGTGTTGCGAATAGAGTTAGCAGTAAAGGACTAACAAAACGTGATGCCTGATGCTTTAAGTTTTACTTGCTAAAGTAAGCGATACATTTTTTTTCACTTTGTCGTTTCGTGGAGGTTACCAGCGAGGAAACGATTCGTAAAGGTTTGAAATTACGATTAAACTTTGTTGCAAGTCGTCAAGTGCCCTCATTCTCAAATACTGGACGAATATAGTCTGGGTGATCTGCACGTCGTGAGCTATTTTGCCTCAAGACATATATACAATTTTTGACTCTAATGTTCTACTGTGCTAAATCTTTAACATAATATGTTACCGCTTAATGAATACGTTATGACAGCATCTTAAATTTTTAGATTCGGTCAATAATTACATGAAATGTTAGTTAATTAATTAATTTATTTATTTATTGCTTATTTAACCCGACCAGATTAAGGCCTTAAGGTCCTCTCTTACGTCTGACCAGAAACAAAATATACCAAAGATATTATAAAACGTTTGCAATAGTAACAGTAGTAAAAACTACTGGCCATAAAAATTGCTACACCAAGAAGAAATGCAGATGATGATCGGGTATTCATTGGACGAATATATTATACTAGAACTGACATATGATTACATTTTCACGCAATTTGGGTGCATAGATCCTGAGAAATCAGTATTTAGAACAACCACCTCTGGCCGTAATAACGGCCTTGATACTCCTGGGCATTGAGTCAAACAGATGTAGGATGGCGTGTACAGGTACAGCTGACTATGCAGCCTCAACACGATACCACAGTTCATCAAGAGTAGTGACTGGCGTATTGTGACGAGCCAGTTGGTCGGCCACCATTGACCAGACGTTGTAAGTAGGCTGTTTAGGTTTTTATGTTGGTAACGTCACCTAGCGCTCTGTATGAAAATCACTGGCTCTGCTGTGTGCAGTCTGTGGCTGCTTTGCATTGTTGGAATTTGCTATTGTAGTGTTGGACAGTTGGCTGTTAACAGCGCGTAGCGTTGCGCAGTTGGAGGTGAACCGCCAGCAGTGGTAGATGTGGGGAGTGAGGTGGCGGAGTTTTGAGAGCGGATGATCTGGACGTGTGTCCATCAGAGAGAGTAAATTTGTAAGACTGGATGTCATGAACTGATATACACTCCTGGAAATGGAAAAAAGAACACACTGACACCGGTGTGTCAGACCCACCATACTTGCTCCGGACACTGCGAGAGGGCTGTACAAGCAATGATCACACGCACGGCACAGCGGACACACCAGGAACCGCGGTGTTGGCCGTCGAATGGCGCTAGCTGCGCAGCATTTGTGCACCGCCGCCGTCAGTGTCAGCCAGTTTGCCGTGGCATACGGAGCTCCATCGCAGTCTTTAACACTGGTAGCATGCCGCGACAGCGTGGACGTGAACCGTATGTGCAGTTGACGGACTTTGAGCGAGGGCGTATAGTGGGCATGCGGGAGGCCGGGTGGACGTACCGCCGAATTGCTCAACACGTGGGGCGTGAGGTCTCCACAGTACATCGATGTTGTCGCCAGTGGTCGGCGGAAGGTGCACGTACCCGTCGACCTGGGACCGGACCGCAGCGACGCACGGATGCACGCCAAGACCGTAGGATCCTACGCAGTGCCGTAGGGGACCGCACCGCCACTTCACAGCAAATTAGGGACACTGTTGCTCCTGGGGTATCGGCGAGGACCATTCGCAACCGTCTCCATGAAGCTGGGCTACGGTCCCGCACACCGTTAGGCCGTCTTCCGCTCACGCCCCAACATCGTGCAGCCCGCCTCCAGTGGTGTCGCGACAGGCGTGAATGGAGGGACGAATGGAGGCGTGTCGTCTTCAGCGATGAGAGTCGCTTCCGCCTTGGTGCCAATGATGGTCGTATGCGTGTTTGGCGCCGTGCAGGTGAGCGCCACAATCAGGACTGCATACGACCGAGGCACACAGGGCCAACACCCGGTATCATGGTGTGGGGAGCGATCTGCTACACTGGCCGTACACCACCGGTGATCGTCGAGGGGACACTGAATAGTGCACGGTACATCCAAACCGTCATCGAACCCATCGTTCTACCATTCCTAGACCGGCAAGGGAACTTGCTGTTCCAACAGGACAATGCACGTCCGCATGTATCCCGTGCCACCCAACGTGCTCTAGAAGGTGTAAGTCAACTACCCTGGCCAGCAAGATCTCCGGATCTGTCCCCCATTGAGCATGTTTGGGACTGGATGAAGCGTCGTCTCACGCGGTCTGCACGTCCAGCACGAACGCTGGTCCAACTGAGGCGCCAGGTGGAAATGGCATGGCAAGCCGTTCCACAGGACTACATCCAGCATCTCTACGATCGTCTCCATGGGAGAATAGCAGCCTGCATTGCTGCGAAAGGTGGATATACACTGTACTAGTGCCAACATTATGCATGCTCTGTTGCCTGTGTCTATGTGCCTGTGGTTCTGTCAGTGTGATCATGTGATGTATCTGACCCCAGGAATGTGTCAATAAAGTTTCCCCTTCCTGGGACAATGAATTCACGATGTTCTTATTTCAATTTCCAGGAATATATATATATATATATATATATATATATATATATATATATATATTATGACTTTTGAACTCTAAGAAGGCAAATACATTGTTTGTTCTCTATCAAAATCTTTCGTTTGGTAACTATGCCTATCAGCAGTTAGTGCCTTCAGTAGCTAGAATCTTTTTTTCAGCTGGCAGTATTGGCGCACGCTGTATTGCACTAGTTTGACTAACGAAGATTTTTGTGAGGTAAGTGATTCATGAAAGATATAGCTTATTGTTAGTCACGCCCATTCTTTTGTAGGGATTTTTGAAAGTCAGATTGCGTTGCGCTAAAAATATTGTGTGTGAGTTTAAGCACAGTCATCTATAATATTTCTAAGGGGACGTTTCATAACGTTTTCAATTTGTGAGAGATCTGGATAATGTGCTGGCGAGGGAAACAGTCGAACATTTTCTGTATCCAGATAGGCCCATACAGGACCTGCAACATGTGGTCGTCCATTATCCTGCTAAAATGTGGGGTTTCGCAGGGATCGAATGAAGGGCTGAGCCACGGGTCGTAACACATCTGAAATGTAATGTCCACTGTTCAAAGTGCCGTCAATGCGAACAAGAGGTGACCGAGACGTTTAACCAATGTCACACCATACCATCACGCCGGGTGATACGCCAGTGTGGTGATGAAGAATACACGCTTCCAATGTGCATTCACCGCGATGTCGCCAAACACGGATGCGATCATTATGATGCTGTAAACATAACCTGGATTCGTCTGAAAAAATGACGTTTTGCCATTCGTGCACCCAGGTTCGTCGTTGAGTACACCATCGCAGGCGCTCCTGTCTGTGATGCAGCGTCAAGGATAACCGCGACCATGGTCTCCGAGCTGATAGTCCATGCTGCTGCAAACGTCGTCGAACTGTTCGTGCAGATGGTTGTTGTGTTGCAAATGTCCCCATCAGTTGACTCAGGGATAGAGACGTGGCTGCACGATCCGTTACAGCCATGCGGATAAGATGGCTGTCATCTCGACTGCTAGTGATACGAGGCCGTTGGGATCCGGCACGGCGTTCCGTATTACCCTCCTGAACCCACCGATTCCATATTCTGCTAACAGTCATTGGATCTGGACCAATGCGAGCAGCAATGTCGCGATACGATAAACGGCAATCGCGATAGGCTACAATCCGGCCTTTACTAAAGTCGGAAACGTGATGGTACGCATTTCTCCTCCTTACACGAGGCATCACAACAACGTTTCACCAGGCAACGGCGGTGAACTGCTGTTTGTGTATGAGAAATCGGTTGGAAACTTTCCTCATGTCAGCACGTGTAGGTGTCGCCACCGGCGCCAACCTTGTGTGAATGCTCTGAAAAGCTAATCATTTGCATATCACAGCATCTTCTTCCTGTCGGTTAAATTTAGCGTCTGTAGCACGTCAACTTCGTGGTGCAGCAATTTTAATGGTCAGTATTGTATTAACCGGCTCTATTAACAATAATAATAATAATAATAATAACAATAATAATAAAGAGCATTTAGATTGGAATAGATTACCTTAGTTCGTTTCAAACTATCTTTACTAAATGGCAGTGACAGTAGCTGTTAGGAAAGGACAGAATATAAATAAAGACCTCTGTCAACAAGAGGTAGGGAAAAATTGTGGAGAACGGTGACTGACGAGACTGACAAGGGAAGTTTCTCATCGCATCCCCCTCAGATTTAGTAGTAAGAAGTTCCAGTGGATGGCCCTTCAAGAACTGAACACAGATCACGCATGAAAAAGGGAACAAGGTATGCCGAACTGTGAAAATAAAAGCAAAATAGAAACAGTGAATGGTTCCAAGAACATGTACAATATAGAGCAGCCTTCAGCGGCAACGCTGTTGAGGTTAACTGATGGAGGTGTTGGACTGCCAAGTGGGCATGCCGGCACGGCAGCTCAGCGTGTTTGGTCAGAGGGTTAGCTGCCCTCTGTAACAAAAAAAAAACTGAGTTAATGAATCAACGACGATCATAAACGGGTACGGGTGTTTTAGGACGTCCGCCCCGAACAGATGCACCGAAAAAAAAAGCGTGTTCGGTTTGTTCGCCCTCTGTAATAAAATAAAACTGAGTAAAGGAATCAACGATCAACTTGAACGGATATCTTGTGACGTCCGCGCAGACCAACCGCAACGAACTATATCAAACAAAAAAGAAGTGGGTGAACCTCGTTCAAACCTCTCTCAAGCCAATTTTTTTTTCCGCTGTTCGCTGTATTGAAATTTGTGTCTGTGTCGTGGTGTAACGTCCGTTTGCAACAGCGAGGTGTAAGTCTGCGCTGTTAGCAGCCGAAAGGAAGTGGCTTTCGAATGGGAACCGCAAACGTTCGATGACAAGGCGACAAATCAACCGAATCCTCCACCGGAAAACACGTCGGGTGTGTCATACAAGGTATTAGTGACAGTACGTGTGTCATGCGATAGGGATCTCTTATCGACGCACCTAACTTGTATGCCTGGTAAGTGAGTGAGATATGTCCCCTTGCCCGATGTGATCACTCCGAAGAAAATTATGGAAACATTATAGTTTGTCAAATAAGCTGCAACAAATGAACGGGACAGTTTCATAACCACACAGTTTCTCTGTGCTTTGTCAAAACATATGTTTTAACGGTTTTGGAGTTGCGTTCCGTTCTGGAAGTTCTGGCTCTTGAATTTCTTTGCTATAAAATAGTTCACACCCGTTTATCCGTTGTTTTCATTTCTCAGAGACGTCTATGTGGTATCGACCGTTCACTGTTTCTCTTTCACTTTTTTTTCACAGTTCAGTATACCTTCTTCCTGTTTTCATGCTTCATCTGTGCCCAGTTTTCGACGGGCTGCCCACTGGGACTTTTTACCACTAAATGTGAGCGAGGTGCAATGGGGCGTTCAGAGATGTGATAAGTCGGCCGTTAGCTCTTTTGAAATTTGGAAGGAATTTAATTTCTCTGATATTTTGAGGAAGAGCGTTCCATAGTCGAATTCCTGACACAGAAAATGATTTAGAAAACATGGCACTGCTATGTGATGGAACAGAGACAATTTTGCTTTGAAAACAAGTATTTCTGCTGTAGTGTTCAGATAGTAGAATAAGAGTTAAAGACAAATAAGAGGGAGTGCAGTGATTTGGAAGACGATAAACATAGAGTATGACAGCCTCTACGCTTATTGGCACATAGCCATGATAATTGTTCGTAGGCTGGTGTGATATGGTCGAAAAACGGTACGTCATAAATGTATCGTGCACAAGCATTCATCGGCCAGTTTCGGCCTGCATGAGTTTTCGTACGAAAGTTCTTGGAGAATGGCAACACCATGGTTAAGTGTAGGGAGTATTAGTCTCTATGAGCTTTGAAGCTCTGAAGGGAATGCTTTCTTATATTTTGGAATGTGAGAAAAGTGATGCTGACATCTGATTTCAGGCGGTGTACAGTCCAGTCTAAATGATGGTCCAGAATTATCACCAAGTTCTTTGCAGACGAAGAAAAGGTTAGTTCCGTGCCGTTTAGGATTAACGGTGGAAGACATTCTCTGAAATGAGGGGTAGTAACTCTTTGGTGCGCGACAAAGATTGCTTCCGTTTTAAATGGGTTAAATTTCAATCCTATGCTCTACGCTCACACTGATGGGCAGAGGGTAAGTCCCAGTGTACCAGTTACTGGGGCTTCTTCCCCTTCCATTCATATGTAGAGCAAGGGAAGAATGACTGCTTGAATACCGCTGTAAACTTATCCTTACGATCCCGATGGGAAGAAAATGTAGGAACTTGTAGTACATTCTTACAGTCATCATTTAAAGACGGTTCTTGAAACTTTGCAGGCAGACTTTCTCGGCATGGTTTACATCTTCAAGAGTCAGTTCTGATCTCTGTGACACTCTCTCACGTGTCAAACAAACATGAAAACATTCGTGCTGCCCTTCTCTGCATATCCCTTGTTATAGTTCTATTAGGTACAGGCCCACACATTTGAGCAGTATTCTAGGATGATGTGCACGTGTGATTCGTAAGAAATATCCTTTGTAGACTGATTGCATTTCCCTAGATTGCATTTCCCTAGTATTACACTAATAAACCGAAGTCTGCTACCTACATTACTCATGAGAGCGTTCCATTTCATGTCCCTACAAAGTATTATATCCAGTTATTAGTATGGGTTGTCCGATTCAACCTCTGAATCATTGATACTACAGCCTTAGGATACTGCGTCTTTTCGTTTTGTTAAGTGCGCATTATTACATTTATGAACATTTAAACGAAACTGACAATTTTTGCACCACATTGGTATATTATCAAGACCTCACTGAATATCTGTGAAGTTTCTTTTCAGTCTGGACTTCATTATACGTAACTGTATCACCCACAAAAAGTCTGAGGATACTATTAATACTGTCCGCGACGTCATTAATATATAACATGAAAAGCAAGACATCCACCATACTTCCGTGGGGCCGCGCGAGCAGTCTACGGCGCTGCAGTCATGGTCTGTGCGGCTGATCCGGCGGAGGTTCGAGTCCTCCCTCGGGCATGGGTGTGTGTGTGTGTTTGTCCTTAGGATAATTTAGATTAAGTAGCGTGTAAGCTTAGGGACTGATGACCTTAGCAGTTAAGTCCCATAAGATTTCACACACATTTGAACGTTTTTGAACTTCCGTGTGTACTTCCGAAGTTACTTCTAACTCTGTTGGTGACTCTCCTTCCAAGATAACTTGGTGCATCCTTCCTACCAAGAAATCCTCAATTCAGTGAGAAATATCGCTTGCTACCCCACACTATCGTACTTTTGGTAATAACTTAGGTGTGGTACTGAATCGAATGGTTTCCGGAAATGAATACTGCATCTACTTGACTGCCTCGATCAAACGCTTTCGCTATGTCATGGGAGAAATGTGCAATTTGGGTTTCACACATTTGATATTTTAGAAATCCTTGCTGGGTGGCATGGAAGAGGTTGTTCTGTTTCAGATATTTCATTATGTTTGAGCTCATGTTCAAAGATTCTGCAACAAATGGATGTCAGAGACATTGGGCAGCGGCTTCGTGGCTCACTTCTGCTACCCTGTATGTAGGCGGGTGTGACCTGTGGCTTTTTCCAAGAACTGGGCGTAGTTTTTTGTTCGAGGGATCTACGATAAATTGTAATTAGAAAGTGGCTAACTCAGCCGCAAAAAGGGAAATGAATCTGACAGGCATCCCATCGGGCCCTGCGGTTTCGTTTAATTTTAACGATTCCAGCTTTTTTCAACGCCACTGACACTAATATCTATCTCATTCATCTGTTCAGTGTCACTAACATTAAACTGGGGCAGTGCCCCTTGGTTTTCCTTCGTAAAGGTATATTTGAAAACAGAGAAGCATTTCCGCTTTTTCTCCGCTACTATCAATTTCAGTCCTCGTCTTGTTCTTGAGTGACTGGATACTAACCTTGGTGCCATTAATAGCCTTTTAATACGACCAGAATTCCTTTGGGTTTTGTGAAAAATCTTTCGACAGTATTCTACTACAGCAGTCATTGAAAGCTTCACGCATTACTCTCTTGACGCGTTTCATTCATCGTCTCTCTATCTACAGCCCTACGCTTTGTTTTACATGTATTATGCAGTAATATCCGTTTCATTATATACCATGGAAGGTCCCTGCCATGATGAAATGTTCTACTGGGTACATACCTACCCAACATGTGGTTACCTATACCTTCAAAACTTGAGTCATAGCTCTTCTATATTTTTGTGTCTTGTAGTAATAATTTCAAGTTTTTCATTGCGATACGACAGTACTGCTTCTTTGTCCAGTTTGTTGAACATGAGAAATTCGAAAAGACAAATTGTACTAAAACACATTTCCTGCCGAACAGTTGTAATTTAAATCGCATGGTTCCAGAATGAGATTTTCACTCTACAGCGGAGTGTACGCTGATATGAAACTTCCTGGAAGATTAAAACTGTATGCCGGACCGAGACTCGAAATCGGGACCTTTGCCTTTCGCGGGCAAGTACTCTACCATCTGAGCTACCCAAGCACGACTCACGCCCCGTCCTCACAGCTTTACTTCTGCCAGTATCTCGTCTGCTACCTTCCAAACTTTACAGAAGCTCTACTGCGAACCTGCAGAACTAGCGCTCCTGAAAGAGAGGATATAGCGGGGACATGGCTTAGCCACAGCCTGGGGGATGTTTCCAGAAGGAGATTTTCACTCTGCAGCGGAGTGTGCGCTGATATGAAACTCCCTGGCAGATTAAAAGTGTGTGCCGGACCGAGACTCGAACTCGGGACCTTTGCCTTTCAACGGGCAAGAGCTTCTGTAAAGTTTGGAGGGTACGAGACGAGATACTGGCAGAAGTAAAGCTCTGAGGAAGGGGCATGATTCGTGCTTGAGTAGCTCAAATGGTAGAGCACTTGCCCACGAAAGGCAAAGGTCATGAGTTCGAGTCTCGGTCCGGCACACAGTTTTAATCTGCCAGGAAGTTTTAAATGGCTTGGTGTCAATGGGCGTACGTGAGAACGCATGTACGAAATGATTGAACGTACTTCTCAGTAACTAATTTACGATTCCAGTACTCTACTAGATTAGGATCAATACAATGAATCACTGATGTGCTGATAGTCCACCCGTGCAGAACGATTTGCTGCAGTTTGTAGTGGGACTTGCGCCCGACATCGTCAGCGCCCGACATCGTCATGTGTACTAACAAGCTTGTTCTTGAAAGCTACGTGGAAGGTTGAGGTCGCGGTGAGTGGGAGTGCAGAGGAGAAGCCCCCGCGGCACAGTTCCGCGACCCACTTAATTCCACCAGCCGCGTTCCGGCACGGGCTCCGTCTGCGCTAACGCTTGTTGCAGTTGCGGCCTGTTACTTTCTGTACGTCTGCCGCGTCTAACGAGCTGCCAAGTACCGTATAAGGGTGGCCTGGCTAAAGCTCGATATTCCCGTCGCATGAGCGTGAGCACTGCCGGCCAATAAAATAACAGCGCCAGCAAGGATAGCAAGTAACGAAGTAGGGGGCGTACGGGGTGCGGAAATTTTTACGCTCAGCATCCAGCTATGGCAGAAATAATTGCTCTTAATCCGCTGGGCGTCGAGTCCCTCACACGGGACAAGACGGTTAACGTTGGCGGGGACGAAACGTCCGCTGTCAGCTGTATTTGGCTCGCAAACCACACGGACTTTTATGTGGAAATGGACGCGTGTAAAGTAGCTGCGATTGTCGAAGAACAGCGGAGAAGACCGCGAAGAAGATTCCGGACTCGTTGGCAGCTTGAACGGCGAATTGCTGTACACACGGGGGCCCATGCGACAGTTTCTAGGGGGAGGGGCAAGACCTGCAATATGGAGACTCTTTAATATTTTGGAACACAAATGGCGACTTGTAAGAAGCCATAAAATGTTCCAGTTCCGATCCTGTTAAAAACCTACGTAATACAGACCTTTAATTCATTTTCTTCAAAGAAAATCACTTGACTACACTATATTTTTTTCCTTTACCTGAGAGTTGGGGGGAGGGGAGGGAGCAACCCCCTTTGCTTCTGGGTATGGGCCCCCTAGGCTGTACAAAGATTTGGAGAGACAAACCAGTGAAAGTTATTTACTAACTCAATTGAATTTTCGTCCCGTTTTAGGGTTTACGATTGTAGTTGAAATGTAGTAGTATCAGTTTGCGCATGCATAATATTCATGTTCTCAGTGTTGGATTGACTACCAACACTCTGAAATACCGTTCTTCGTAAAATAGATTTCATGATCGGGATTCGTTTCGTAATTTCATTCCAATGCAAGATGAGATTATTTCAAAGGTGCTCACCATCATTGAAAAGATATTTGTCAGCGGGATACAGACACAAGACACTACATAAACCCAAGGATAGGAATGCATATTTTACACAAAGTGTCATAATAGCAGAAACTTAAGCGTGTGACTATGTTTTCTTTCTGACACGCTGTCAGTCACATTAAGATTTCTGGTCACTAACAAAACATTCCGATCGTTGCCCTTTGCAACAGGGGCAGTGGCAC
Organism: Schistocerca americana; assembly: GCF_021461395.2. NCBI lineage: Eukaryota > Metazoa > Arthropoda > Insecta > Orthoptera > Acrididae > Schistocerca > Schistocerca americana. The sequence goes on from NC_060127.1 coordinate 55,289,178, forward strand.
GGGGGGGGGGGGGCTATGAGGGCTATAGCCGCCCCCCCACCCCCCACCCCCCACCCCCCACCCCCCACCCCCCACCCCCCCACCCCCCCACCCCCCGCCAATTGAGTATCGTAGTGTTGTTGTTGTTGTGGTCTTCAGTCCTGAGACTGGTTTGATGCAGCTCTCCATGCTACTCTATACTGTGCAAGCTTCTTCATCTCCCAGTACCTACTGCAACCTACATCCTTCTGAATCTGCTTAGTGTATCCATCTCTTGGTCTCCCTCTACGATTTTTACCCTCCACGCTGCCCTCCAATGCTAAATTTGTGATCGCTTGATGCCTCAGATGTCCTACCAGCCGATCCCTTCTTCTAGTCGAGTTGTGCCACAAACTTCTCTTCTCCCCAATCCTATTCAATACCTCCTCATTAGTTACGTGATCTACCCACCCAATCTTCAACATTCTTCTGTAGCACCACATTTCGAAAGCTTCTATTCTCTTCTTGTCCAAACTATTTATCGTCCATGTTTCACTTCCATACATGGCTACACTCCATATAAATACTTTCAGAAACAGCTTCCTGACACTTGAATCTATATTCGATGTTAACAAATTTCTCTTGTTCAGAAACGCTTTCCTTGCCATTGCCAGTCTACATTTTATATCCTCTCTACTTCGACCATCGTCAGTTATTTTGCTCCCCAAATAGCAGATCTCCTTTACTACTTTAAGTGTCTCATTTCCTAATCTAATTCCCTCAGCATCACCCTTCCTTTGAAAGGGCACGGCCGATTTCCTTCCCAATCCTTCCCTAACCCGAGCTTGCGCTCCGTCTCTAATCACTTCGTTGTCGACGGGACGTTAAACACTAACCACCACCACCACCACCACCTCAGCATCACCCGACTTAATTCGACTACATTCCATTATCCTCGTTTTGCTTTTGTTGATGTTCATCTTATATCCTCCTTTCAAGACACTGTCCATTCCGTTCAACTGCTCTTCCGTCCATTGCCGTCTCTGACAGAATTACAATGTCATCGGCGAACCTCAAAGTTTTTATTTCTTCTCCCTGGCTTTTAATACCTACTCCAAATTTTTCTATTGTTTCCTTTACTGCTTGCTCAATATACAGATTGAATAACATCGGGGAGAGGCTACAACCCTGTCTCACTCCCTTCCCAACCACTGCTTCCCTTTCATGCCCCTCGACTCTTATAACTGCCATCTGGTTTCTGTACAAATTGTAAGTAGCCTTTCGCTCCCTGTATTTTACCCCTGCCACCTTTAAACATTGTCAAAAGCTTTCTCTTAGTCTACAAATACTAGAAACGTAGGTTTACCCTTCCTCAATCTTTCTTCTAAGATAAGTCGTAAGGTCAGTATTGCCTCACGTGTTCCAACATTTCTACGGAATCAAAACTGATCTTCCCCGAGGTCGGCTTCTGCAAGTATTTCCATTCGTCTGTAAAGAATTCGCGTTAGTATTTTGCAGCTGTGACTTATTAAACTGATAGTTCGGTAATTTTCACATCTGTCAACACCTGCTTTCTTTGGGATTGGAATTATTATATTCTTCTTGAAGTCTGTGGGTATTTCGCCTGTCTCATACATCTTGGTCACCAGATGGTAGAGTTTTGTCAGGACTGGCTCTCCCAAGGCCGTCAATAGTTCTAATGGAATGTTGTCTACTCCCGGGGCCTTGTTTCGACTCAGGTCTTTCAGCGCTCTGTCAAACACTTCACGCAGTATCATATCTCCCATTTCATCTTCATCTACATCCTGTTCCATTTCCATAATATTGTCCTCAAGTACATCGCCCTTGTATAGACCCTCTATATACTCCTTCATATTACACAGGATAAAATGACTTCAGAAATCAGCAAAAATATTACTTCAATAGATTCAATCATTTTTTTAATAATTATGTAGCAAAATAGGCTGCAATATATTTCAAACACATTTTAACAAAAAAATAAGAGCGGCAAATAGCTTACTATCTAAACCGATAAATTTCATTCAACTTAAAATGGGCATCTTTTTATTTATTTATATACAATGGATGTATATTAATGTACGAGTACCACTTACTATAAACAAGAAAGCTAAATATGCCGGGTATACCTACCAACACTTAAATTGCTGGCCCCAGCCAACACCCCCCCCCCCCCCGCCATAAGCCCCGCCCCCCTTGACCGACTTCTAGAATCGCCCCTGCTTTGCAACAAATACGTTACTTGTAATAAATCGACGTATGAGGTAATAATTATATAAAATTAATTAAGACGCAGAATCTTTTATAAAACAAAAGATGGAAAAAATATTACCAGTCTCTCCGGAGCTCACGAGCGCACGACACTACCAACTGCGCTACGACTTCGACATAACAAACGGCCCTCCATGTACGGCAAAGACTGTCAAACGACTGTAACTAAAATGCCATTATTTAATGTTTAACATATAAATTGTACCAAAAAGTTGTACTTTTGATAGATCATAATTGTGCCGTAGCACTGAAACGGTATACATTCGTTACAGAAAGCCTATACCTACCTATAGGTAATGTCCTATCATTTTGTTATAACAAAGCTAGTAAAATAATAAGTTTTCGAGGCAGCCTCAGTTTGGTGATGTTTTGAAACAGCTTATATTCATACCAGTTACTCTACGAGAAAAAAAAAACACGAAATACGATGTTCAACGCCACGCAATATGGTGGCTACAATGTTCTGCTTGTAACGTAAGACGGTGTCGCATCTCATTGCCCAGGTTCCTCTCCGCGAGGCAAAAAAATCTGGCACGCCAGGTTTTTTATTCCACACTCTGCAGTGTAATGGAACGTGGAATTCCACGCTTTGACGTCACAGCTCCTCGGCCACGTGCGCTTTCACGTCGCGTGAGAGGACGGCTTAACTCAGCTCGCGTGGCGTATACCGGAACGACATTCGGTGCTGCTTCTGTTGCGCGCCAGAGTTCGCCAGTCGCGGTGTCTGGCGAGTGGCGAAGTGCTGCACCCCCGGCGATCCATGGCCGCGTGTTTTCAGTGGGTGAGACATTTGGAGAGGTGTTGGCCACGCCAACAGTGGAACACCCTGTGTGTCGAGGCGGGTCAAGGCAACACAACCCATACACCGCCCTCCAAGAAGTTCCGAGACTGACTTTGTGCCCGGCCTAGGTATGGGAAAAATCGACCGGTTCAAACCGATACCGGTGTTTTAGTTCTGAATAACTGTTACTTTTAGGTGTCTGTTTGGCCTCGGTTGTGACAGATGTATTTTTTATTTTTTGCTGTAGTCCGATTAAATTAGTTGATAGTTGAGGTTTGTCACTTGGCACCACACCGTTGCCGTTCGGTTAAAGGCGACACGTATACACCAGCGGATCAACTGCAAAAGTGCTGAAATGTTGTTCCTGTAACGCAGAGCAATGTCGTACGCTGCTACCACAGGTATGGCGGAAACGGAAGGTGCTCTGTCCACATATCATTTTAAATGGCCAATGACTGAACTGCGGCAGACAACGCGTTTCGTAGTTCTTAATTTACACTACTCGCCATTAAAATTGCTACACCAAGAAGAAATGCAGATGATGATCGGGTATTCATTGGACGAATATATTATACTAGAACTGACATATGATTACATTTTCACGCAATTTGGGTGCATAGGTCCTGAGAAATCGGTACCTAGAACAACCACCTCTGGCGTAATAATGGCCTTGATACTCGTGGGCATTGAGTCAAACAGATCTAGGATAGCGTGTACAGGTACAGCTGCCCATGCAGCTTCAACACGATACCACAGTTCATCAAGAGTAGTGACTGGCATATTGTGACGAGCCAGTTGCTCGGCCACCATTGACCAGACGTTTTCAATTGGTGAGAAATCTGGAGAATGTGCTGGGCAGGGCAGCAGTCGAACATTTTCTGTATTCAGAAAGGCCAGTGCAGGACCTGCAACATGCGGTCGTGCATTATCCTGCTGAAATGTAGGTTTTCGCAGGGATCGAATGAAGGGTAGAGCCACAGGTCGTAACACATCTGAAATGTAACGTCCACTGTTCATAGTGCTGTCAATGCGAACAAGAGGTGACCGAGACGTGTAACCAATGGCATCCCATACCATGAGCAGGGTTATACACCAGTGTGGCGATGAAGAATATACGCTTGCAATGTGCGTTCACCGCAATGACGCCAAACACGGATGCGACCATCATGACGCTGTAAACATAACCTGGTTCATCCGAAAAAATGACGTTTTGCCATTCGTGCACCCAGGTTCGTCGTTGAGTACACCATCGCAGGCGCTCCTGTCTGTGATGTAGCGTCAAGTGTAACCGCAGCCATGGTCTCCGAGCTGATAGTCCACGGTGCTGCAAACGTCGTCGAACTGTTCGTGCAGACGGTTGTTGTCTTGCGAACGCCACCATCTGTTGACTGAGGGATCGAGACGTGGCTCCACTATCTGTTACAGCCATGCGGATAAGATGCCTGTCATCTCGACTGCTAGTGATACGAGGCCATTGGGATACAACACAGCGTTCCGTATTACCCTCCTGAACCCACCGATTCCATATTCTGCTAACAGTAATTGGATCTCGGCCAACGCGAGCAGCAATGTCGCGAGACGATAAACCGCAATCGCGATAGGCTACAATCCGACCTTTATCAAAGTCGGAAATGTCATGGCACGCATTTCTCCTCCTTACACGAGGCATCACAATAACGTTTCACCAGGCAACGCCGGTCAACTGCTGTTTGTGTATGAGAAATCGGTTGGAAACTTTCCTCGTGGCAGCACGTTGTAGGTGTCGCCACCGGCGCCAACCTTGTGTGAATGCTCTGAAAAGCTAATCATTTGCATATCACAGCATCTTCTTGCTGTCGGTCAAATTTCGCGTCTGTAGCACGTCATCTTCGTGGTGTAGCAATTTAGGACACGAGTGTACACTTCTGAGTGTACACTCGTGTCCTAAACTAACCACAACGTCTTGATGTGGAAAGTATCCAAGAAAACGGCGGTCGGCAACCCGCGGCAGGACTGTACTCCGTTCATCGTACGAATAAACCTCATGTAAATATTATAATATGTATTCTTCTGCGTTTGCTGGAACCTCATTGGACTTCGGTTCAAGTTAAGCAGGAGCCAAACTGTCTCCAGTTTGACGCTGTACGTTAAGCGCACATCCGACTCAGCGATAATACGGTGCAACAGCTTTACCGGCGAATTTAACTTGAAAAGCACTGGCCAGCCACCTTGTCCAACTAATTTGCAGTGATGTGAACAGTTGTAGTAAAGGCGTAAAAAGAGACAAGTAGTGAACAATATAGCCTTGAATGTTATTTAATTTTTGAAGAGAAGGAAATACCGGTAAATCTCAGGCGATACGCTTCTTAGGTGAGCTGATAGAAAACATAACATGCTCAGGATCTTAGCTAACATAGTACTGCAAATAAAACGAGAGAGATGCAAATTCCTCACTTTAACAAGGGTAATTTTTTTGCATGAACTGTGTGCGGCGTAAGAACGCACTGCTTGGATTTCACCATGTAGTTAAATATTGAAGCCACTGATTGTATTAGAGTCAGTCGTCTGGTAATCTCTGAACTTCTTCCATATCGGACTCCGAGGAATGCGGTATGTTTCAGTACCGCTACGTTGATAACGAGGCGATCAGCAACAGAATCCCAAGCCACCAAGAAGGCCACATTTCCCGCTCCTGCTCTTCTATGACGGGCTCTTCTGCATTTCGCCACCATTCGACCGTGATGTGTCATAAAGCTTCGTGCATTCGTTCCAGTAAGTTTGGCAGCTTAAATGTCGTGTTATTTCTCAGGATAGACCTATTAGCTCCAGATCACTTCTGCTGGGGTCTGCAGCTCGTGGTCGCGCGGTAGCGCTCTCGCTTCCCACGCCCGGGTTCCCGGGTTCGATTCCCGGCGGGCTCAGGGATTTTCTCTGCCTCGTGATGACTGGGTGTTGTGTGATGTCCTTAGGTTAGTTAGGTTTAAGTAGTTCTAAGTTCTAGGGGACTGATGACCATAGATGTTAAGTCCCATAGTGTTCAGAGCCATTTGAACCATTTGAACTTCTGCTGGGTTCAGATAGCAGTGTTAAGGTGACAACTGTAAAAATGCATCATTTGTATAGTGAACAGTGTGCTCCACGCCGTGAAAATTGTTTCTACGACGCTTATCACTATGGCTCGTGTGAGACCACACCTGCCGGCCGAAGTGGCCGAGCGGTTCTAGGCGCTGCACTCTGGAACCGCGAGACCGCTACGGTCGCAGGCTCGAATCCTGCCTCGGGCATGGGTGTGTGTGTGATGTCCTTAGGTTAGTTAAGTTTAACTAGTTCTAAGTTCTAGGGGACTAATGACCTCAGAAGTTGAGTGCCATAGTGCTCAGAGCCATTTGTTTTGTTGAGACCACACCTGTTCTATAAAACAGTGGCCGTATTTAAGCACAGAGTGTGTGATTTTTATTTTTCTCCAAAAAATTTTAATTGTGTAATGTTTTCTTAACTTCAAAATCTTTAACAATTTTTTACAATATGTCGATAATTAAGAACGTGTATTTACAATGAAACCAGGATTCTGTGTGTGGTGTGCTATTAGAAAGTAAAAAATGGGGATTTTTATTGAAATAATGATGGTTAAGTATGAGTTAATTAACACATATTTGATAAATTTCATATTTAAAGTATTTAGGTATTCAAAGCGAACAAAAAATATTGTACATCACAGCCTACGAAAAGTTCGGTTTTACGCCACGTCGTATGAAGTTTACCTACTGTAGCCCGATCTGTGTGATGATAATATCTGAATATGTAACTCGAATCGCATCCTGTTCAAATGAATCCAATAGTCTACGAAATGTGCATATTTCGTTACCGTCGTTTCTTGTGTGCTGTTTTAGGGTGTGTTTATCATGTGTGATGAAGTGCGAAATAAAAGATCAGGACTCAAGATTCGGAATTCGGGATCCAAACACAAGAAGAGAAGCCAGACAAGGAACTGGAAGTCAACTGATTATTTCTTGTAGCAGTTTGGCAACGGCGAACAGTTCTGGCGTGGCGTTGTGCTCTGTGATTGGAAGAAGATATGAAGTTTCAACTATTAAGTAATTTTATCAGAGTATAGTAATCGAGTAGAAAATACGAAATATCAACTAGCCGTAACAGCAGTGCTAAAATGCTTTGTTTTTAAATAAACCTTGTTTAACCCTTAACTCGCGAGGTGACTTTTCTGTAACGTATACCACAGGGTGGGGTCTCTGAGACTCCCATGTTTAAACCGAGATTTAAGGCCAAAATCATATGAAATGTTTAATTATGCAATATAACATTTATTTTTACAATTATTTAAGTGTTTTTTAAATGCTTCTAGTTTATTTTATAGCAATAAACAAAGCCTGCAGCATTTTACTATTTATCACACAAAAGCGCTTAATTTGTGTGGTTCGTTTAAATAGTACAGGTAAATGGGCTGTTAGAGTACTGAATTTTACATCCTGAAAAATTATGTAATCTCTGTAGGAAATAAATTTCCAAATAAATTTAAATTCGAGGGTTTAAATTTGCGCATAAAAGTTCCACCCGATAGGTACAAAAAGAAAGTATGTCAAATTGACATTCATTGCTGGGAACTACATTTTCCTTATCGCCACCCAGAACACATTCGATTTTAACGGACACTTTAAGTATTTCACTGAAGAAACATACAGGTCCCCATCAGAACTTTCCCCGACTATGACATGATTTTGAGAAGAGTTTCAAAACTTTAAGATCAATAGAATACTGGTGATTTTTGGTAGTATTCAGCCACTTATCACCTTTCGAGAATAGCTGCGAGCTATGGACGGACTAACTCTTCTTTTATTAGCCTATTTGATTTCATACTTTGATTCTATGCATCTTGAAACTGAAAGAGCCAAATTTTTCAGTCTTTGTTCGATTTATGCGTTTATTACAGGAAATAATAGGAATAAAAAAACTAAAACCAAACTTCCTGGCAGATTAAAACTGTGTGCCCGACCGAGACTCGAACTCGGGACCTTTGCATTTCGCGGGCAAGTGCTCTACCAACTGAGCTACCGAAGCACGACTCCGGCCCGGTACTCACAGCTTTACATCTGCCAGTATATCGTCTCCTACCTTCCAAACTTTACAGAAGCTCTCCTGCGAGAGGTAGGAGACGAGATACTGGCAGATGTAAAGCTGTGAGTACCGCGTGTGAGTCGTGCTTCGGTAGCTCAGATGGTAGAGCACTTGCCCGCGAAAGGCAAAGGTCCCGAGTTCGAGTCTCGGTCGGGCATACAGTTTTAATCTGCCAGGAAGTTTCATATCAGCGCACACTCCGCTGCAGAGTGAAAATCTCATTCTAAAATCAATTATTTCAGCAATCGGTTATTTTGAGCGATTTTAACATTCGCGTTAAACTGGCGTGAAAAAAAAAAAAAAAAAAAAAAAAAAACGATATAACCGAAAACCGGTACCGTTTCCGTGCTACAGCCGTTTGAAAACCTGTTTGGTAGGTTGGTATTCAATGGGGTATTCATGGTGGGGGTGCTTAAATTGGATTGACTGATGTCATTTGACGTATGCCCTACCTCTCTGAGCTGGTTCGAACTTCATTCACGTGTCATGTTGGAGTGCGCGTTTGCAAAACACACCGACATGATTCTTCTGAATGACGAAGCTCGCGCTAATGGAAGATCGTTCTCCACAATGTCCGACTCCATCGCATGCCTTTTTCGCCACAACTACGCAACAGCTTCGAGAAGTGGCACCTCCACCGTCAGCAGCCGCGACTGAGCTGCCCGAACTGGACAGACGCCGTACTGCATCACGTTGAAGGGAACCCGTCGACGGGTAGACGAGCGATTTCTTTGGCTGTTAGTGAGTGGAATCGTAAAACCAGTGATTTGGTCGCGTTACCGACGCGTTTTTAAATCGTTGTAGCACGGAAATGGTATTTTTACGGACATGGGTTCTAATTTAAAATATTATCTACTCACTCCCCTGTACGAATCCAGTGAGTTTGCATCGGGAACTTCCGAACACCCTGCATGCTTTCGACAAGTCACTCGCGAGCAGGCAGTGTTAGGCGGTGGACGTGCGGCCCTACTATGGCAACCTTACTGTGTCGCAAATGGCAATATCCAATATCTCTAAATCAAGTATTCAAGACGCTGGCCAGATGTTTTGAAGAAGAGAAGAGTGTACGCAAAGGTTCTCCCGTCCAGTCTGTTACAAAAACAACGACGCGTCGCCGCGAGTTGACTGAAATAGACAACGCGGGCAACTAGTTCCGTATTTTATATTTGCAGAAGAATTTTCGCAGCGTTCCTCATAAGAGATTTCTAATCAAGTTGTGTGCCTACTGAGTATCGTCTCAGTTGGACGACTGGATTCGTGATTTCCTGTCAGAGAGGTCACAGTTTGGAGTAACTGACGGAAAGTCACTGAGCAACACAGAAGTAATATCTGGCGTTCTCCAAGATAGTGCTGTAAGGCCTCTGCTGTTTTCTAGGCGCGCAGTCCGGAACCGCGCGACTGCTACGGTCGCAGGTTCGAATCCTGCCTCGGGCATGGATCTGTGTGATGTCCTTAGGTTAGTTAGGTTTAAGTAGTTCTAAGTTCTAGGGGACTGATGACCACAGCTGTTAAGTCCCATAGTGGTTGGTTGGTTGGTTTGGGGAAGGAGACCAGACAGCGTGGTCATCGGTCTCATCGGATTAGGGAAGGATGGGGAAGGAAGTCGGCCGTGCCCTTTCAGAGGAACCATCCCGGCATTTGCCTGGAGTGATTTAGGAAAATCACGGAAAACCTAAATCAGGATGGCCGGACCCGGGATTGAACCGTCGTCCTTCCGAATGCGAGTCCAGTGTCTAACCACTGCGCCACCTCGCTCGGTTAAGTCCCATAGTGCTCAGAGCCATTTGAACCATTTTTGAACGTCTGCTGTTCCTCGTCTATATAAAAGAGACAATCTGAGCAGCCCTTTTACACCGTTTGCAGACGATGCTGTCGTTACGGTTAGACTCCCGCTCAAATTTAATTATTAATCTGTTTTTTTCATCACTGGTCATATTATTTAATTTATAACTTTTGAGAGGTAATATAATTAAAAAGACTACGTGTATCTGAATGAAGTTTCAATTTATATTTTGCATGTCCCATGGCAAATGCGATCTTGCAAAGTGTGATGTCGAGAGCACATCCGACAAATAATTGAGCATTATTCTTGTGGTCTGGCACATTGTGACTTACTATATCACTGAACGTGATTAACGTCATTCGCACAATTGTTTATCGAGGTTTGACTTGGGCTTTCCAAGCCTGTCCTTCATCACTGAAAATTTAATTATAAATAGTCAAATAACATGAATTTCACTACAACTTCATGAAACTGCACGTCGTTTTTTTCTTCATTGTGTTACCTCTCAGATGTCGTATAAGTTAAATAATGCGGCCAGTGATGAAAAAAAAAGTGTAGACTGAAAGGTAAGTGTCTGCTCGATTCGAACCGTCGCCTCGTTCACGACACTCGATCAACGTACGAACGTTGACCATTCAACCACAGCGACTTCTGACAACTAGTGCCATCGCACAATACATAAGGCACATAATAGACACGTAAAACTTCTCTTGCGATTTTCTTGGAATTGTCAGAGTAGTGCACCTTACTAGGTCCACATTATATGCAGTATAGGTGTACAATGTTTGAAGTAAATCCTTGATCCCAACGTTGTGTTCTTTCTCTGATTCGTTTTTGATGAACTACACGGTGCCCCAAACCATCCTCAAGTTTCCTTCGAAAAAACCCTTGAAAATTCATCTAGTAGTTCTGGAGATTGGCGTGTTCACAGATAAACAGCAAGTCGCGACGGTCTTACAGATTTGTTACTAATATAGATAGGAAGGAGGCTGATAGGGTCTTTATACAGTAATTGTTCACTTCCGGAAAGCATTTCACTCAGTAACGTGCTAACGATTGTGAATAAAAGTAAGATAATAGGGAGTATAAAGCGAAATTTGCTACTCAATTAAGCATTTCTCAGAGGACTGATCAAAGGAATGTTCATCGGAGGTGAGGGTATCATCTGGAGTGCCCCAGGGAAGTGTGGTAGGTCCGCTGTTGTTTTCTATCTACTTAAATGATCTTTTGGATAGGGTGGATAGCAGGCTGTTTGCTGATGATGCTGTGGTGTACGGGAAGGTGTCGTCGTTGAGTGACTGTAGGAGGATACAAGATGACTTGGACAGGATTTGTGATTGGTGTAAAGAATGGCAGCTAACTCTAAATATAGATAAATGTAAATTAATGCAGATGAATAGGAAAAAGATCCCGTAATGTTTGAATACTCCATTAGTAGTGTAGCGCTTGACACAGTCACGTCGATTAAATATTTGGGCGTAACATTGCAGAGCGATATGAAGTGGGACAGCCATGTAATGGCAGTTGTGGGGAAGGCGGATAATCGTCTTCGGTTCATTGGTAGAATTTTGGGACGATGTGATTCATCTGTAAAGGAGACCACTCATAAAACACAAATACGACCTATTCTTAAGTAATGCTCGAGCGTTTGGGATCCCTATCAGGTCGGATTGAGGGAGGACTTAGAATCAATTCAGAGGCGGGCTGCTAGATTTGTTACTGGTACGTTTGATCATCACGCGAGTGTTACGGAAATGCTTCAGGAACTCGGGTTGGAGTCTGTGGAGGAAAGGAGGCGTTCTTTTCGTGAATCGCAACTGAGAAAATTTAGAGAACCAGCATTTGAGACTGACTGCAGTACAATTTTACTGCCGCCAACTTATATCTCGCGGAAAGACCACAAAGATAAGATAAGAGAGATTAGGGCTCGTACAGAGGCATATAGGCAGTCATTTTTCCATTGTTCTGTATGGGAGGGGAACAGGGTGAGAAGATGCTAGTTGTGGTACGGGGTACCCTCCGCCACGCACCGTATGGTGGATTGCGGAGTATGTATGTAGATGTAGATGTAGAAAGGACGTACAGTGCAAGTAACTTCAGATGTGCCCCAAGAAAGTGTGTTGGGGCGCTTACTGGTAATGTCGTATAAACACATGCAAACGGTATCAATAGTAAACTCACACTTTTCACATATGGTGCAGTTATCTGTAACGAAATAGGAAAATTACCACAGTGACACAGACTTCGATAAAGTTTAAAACTGGTGCAGAGAGAGGCAATTTACTTTAAATGTGCAGAAATGTAAAATTGTCGACTTCACAAAATGGAGAAACATAGTATCCTATGACTTCAATATCAATGTCATATTTGGAATTAGTCAACTCGTACAGATACATGCATTTCACAGTTTGTAGCGAGACGAATTTGGATCATCAAACAGGCTCCCTTGTAAAGCAATGGCTGACTACTGCTCGTTGGCAGACTACTGGGGGTACGCAAGTGCCCTGCAGAGGAGACTGCTTACAAAGCATACCACTGGCCCATCATGGAATACTGGTGAAGTGTGCTCGCACTAACCAAACAGCCCTAACAGGGGATACTGAAATTACACACAGAGGGGCAGCACAAATGGTGTCAGTTTTGCTTGACACATGTGACAGCGTCACAATCTGATTTGGTAGACGGCAACACTCCCCCGAAAGAGAATTTACAAGAGCATGCTGAAAAGTAATGCCTCTGAATCTTTTATTCTGCTCTCAATATCGGTTGAGGTGTTTCATGCCTTCACATTACTCTGTCGACTTTCCCGTTTCGCTGGAGGGCTCAGGATTGCAGCGTGTAACATGGCGGTGTGTAACATTAACTATTGCGGTGTGTGTGAAACAACGTGCTGTAATCGAGTTTCGAATTCAAAGAGTTCTCCCACAGATGGAGCACCCACTCCTTCAGCAACACAATGTCAGAACACACAAAGCTTCAAATGGCTCTGAGCACTATGGGACTTAACTTCTGAGGTCATCTGTCCCCTAGAACTTAGAACTACTTAAACATAACTAACCTAAGGACAGCACACACATCCATGCCAGAGGCAGGATTCGAACCTGCGGCCGTAGCTGTCGTGCGGTTCCAGACTGTAGCGCCTAGAACCGCTCGGCCACTTCGCCTGGCACATTTGCAACAATACGACGCCTTGTGTTCACTGTCATCCTCCATACAGCCCCGACTTGACCCCATCCAATTTTCATCCGTTTCCAAACCTTCGACGACTTCACTTTGACAGCGATGAAGCGGTACAAGCAGAGATGAGGTTGTGGTTCCATCAACAGAGTCAAACATTCTACAGTGACTGTATCAACAAACTGGTCTCTCGTTGGGAGAAATGTGTTCGTAGCCAGGATGACTGTGTTGAGAAATAAATACCTAGACCTGAAGAATAACGATGTAGATAGTAATAATCTTTGTTTTATTTTAAAAGCTTTAAAAGTTTTCACATATAAAAGTCGGAGACATTATTTTACAGATCGCCTTCGTATAAATTTTTAACAACAATTGTTAAGAGAGGAATACATTGCAAGCACCTACGAGTTGCTTCTCACTCAAGCAAGGAACGGAAATACAGGCCTAAATTAATTGCAAATCGTACAGACACTTTCAGGCGATCATCTCCAACCGCTGTACACTGAACTGGAACGGGAAGATCCCGTAACGCGTGGTGTACTCAGAGTAAGACTGTACCATCTATTTCACTATGGTTTGTAGAGTGTGGATGTACGAGGCGCGGTTGTAAGTAGGTACCGTTTTGAAGTATGGCTATTGGAGCTTTGCAGTCTGCATACCTTGTCTCCCCCCAAAGTGCGCTCATATACACTACTGGCCATTAAAATTGCCACACCAAGAAGAAATGCAGATGATAAACGGATATTCATTGGACAAATATATTATACTAGACCTAACATGTGATTACATTTTCACGCAATTTGGGTGCATAGATTCTGAGAAATCAGTACCCAGAACAACCACCTCTGGCGTAATAACGGCCTTGATACGCATGGGCATTGAGTCAAACAGAGCTTGGATGGCGCGTACAGGTACAGCTGCCCATGCAGCTTCAACACGATACCAGAGTTCATCAAGAGTAGTGACTGGCGTATTGTGACGAGCCAGTTCCTCAGCCACCATTGACCAGACGTTTTCAATTGGTGAGAGATCTGGAGAATGTGCTGGCCAGGGCAGCAGTCGAACATTTTCTGTATCCCGAAAGGCCCGTACATGACCTGCAACATGCGGTCGTGCATTATCCTGCTGAAATGTAGGGTTTCGCAGGGATCAAATGAGGGGAGAGTCACGGGTCGTAACACATCTGAAATGTAATGTCCACTGTTCAAAGTGCCGTCAATGCGAACAAGAGGTGACCGAGACGTGTAACCAATGGCACCCCATACCATCACGCCGGCTGATACGCCAGTATGGCGATGACGAATACACGCTTCCAATGTGCGTTCACCGCGATGTCGCCAAACACGGATGCGACCATCATGATGCTGTAAACAGAATCTGGATTCATCCGACCATATGACGTTTTGCCATTCGTGCACGCAGGTTCGTCGTTGAGTACACCATCGCAGGCGCTCCTGTCTGTGATAAAGCGTCAATGGTAACCGCAGCCATGGTCTCCGAGCTGATAGTCCATGCTGCTGCAAACATTGTCGTGTTGCTAAAGTCCACATCTGTTGACTCAGGGATCGAGAGGTTGCTGCACGATCCGTTACAGCCATGCGGATAAGATGCATGTCATCTCGACTGCTAATGATACGAGGCCGTTGGGATCCAACACAGCGTTCCGTATTACCCTCCTGAACCCACCGATTCCATATTCTGCTACTAGTCATTGGATCTCGACCAACGTGAGCAGCAATGTCGAGATACAATAAACCGCAATTGCGATTGGCTACAATCCGACCTTTATCAAAGTCGGAAACGTGATGGTACGCATTTCTCCTCCTTACACGAGGCACCACAACAACGTTTCACCAGACAACGCCGGTCAACTGCTGTTTGTGTATGAGAAATCGGTTGGAAACTTTCCTCATGTCAGCACGTTGCAGGTGTCGCCAACCTTGTGTGAATGTTCTGAAAGCTAATCATTTGCGTATCAAAACAGCTTCTTCGTGTCGGCTAAATTTCGCTTATGTAGTACGTCAGATTCGTGGTCTAGCAATTTTAATGTCCAGTAGTGTAGAAACAATGTTGAACTTATGGTGTGACAATCAAGTGAGAATGAAACATTGTCCTGTTAATCAGAAGACGGTGTGCTCTCTCAAGTTGGTCGACTGAAAGGAGTTGGGGAGCCGGACAAAGATGAAATGTTTAAAAGCTACTAAAGGTTGGTTTCGGCGATTTAAAAATCTATGTAATTGGCATAGCATCGCAGAAAGTAGTGAGTTAGCAAGCCATGGAGTTAAAAATAAAGAAAAAAAGAAGGGAGTTATCATTACGTCACAAACTTGATACCGACGTCCGCCATCTTATGTACCAAAAGAACATTAGGTTCACCGCGTTTATACGTCCATGGCTCACCGCGGTGATACTTCCCCGTGACGCTGCTAACAGGTCACCATTGCTGGACCTCTAATTTCATTTTATTTTTATTTCAAGCGTCCCTTTGCGTAAGATCAAACTGAGGAGCAAATCTTCTTGGTCATCGAACGATTTAGTGCATGAAATTGACGCCAGGAAAGTTAATAATAGACAACATAAAAATTTTACGAATCCTATGCAGACGACACACTCTTGAATGTATATTTAAAAAATCAGCAATATGACACAAGAATTAGTTAATCTTTTCCCCCGGAGTTCTCCGACTGAACAGTGAGAGTGTGCCATGAATAAATTCTTCAGTTTGGACATAAACTTGCGAGGATTACTGCTAAGATTTTTTTACGTACTGCTTGTAGCTTATGGAAATTCGATACAGCATTCAACTACATGCCCTTCTGAACAAGAGTGAAGGAGGTGTGATCCAACTGCAGATTGGATTTCTGCCTATTATTATCTGAATGAAAGGTGTTAACAACAAACGAAATTAAAGAAAATATGTATTGAGGAGGCATCCTTGGTCAGTAGAAGTTTACTAGTATCAAATATGTCTTAATTTGAGGAAGAAATTCCTGTAAGTGTACGTTTGGACCACAGCATTCAAAGGTTGTGAAACATGGACGGGATGTTGAAAATTAGGTTGACTGATAAGGTAGTGAGTGAGGGGATTCTCCGCAGAATCGACGAGGAAAGGAATATATGGAAAACACTAACAAGAAGAAGGGACAGAATGATAGAACATCTGTTAAGACATCACGGAATAACTTCCTTGGTATTACAGGGAGCTGTGAAGGGTAAAAACTGTGTAGCTAGACAACAAATAACGGAGGACGTAGAGTTGCCCCTTAATGTAAAGGCATATGTCATAAGCGAATGAAGATAAGTAAAGTAGGTTAATTTCGTGATTCTTGAGTTTCTCCCGGCGTATTTGATAATCAAAATATCCACGGGTGTACTGCCGGTCTACAGTGTCCAACGGGCACAATATTTCGGCGATCATACATGTCGCCATCATCAGGTGAACTGACGGACTGAGCTCCTGTGAACGTGTCGGCACGGAGATCCGTACGCTATGGCTGCTCAGAGGGAACTGGGTTCGGTCGCGGCGGCGACCGATTTAAATACCCTCCGCCCGCGGCGCGCTCCCTCCGCCGTCCGCGCCCCACGCCACGGTCGCGCGGTGGAACAGATTGCGACGGCGTCTGAGATGACGTCGGTGTGATGCCTCTGTCCGCCGTGGTCGTCACAACTACTCGATTTACTCTTGATTAACCCAATCGCTGGTTCCCAAGCCTTGCTAAGATTATAGCCACAGTCACGGTTTATGAGGTCGTCATTGGTGCGAATTTCGATGGCCTCTCTAACAACGCTGTCCCAGTATCTCGACGTCTGTACCAGAATCCTCGTGCGGTCATACTCCATGGCGTGATTTTCCGACAAACAATGTTCAGCGGCCGCCGACTTGCTCGGATACACCAGTCGAGTGTGCCTCTGGTGTTCACGGCATCGATCCTCGACGGTACGCATCGTCTGACCAATATACGACTTGCCACATTGACACGGATTCTGGTACACGCCGGCCTTCCTCAAACCGAGGTCATCTTTGGCGCTCCCCACCAGTGCACGAGTTTTATTTGGAGGACAAAACACAGTTCCGACCTGGTGTTTCTTCAGAATGCGGGCGATTTTCCCCGAGAGTGCGCCTGTGTATGGAATAAATGCAGTGCCTACCTCCTCCCTCGTGATTTCATCCATCTCCACAGGTTGTGCTGCAGTGGTCGGGCGGAGAGCACGTTGAATCTGCCACTCTGAGTACCCATTTTTTCGAAATACAGTTCTCGGATGTTTCAATTCCTGGGGTAGACTCTCTGCGTCAGAGATAGTGCGCGCCTTGTGTACTAGAGTTTTAAGTACCCCATTCCTCTGTGAAGGGTGGTGGCAGCTGTCTGCGTGCAAATACAGATCGGTGTGCGTTGTCTTCCGATACACCCCATGACCTAGGGTATCGTCAGCCCTTCTCTTGACCAAGGCGTCAAGGAAAGGTAATTTACCCTCCGTTTCAGTCTCCATAGTGAATTTGATGTTGGGGTGTATGGAGTTTAGATGTGTAAGGAAGTCAAGGAGTTTATCCATACCATGTGGCCAGATGACGGACGTGTCGTCCACGTAACGGAAAAAGCAAGTAGGTTTCCATTAGGATGACGACAGGGCTTCCTCCTCGAAGTTCTCCATGTACAAATTCGCTACCACCAGTGAGAGTGGGCTACCCATGGCGACTCCGTTTGTTCGTAGTAATCTCCATTAAAAAGAAAATACGTGGAAGTCAAGACATGCCTAAAAAGTTCAGTGGTCTTCTCGTCAAACTTCTGACTCATCAATTCTAGTGACTCTCGCAGGGGTACCCTCGTGAACAAGGAAACGGCGTCAAAACTCACCATGATATCTGACTCATCCAACCTGAAGCTATCAAGGCGTTTAACAAAATCCAAGGGATTACGGATGTGATGAGGGCATTTACCCACATAAGGACTTAATACTCCCGTCAGGTATTTGGCCAACAAATATGTAGGTGCCCTGATGTTGCTGACAATGGGGCGTAATGGTACCCCCTCTTTGTGAACCTTCGGGAGTCCATATAGTCTAGGCGGTACCGGACCTTGGGGTAACAATTTCTTAGCGTCACCCTCCGGTAAATCTGCGTCCTTGAGAAGCGACCTCGTCTTGTTCTCCACCTTCTTTGTAGGGTCAACGCTGATCTTCCGGTAGGAATCGTCATTTAGCAGGCTCTGCATCTTATCAGTGTAGTCCTTATGGGAGACAACAACTGTAGCATTGCCTTTGTCAACCGGTAAGACAACAATTTCAGAGCGCTCCCTCAGATCACGAATGGCCGCCCTCTCTTTACTGGTGATATTTGACTTCATCGGCTTGGACTTCGTCAGCGCACGACAAGTTTCACGACGTATTTCCTCAGCTGATTCAGGTGGAAGTCGAGCTGCAACCTGTTCAACAGCACTAACAATTTCTGCGACCGGAGTGAACTTGGGAGTGGGAGTGAAGTTGAGACCTTCCTGCAAAACCGAGACCGCATCATCACTCAACACCATGCCACTCAAATTGATGACAGTCTTGCACGGAACCTGCAGGGATGGTTTGTCAAGGAGACGTGAGAACTTAGCTGTTTGGCGTCCCGTTGCCATCTTATGGGCGGAATCAGCTGCAACCCAGGTGACATCATCAATCCAATCCCAGGAAAAAGAATTGAAATTACTAGCCAGTTGCAAATGTAGTTTGAGTAATTCCCGTGAGATAAACTCAGGCTCCGGTGGGTGAATTGCACTCTCTCACGTACCAATGCGAGGCTGGCTCGTTTCTTGATTCTCTTAGCTGCTGCAGAATCGATGTCATGCATAACCTTAGCAAAGGTTATGTCCACGACCGTCAGAATGCCTAACGGACATGAACGGATGCAAGTGACCAGACAGGATGCTTACGTACGTGTCACTTGTCAGAGTCATATACACGCTTGTCAGGGCTTCCATATTACTCCGACTGCACACGCGCCACACCATTACAGAGACTCAACGAACTTGAAAAGCCTCTGTTATTTAAATAGAGAGAAGGTCAGCGTTGGCCGTAATATTGATGGTTTATTGACAGCAAAATCGATTTTCAATCACATAGTGATCATCTTCAGTGCTTTGGTGTACAAAGTAAACTCATAGGCACTGGTGTCAAGTTACTATCAGTAAACCATCAATATTACGGCAAACGCTGACCTTCTCTTTAATTAAATAACAGAGGCTTTTCAAGCTCGTTGAGGCTCTGTAGCGGTCCGCGTGTGCAGTTGGAGTGATATGGAAGCCCTGACATGCGTATATATCACTCTGACAGGTGACACGTACGTAAGCATCCTGTCTGATCACCTGCATCCGTTCATGTCCGTTAGGCATTCTGACGGTCGTGGACAATTCCAGCAGGGCAATGCGAGATCTCACATTTCCGGAATCGCTACAGAGTGGCTTCAGGAACACTCTTCTGAGTTTAAATACTTCCGATGGCCTCCAAACTCCCCAGACATGAACATTATTGTGCATATCTGGGATACCTTGCAACTTGCTGGTCAGAAGAGTCCATGTGACGTCGTGTTGTGGCACTTCTGCGTGCTCGCAGGGGCCCTGTACGATATTGGGCAGGTGTACCAGTTTATTGGCTCTTCAGAGTATATCCTCACTATTTCTAGACGGTTCAACGGTTCAAATGGTTCAAATGCCTCTGAGCACTATGGGACTTAACATCTGAGGTCATCAGTCCCCTAGAACTTAGAACTACTTAAACCTAACTAACATCACTCACATCCATGCCCGAGGTAGGATTCGAACCTGCGACCGTAGCAGTTGCGCGGTTCCAGACTGAAGCGTCTAGAACGGCTCGGCCACAGAGGCCGCCGCGGTTCATTGCATCCGGTTTTTAGGGTAATCTACTAACACACTTATTACGTGCGAAAAGAAGGTATAAGGTAACACCCGACAGGAATGTAACACACCACGTGCCACTGGTAAGGCCTTAAGTGACCATAGCTACTAGGCAAGGTACCGTGGTGTGCGCCTATTTGTGACAGGCTACGGTATGTTACGACCTTCCTCTGTGGTGGCGACAGTACCTGCTTCTTCCACTTGGGCACGTATCCGCCGGCGGCTGCGAGGCAGGCGGTGGCCCAGAAGAGGGCGAGCACCAGGAGGCAGCTGCTGCGACTCGCCGGCATGTCTGCGCGAGACTGTCGCTGCCCCCAGCCGGCGACTGCACGCCCGCGGCCTAACTGTACCTGGCGGCTGGCACACTTAGCGGGGTCACTGTCCCGGCTGCAGCGCCGGCGGGGTCGGCCAGAATACTGGGGCGCAGCCTAGGGCAGGGACGCGCGCGGCTGGCGCAGCTACACCAGTCTAAACAACAGCGCGTAATTTGCGACGCTTTCACATACGTCCTGCCACTTCCTTATCCTCAGTACTCCACTGATACGGAGCTGCTCTTGTCAGATTTTAGATATCAGGCTTTTGTGTGGGCTGGTGCGGCCCGGTGTCAATTCCTCTCCTACGCTTTACTCTTCATCTCAGAGCAGCACTCGCGACCTACCTCCTCAACTATTCTCAGAAATTTCTTTTTCGAATTAAGGCCTATGATTGACACCAATAGACTAGAATGAGATTTTCACTCTGCAGTGGATTGTGCGCGCGAAAGGCAAAGGTCTCGAGTTCGAGTCTCGGCCTGGCACACAGTTTTAATCTGCCAGGAAGTTTCACCAATAGACTAGTTTTATCAGGAATGCTCTTTTTTTAAATTAAAGTTTTCTCGTGATACTACGACCGAGGGAGCGCCAGCACCAGCCATAAGCACTCCGTCTTCAGGCCGCAAGTGGCCCATCGGGACCATCCGACCGCCGTGTCACCCCCAGTTGAGGATGGGGATAGGAGGAGCGTGTGGTCTGCACATCACTCTCCCGGTCGTTGTGATGGTTTTCTGTGACCGGAGTCGCTCCTCAGTTGGCATCACGAGGCTGAGTGCACCCCGAGAAATGGCAACAGCGCATGGCGGTCTGGATGATCACCCATCCAAGTGCCAGCCACGCCCGACAGCGCTTAACTTCGGTTATCTCGCGAGAACCGATGTATCCACTGCGGCAAGGCCGTTGCCTAGCACCAGCCATAGGGGGCCAAAAATTGTAAAGATGGCTTTTACGTAAGCCAAATCCGGTAAATAAACAAATATTATTGCGATCTCGACTGTTGATTTTAAGTTAAATATAGCACCAGGTCGCTGCTCTCCATACACTTTGTTTTCTAAACTGAATGCCCTCTTTGCCTGTGCTAGCATACTCTTTACGTCCTCCTTGCTTCATCCTTTATACAAAGACGTATTCAGACTACGCAGCTCCCTACGGCGGCGGATTATAAGGGGCGGCAGATTTTAAGAATAATGTGTCTGAGCACTATAGGACTCAACATCTGAGGTCATCAGAACCCTAGAACTTTTTTTTTTAAAAAAAAATACCTTATTGATACAACAAAAAAATGGTTCAGATGGCTCCGAGCACTATGTGACTTAACTTCTGAGGTCATCAGTCGCCTTGAACTAATTAAACCTAACTAACTTAAGGACATCACACACATCCATGCCTGAGGCAGGATTCGAACCTGCGACCGTAGCGGTCGCTCGGTTCCAGACTGTAGCTCCCAGAACCGCACGGCCACTCCGGCCGGCTTATTGATACAACACAACATATTAAAATCTTCTGGTAAGCCTTCCGGGATGTAAGGTCGTGGTCCATGAAACTCTTCAGCTGCTAACGTTTCGTCCAGAGCTGCGCTGGACATCTTCAGAGGGGTGTTTCTCCTCCGGTGAGTCTTGCCGACTCAATTGAAAAAAAAAAACAAATGTTATGACAGAAGTGATTCATGAACAACAACATTATATTATACACACTAACCCACCACCTTATTTAATTAGTGGGTCCTATTATTATACGTGACAAGAAGCTTATACTAACTGGTTAATGGCACTTGCTATGGACAGGGTTAATCTAACTATTTGACCCCTAGAACTTAGAACTACTTAAACCTAACTAACCTAAGGACATCACACACATCCATGCCCGAGGCAGGAATCGAACATGCGACCGTACCGGTCGCGCGGTTCCAGACTGAGGAGCCTAGAACCGCTCGGCCACAGCGGCCGGCCGGCAGATTTTAAAAGGTGGCTTATAAGCCATTACTGTTTTGTTTCTTGAAAAGAGAATGCGAACGTAAAACACAATGAAATGTATATGAATAACATAAAACGGAAGTAGAAACCTCCTCGCTAAGTAATTTGTATAGAGTGTTGCGTGGGAACCGCGTCCAAGAACTGTTTCCTAATTTGGAGATTGCACTACGAATATTTTTGTCAACCACTGCAACCGGCTGAACGGCCGAGCGCCTTTTCTCGCTCTTCAAAAGACTCAACAATTATTATTTGTGGTCATCTATGTCGCAGGATCGAGTCAACAGTCTCGCCGACCTGTCCACGAATTCCGCCGACCAGGGTGGCTGCCCAAACATGGAAAAAAAAAAACTGGGAATTCCAGGTGTGAGGAGGAAGATGGTGTCAAGAAGCTCCTCATTAATTAATGGTGAGCGGGGGTGCTGCATACGACACTAATGACATTTCTTTCCCCTCAGTTGAGTTATTCACTAGCCATAGGCAGAAGTTTAACTGCAGTTTTCAAAATCGATAATTTACATGGAATAACAAACATATAATTAACACGTTTTGCAATATTAAGTATTTTAAAATTTGTGATTTATAAAATTCAATAAAATTTAGCGTCAGTGCTATGTTCAAAACGCAGAATTCCCTGAGATGTTATGAAATTCCTGAAATGCCTTGAGGCTTCCCAGATTATTCCAGGTAAAATGTAGTTCGCTGAGAATTGCAAGCTTTCCAGAAGAATCGCTACCCTGTCTGACATAGTACGGCAACTAGACTAAGAAGATGTGATCGACGAATCTGCTACGAAGAAACAGCTCTGCCTAACTTGATGGTCGTGAGTTCACTATGCATGTATTTATTACTCTTGTTGTTATTATTGTTATTATGATTAGCAGACAGATTTAAGTTACTTGGTGGTACATTCATGCCGAAATGAAGGGCGTAAGTATTTTTCTCTGTGTAGGGGCGGCGAATAAATAAATTCACCCCTGCTGTCGTGGCTACTTTGTTTCCCAGGTAGCATAATGCGTTAACTTCATCTACTTCGTGATCACCAATTCCGATGTCAAGCTTCACACTATTCTCAGTTCTGCCACTTATCATTACTTTTTCCTTCTTCCGGTCTACTCTCAATCCACATTTTGTATCCATTAGACTGTTCATTCCACTCAGTAGATCTTGTACTTCTTCTCCACTTTCAGTGAGGATAACAATGTCGCTAATGAATCTTATCATTCATGTTGATGTGTTGGCAGAAGACCCAACACCGTGTTGCTAGAGGAGGCCGAAATGCACGCTTTTAAGCTCACGCAGATGGGCGTGAGGTCTGGAACAAGGTAAAGTAATTATCCCATAAAGAAAAGAACGTAGTTCTTGGAATACTTAACTTTAATCCATAATTGGAGAACAACGGTCTGACGGTACATGCTTCACCATATAAATATCAAATGCTATGGCGCCTTGCTAGGTCGTAGCAAATGACGTAGCTGAAGGCTATGCTAACTATCGTCTCGGCAAATGAGAGCGTACTTGTCAGTGTAGCATCGCTAGCAAAGTCTGCTGTACAACTGGGGCGAGTGCTAGTACGTCTCTCTAGACCTGCCGTGAGGTGGCGCTCGGTCTGCAATCACTGACAGTGGCGACACGCGGGTCCGACGTCTACTAATGGACCGCGGCCGATTTAAAGGCTCCCACCTAGCAAGTGTGGTGTCTGGCGGTGACACCACACATATCCTTTCACCTTGTGTTTTAAACCCACTCTTCGAATCTTTCTTTTATGTCCTCATTTCTTCTTCGCTGTACACATTGAACAGTAGGGGCGAAGGACTGCATCCCTGTCTTACACCTTTTTTAATAGCAACACTTCGCTCTTGACGATCTGATATTTTGCCATCTCTTCGTTCTTGTACATTTGCGTGCTGAAAAGTAATGTCTCCGAATTTTATATGTGAAAGCTCTTAAAGTTTTGTAAACAAAACAAACGTTATTAACAATCTACATCGTTGTTCTTCATTTCTACATGTTTCTTAAGCATCGACATAGCTACATTACACACTACACTTCAGAGCCGTATAGCGGAAGAGGGCTGCAAATATGTAGACACGAATAATAAAGATGTGTAATGTTAATAACGATTGTTTTATATTAAAAATCTTAACAGTTTTCACATAAAAAATTCAGAATTATTACCAGTCAGCATGGACTCGTAGTAACAAAAGTCCATTACAAACGATTAAGCCCGCCGGAGTGGCCGAGCGGTTCTAGGCGCTACAGTCTGGAACCGCGCTGCTGCTACGGTCGCAGGTTCGAATACTGCCTCGGGCATGGATGTGTGTGATGTCCTTAGGTTAGTTAGGTTTAATTAGTTCTAAGTTCTAGGCGACTGATGACCTCAGAAGTTAAGTCGCATAGTGCTCAGAGCCATTTGAACCATTTAGACGTCTCAATCATGCGTTTTAAGTAAAAATACTCTAATGCTTTTGCAGGTCATATGTCTTTCCGATTAAAATGTTTTCTTTCTCTAAAACTGTAGGTCTTCAAGCTATGAAATTTTTACGGCATAACAATCATAAGTCATAATAGAACCTGGTACCCACGTTAGCCGCCACCATGACTAAAACGTTCGCACCCGGCTCCGTCCGTGAGGAGGCAATAGAGGGTCGCCGCCTTCCTCCATCATCCTCGACTTGCGCAAGTTTTCTGCAGTTAGTGTTCTCTCATGCTGGTATAACTGCGATGCTCACCTCACTGCCATTTCATAATCTTATGTGTTGTTATCGTCAATAGAGGATTGTAGATACTACTTTCTTTGGCGACGAGGTTGTTCCGCTTCTGCGCTTGTTCCACGGTTATGACTGTTTCATTATGGTTCAGCAGTTTATTCAGCAGCAACAGCAGTTTGAACAGCAACAACGTCAGTTTGAGCAGCAGCAACAAGAACCTTTAGGTTTGCTTCGTCCGTTGGTTACGAATTCGCACATTTCCACGGGCCCTCTGCAACTCCCCTTGGCGTGCCCCTGTGCTCCCCGGCGTTTTCCACTGTTCCAGGAAGTGAACGAAGATGGGGTCCCGTACCTGCGCCGTCTGCAGCAACATTTCGCAGAGAACCCGTCTTTACAGTCTTCCCTCTTTTCTTGCGTTGTGCCCGAAACATTTAATTTGCTTTGAAATATTATTGCAGCGTTGTCGCTTTCTGAAATGCATGAGTTGTTCAGTGCTTATTATGTTAAGCAAACCAGCGATACTGCTTCACCATCGACAAAAGAAACCGGGGCAGTCCTATCAGGCGTGGGTAGCTGACTTCCGCGGTTTAAGTAGGAAGTGTATGCTTATTTGTCCTCATTCTCAACATTCTTATGCAGACTCTGTGATACGCAGCGTCGTTGTCCGTTCTGCTCCGGACAGGGAGGTACTTCGCGGTGTTGAATCCTGCCTAGTTGTCAAAGATGGGGTGTCTAGGATACCTGCTTCTCGGATGGCTAGACAACAATTCAAGCAAATCGTATTAGTGAGTTTTAATACGAAAAGTATTTATGGAGTGTATGGAGTGTAGCCATGTATGAAAGTGAAACATGGACGATAAATAGTTTAGACAAGAAGAGAATAGAAGCTTTCGAAATGTGGTGCTACAGAAGAATGCTGAAGATTAGATGGGTAGATCACATAACTAATGAGGAGGTATTGAATAGAATTGGGGAGAAGAGGAGTTTGTGGCACAACTTGACTAGAAGGAGGGATCGGTTGGTAGGACATGTTCTGAGGCATCAAGGGATCACCAATTTAGTACTGGAGGGCAGCGTGGAGGGTAAAAATCGTAGAGGGAGACCAAGAGATGAATACAGATTCAGAAGGATGTAGGTTGCAGTAGGTACTGGGAGATGAAGAAGCTTGCACAGGATAGAGTAGCATGGAGAGCTGCATCAAACCAGTCTCAGGACTGAAGACCACAACAACAACAATACGAAAAGTACATGACAATACTTAAATTTGTTTTAAAAAGATGTGTTGCAAGCAAAGGGCGACAGACAAAATAAAGAATGTTGTTCAGTACACACAATTCATAAGTGGCTGGTTTCGAAGTGCCTAATCGTGATGCTGCTGTCGAAGTGGGCCGTGACCAGTCGGGTGCGGCGCTTATGTCCTCTTCGCATAGAGGCCCCCGCCATCGCGTTGTCTTCCTGAAGAGGGGCCGGTCAGCGTGCAATTGGTTGATATCTTCATCACAGCCCTCTCTGCTCTCTAGTTTCCGACTGGCGTGCAGGCGCTTGACTTTACGCCGAAACAGTCCCATTACAAAACCCGACAGCAGAGAAGGTTTCAGCTATATGGACGTTCGCTTTCGCAGTAGAGGCGTCGTTCACAACACCCTCTTCCTGTTCGTTGGGTTGGTTCCGCTCAGGGTCGGACGGTGCCCCCTACCGACGCAGGTTCCTGTGATGTCCTGACTGTTTCCGTGCGCACGCCCGCAGTCACTGCTCGCACCGGCAGGCACGGTGCGCGACTTCTCACGAACAAGGCCGTGTGTCAGCTGTTTTCCGTAGCTGCCCACACAGCCAGTCCCCTTTCACGGACGTGGAGTTTACGGAAGTCCGTAGTGCTGCACCAGTGCACTACCAGGAGCTCGGCGTTCCCATCGAGATCTGCATTACGCTGCACATACAGCTGCAGCCGTTCCGTTTCCAGGTCACACCATACCCACTGTGTGTCTCGTGAAATCTGTCGCCGCTTGGGGTGCCCCTTCCTGTTCCTCGACCGACCGTCGTTTGGTCGGTTATGGCGACCTGTTCGTGGCCAGTTCACCATCGACTTTGTTTATCAGCATGTCACGAGGGCGATCACGTTCTGGCAGTGGAAAACGTTTTTGGTCTCTACGCATTCACCGTTTTTCGATTTCGCGTTCAAGACTCTGTGCATCTTGTTTCCGTCTGCCGCGAGTTGGGTCTCTGTTTTCGTCACGACTGGGCACCCCGAAGGACTAAGACGCTCATATTAGCCTTACTCTGTGACCACTACTAAGACACTCACATCAGCCTTAACTCTGTGGCCACTCCCAAAGTTTGTCGTGCTTCGACTATCCCTTTTGCTCTGTGACAGGCTGTCAACGGGGAAATGGACATGCATCATTGAATCAGTTGCTTCGAAACAGTGGGCTCCACCTATGGCCATTACTCGTAAGCCTTTGGGGGCGCTCCGTTTGGGGCAGGAGGGATTATGTCCACCATCAACGCCCACTCGATAGTAGACTGGCACCCCATTCCACGCATTGACGAAATTCTCGCGAAGTTGGCGGACAGTGAGTGATTTTAGAAAACTCAACAGAGGCATACTTGCAGCTTCGTCTCGATTGTTCTTCTGAACAAATTATGCTCGTTAACACTCCCTGCTGTTTATACCAATATAAGTGCCCACCTTTCGGCATCGAAAATGCCTCCACCATTTTTAAGAGCTTTTTGGGACACTTAACAAGGGGTGTAACCTGCTGTGCAAACTATCAGCATGATGGCATTGACACCGGTCCCTCACAGCAGGACTGTCTAACCTTCCTATCCAGATTAGAAAAATGCAAGAGTCGGGCCTTAAGTGCAATTTGCAAAAGCCGTAGTTTTCCAGTCGGAAATTGAATATCTCTGACGCCTCCTTTCGAATGACGGTGTCGGGCCTATGAAGAAGCACGTGGTCGTGACTGCCAACCTGCCTTCACCACAGCACCTGAAGGAACTCCAGACGTTTGTTTGTGAAGTCCGGTTACTATTCATAATTTGTCCCCAGTGCGGTGGTTAATCAGTCGGCAGACTGCGTCAATGCATTCGCCAGCATGAAGTCACTGTTCACATCATCGCCATGCCTTGGTAATTCTACGCTAGGCTTGTCCTTTCTACAGACCTCTCCACGTAAGAGGGTTGGAACAGTCTTCGTTCACAAAAATGTTGATGCTGTTGAACAGACTATATAGTATGCTTCCGAGACGTCGACAGCTGCTCAAC
Organism: Schistocerca americana; assembly: GCF_021461395.2. NCBI lineage: Eukaryota > Metazoa > Arthropoda > Insecta > Orthoptera > Acrididae > Schistocerca > Schistocerca americana. The sequence goes on from NC_060127.1 coordinate 55,317,421, forward strand.
GCAAATATTCTGAAATCGAAAAGGAGACTTTTGCGATGGTGTACGCAGTGTGGAACTTATATTTGCACGTGGGACCCAACCAAGGGCTTCAACAAAGCTGACGTTGTCTGTTTTCAAATCGATGATTGTTTGCAGCAAGTGGTGGATCAAGTTGCAGTAACGACCTACGGCATAGCACATGCCACCTGTCAGGATCCAGTGCCCTGTCTGGTGGTTCAGTTTATGTGGATTGGTTGGCCTGAGCATTTGCCCACCAACGTGTCTGGTCCATTCTGAAACTATGTCTTCCTCCGTCATCAGCTGACAGGTCATGGAAGGCACGCTCCTCCCTAGCAGTGACTCCAATGATATCTGCATGATTGTCCCTCCAGTCGCGCAAACTTGCGTAGTTGCTCTCCTAGACCGTGGCATGACCCATATGAAGGTTCTTGCATGGTGATATGTCTACTGTCCTGGCATTGATTGGAAAATTGAGCAGGTCCTTCTTGAAAGCAAACACAATGCCGAGCAGTTGGCAATACCATCATGGACTCACCCTCCACAGTCCATGCCCAGCCAGTGTGGGACTGCATCCACATCATCTAGTGGTGGATAGTAGTTGGTGCACTGTGCAGCTTTCTATATGTAATGCGCATGCACTCCACCACGCCAGAAGCTACAGTGCTGGCTGTCACCCAGATGTTCACTATCAAAGAGGTTCCTAGAGTTCACTTTGGCACTGTTTCGGACTCCCTGCACAATGGTATTACCACCTTACTTCTGCTTAGTTTTACATGCAGTCGCATGGGGAGCCAGATTTCTGGTGTGAACATTCAATACTCAGTCAAAGAAGTGCTTGGCAAATTCGTCAAACAGATTTGACTTTGACTCTGTTTCTCAACACCTACAGGACCACCCCACTGGGTGGCCGCAGCCCGGTAGAAATCCTCCTCGGCCGTCAGCCTCGGTCGCTGCATCTTCCCCTCTGCCCAGTGCCGCGACCTGAGATGCATTCGCGTCCTTCACTTGGCGCTCTGAGCGACCCTCTCTGGCCGCACTTTGGGTCGGCTGCCACCACGTCCGAAACGTTTGTATTCGGCGCCGCACGCGAGAAGGCGATACGGGAGCGCCTGCTTTAATCGCTGGTGGCGCCACCGCCAGACGAGCGTTCGCAGCACGTCCCCTCCTCGTGCATCAACCGTGAAGCTCCAGGATCCACTCACCGACTGGGCCAGTTACGTGTCACTGTAGGTCGGACGCTGCAGCTGATGGACTCGACCTGGACTTTCATTCTACAGCTAATGTTCTCTCATGCAACTTGGTGCTCAGCTCACCACCGCTGTATACTCATATGTTTTGTTGTTGTCAACCAAAAATTGTAACTACTACAAAAACTTCTACTCATCTGGTCATCTCTCAAAGACGAATTTTCCCTGTACTTTCAGTGGCAAAACTGCGCTGCAGTAACTCCTCTCTGGGAACTTACACCACAAAAAAGACACGAACTAAACCACTGCACAGTTATAATTGGTCAAAGTGTTGCCAATCGGGAGATAATTGCCGAACAAAACCAATTTTTCCCTCGACTTGATCGGAAATAATTTTGAAGGGCAACCATATGCATAATTTTATTTGGCTGTATTATTATGATGATGATTGCTATGGTGTAATATAGTAGCAAGAAAAATTTCGTAGCTGTTGGACTAGCAGTTTTGTGGAATCACAATAATGCAGCAGGAAAAACGAAGGTTTCTCAATGACGTTTACAAAATGGAAAAAAATATTCCATCTCCAAAAGTAGTAGAACTATAGCAGTTATAATGGATCATGTTCCGAGAGCGTACTTTGCGCAGTTTTCATCACTGCTGGTATGTGAGCAGAAATTCAAAGACACCATATGACCAGAAATATAGGGATCCGTGCGATATTCTTTTCTACTCGCTAGAACAATGAATGAAAAATGAAGTGGTATTCGTATAGGAAAAGCCTTCCCTATCTCGATCGGTCGAGAAAGCAACTGCGTATGAGAAAGGTACTTCGATTATATTATTTACGCACGAGTAAATGACATTTAGGTGAACTTAATTGTGCTAGGGTACATAATTACATCTAACCCAGTCATTAATATCAAAGAGAAACATTTAGCTGTTAATCTCCAGTAATTAGGAAAAGAGTCATGATAGGGATCTCAGTAAACTTTATAACGCGTAAGGCAATATAATTCTATCTGGTGGGCTCTATCCCTAAATTAGTATACAACATGAACTCTCTCTTTTGCGACATTGAGCCTGTACTTTGGACTAGATTTTTCATTCCAAAGATTAACTTCATTTTTGTGTTACAAAAGAGCCAGATTTATTTATGAATATTAATTTCTGAATGCTTAGATGTCCAAACGGACCCCTTTAAGCATACAACACCCTCCTCCCCAGCCATAAGAATCACAGATTTCGATTTATGAAAACTTGCGATAAAACTTACAATGAGAAATATTTTTTTCCAAAATACTGTTGTGAACTTCGGGTTTGTAAAATATAATTTATTAAAATCAAAACAATAAAACCTCAAGCTGTAATATAAACAGGTGCTACTGTCTGTCCACATAGCAGGGTCACTCTGCTGTGTAGTTCTTGATGCTTGATGCATATCGGCACAGGTTGGTAGTCTTCATGACTGTGGCATCATGTTTTCAGCTGCTGACAGCAGCAATGTTCAAACAGTTGCATCCTAGCTGCTCTTTAAACCTGTGTCCACTACTAATTGACAGCGTGGGATTAGCCGACCGGTCTTCAGCGCTGCAGTCATGAACTGTGCGGCTGGTCCTGGCGGAGGTTCGAGTCCTCCCTCGGGCATAGGTGTGCGTGTTTGTCCTTTGGATAATTCAGGTTAAGTAGTGTGTAAACTTAGGGGCTGATGACCTTAACAGCTAAGTCCCATAAGATTTCACACACATTTGATTTGAACTAATTAACAAAATATTTAGCAGTGAATGAGATGAAGGTATTCCTGGACCATCAGAGTCATGTACAGTTCCAACATACTGAAGAGTTAGGAAATGCAAAACATTATGCAACATGAGATATGGAGTTAGATGTTTAGTAAATGCCTTAAATGTCATTTCTGTTCTACTCATAGCTGTATTACAACTGTATTGATTTAAGTTCATATTCATTATAACAACTAAATAACACATTTGATCACCATTATACATCTTCATAGTACATTAATCCCGTGAGCAACACTTTCATTCCAGTTACTACATCCAAGAAAAAATTGGTTCCAGGTTAAATTGTTGCATAGCAGTTAACAGTGAATTAGACAAGGTGACTCTATGAGTCCACTACTTTCTAATACACTTATGGTCAAGGTGATGAAGAAGATATTGGATGGTAGTGGCTATAGAATGACTGACAAAAAAATTAAAATTATTTCTTATGCTGATGATGCAGTTCTGCTAGCATACAGTGAAGATAACCAATAGAAACTTTTAAATATATTTAATGTGGCAGCCAAAAAATATAAATAAGGTCATGTTCACACAAAAAACCAAATGTATGACCACTTCTGTGGAACCAACTAGAAGCAAACTAGAAATGGATGGAAAAATTATTCAGCAGTTAACGTCATTTAAAATATCTTGGTACTGAACTGACCAGCACTGGAAGTGTCAAAACTAGAGTTAGAGAATGAGTAGCAGAAGCAGAGTGACAGGGTGTGTAAATGACACTACTTGGAAAAACAAACATATAGGAAAAGCTACAAAGACAAGATATACATAAAAAAATAGTGAAACTGGTTATGGCATACACAGCTGAGATAAGACCTCATGCATAAAAACTGGAAGACTTTTGCAAACCAAAGAAATGAAAATTCTATGAAAGATTAAAGGGAAGACACTGAGAGATACAGACAGAAGTGAAAGTATTAGAAAAAGCTGTAAAGTGGACTCCATTGATAAATGGGTACATAAGAGAAAGCATGAATGGGATGAACACACAGAATAGACAAAAGGATGATACTGAGAAGTGCAATAAATAAATCACCAGCTGGTAAAAGATATATTGGCGATCCAATGAAAAGATGGAGAAGAATTTGTTTTAGCAACTTATTACAAATACTTTCACCATAGTGTAGTGTTCCTTTCTTGCAAATATTTCTTTTCACATGCTACATGTGAAAGTTTGGTTTCTGACTACTGGAAGTAGTAATCAGGCTCATTCTAAAGAACTACTTAAAAAATTAGAATGCCCTTCAACATTGGGCTACTACCTTCAATTATGAATTTTATCTGTTGATATTTGTGGTTGATATGCACATTGTATTAGACAAGAGCCTTTTGGCTTCAACATCAGTTTCTGTTAATATGTTATTCTACAGTCCATTCCATTCTGATGAAGTCAAATTTATATCTGTGGAAACCATGGTAAAGGGTTAACAAACCTTTGATTCTGAAAATGGTTGGCTGTTATTTTCCAATCCTATCAAGATTCTACATACAAAATTGTTAAAGTGCAGCCATCTTTAAAATTCTAATAATAGGTTAGTGTGAAAAATGTGAAGTTGCACCACGGTTTGGAGTCAACAACTATAGCTGTGTGGGTAGAGAAATGCAAGGGAATGTAATAGAACCATTCCTATTAAAGCACTGAGGGATTCAAAGCAACTTTCAGATTGACAGATTTACTTAAATATAATTGTATAAGCTTGTATCACTCTAGCTGTATCTGTCCAGTTCAGTGCCTGCCAAGTAACATTATGATGTGTAAAATATGATATTCCCCTTGTCCTTTAATTGTTCTCTATTGATATTAGCAGTCACCATTTCTGATTTATTACACTTGTTATGCTTTCTTGAAAGATATTAAATAAGTGTTATTCCAGAAGATTTGTTCAGGTAGCAGTTTTTGATATTCAGGTAGCTCATTCCAAAGTAAATGCAATTATACATACAGTAATTACATAAACCAATGTGGCATGCATGGCAGAGGATTCTACCCCTTGCACCTGTTTCTTCACAGTTTCTTCATATATGGAGTGTAGCAAGAATGACTGCTTGAATGCTTCTGTGCATGATATACTTAATGTAATCCTTTTTTTGAGGTCCCTATAGGAGTAACAGATTGGAGGCTGTAGTGTATTCATCGAGTCTTCATTTAGTACATCTTGAAACTTTGCACTTTGAGGATTATTGGCATCTAGCTTCAAGTACCTACTGGTTCGGGTTTATCAGTGTTTCCCTGATGCTGTGCTGTTAGACAAACAAACATGTGACCATTTATGCTGCCCTTCTATGTAGACATTCATTATCCATTAGTAGTACATTTTGGTGCTAGACCCACACCCCTGAGCAGTATTCTAGGATGGGTCACACAAGTGTTTTTAAGCAGTCTCCATCGTTGAGAGATTGCACTCTTGCCATCTCCAATCAATGGTTGAAAATGTGCCAGCTGCATTTCCTATAACTGAGCCTGTGTAATCATTCTATTTCATAGTCCTACAAACTGTTACACCCAGGTATTTGAGTAAGATCTGACTTATTGACATTATAGTCACTGGAGTTGTAGAATATTATGTTTCTGCATATTGTGACATGTATATGTTTACAGTTCCGAAAATTTACCTCAAACTGTCAGCCTTTCCATCACTTTGAAATCTTACTAAGGTCTTACTGAATAGGTGTGCAGCTTCATAATATAGGGGTCACTCCAAAAGAAATGCACACTATTTTTGTAAAAATACAGTTTTCATTCTGCATGTGTGAAAGTTTTACAGTGTGTAGATACATCCTTCCTGCTTGCTATCAAACTTAGTTCAACCTGTTCCCATGAGTAGTGCCGTCACAGCATGTCTTCAAGATGGCTGCTACACTTGATGTTCGTCAGAAGCTACGTGCTGTTATAGAATTCCTGTGCTGTGTAAACGAGACAGTGGGAAACATCCACAAGAGTTTCAAAAACGTGTATGGAGATGCTGCTGTCAATCACAGTACAGTTAGTTGGTGAGCAAACAGGTTACGTGATGAAAGCGGGCATAGCAATATTGAGGATTGTCCTCGCAGCAGCAGGCCTCGTAGTGCACACACTCCAGACAATGTACAGAGAGTTAACGAATTGGTGACTGCTGACACACGCATCACAGTGAATGAATTTTCACACTACGTTGGGATAGGGGAAGGACGTGTTTGCAGAATACTGAAAGTGTTGGCGTTAAGAAAGGATTGTGCTAGGTGGGTTCCCAGGATGTTGACGGTGACTCACAAAGAAACAAGAAAAATGGTATGCAGTGAACTTTTGGAACAGTACAAGAATGGTGGAAATGAATTTCTGGGAAGAATTGTGACAGGTGATGAAACATGGCTCCATCATTTTTCAAGAGAGACAAAGAGGCAATAAATGGAGTGACATCATGCAAATTCACCCAAGAAAAACAAATTCAAAACCACACCTTCTGCTGGAAAAGTTATGGCTATGGTGTTTTTCGATTCCGAAGGACTCTTGATTGTGGACATCATGCCAAGTGGAACCACCATAAATTCTGATGTATATGTGATGACACTGAAGAAACTTCAAGCTCGACTGAGTCGTGTTCGACCACATCGGCAAAAGCAGGATGTTTTGCTGTTGCACAATAATGCACAGTCACATGTCAGTCAAAAAACCATGGAAGCGATCACAAAACTCAGATGGACAACACTGAAACACCTGCCTTACAGTCCTGACCTGGCTCCATGTGACTATGACTATCATCTATTTGGGAAACTGAAAGACTCTCTTCATGGAACAAGGTTTGAAGATGATGACTCCCTTGTGAATGCTGCCAAACAGTGGCTCCAACAGGTTGGTCCAGACAGTATACAGGCACTGGTTCCAAGATGGCATAAGGCAGGTGAGAGGGATGGAAATTATGTGGAGAAATGAAAATATTATTCCCAAAGGATGTATCTACACACTGTAAAACTTACAAACATGTAGAATAAAATATTGATTTAAAAAAAAAATTGTGTGCATTTCTTTTGGAGTGACCCTCGTATATTACTACATCATCTGCAAAAAGTCTGAAGCTTATTTTAATACTGTCTGCTACGTCATTACTTAGAAAGTGAACAACGTGGCTACAGTTGATTTGAAAGCATTTGTTTTTTTAGAAAAGAACTTATCCTAAGAAAAACCCAATGCAACATTATAAAACACTGAGAAGGATAGGCAACTTGATGTTGCTGGTATTTAGCTACTCTTACTAGAAGCCTTGAGTTGCAATCATGCCACACAGCTATCTGTAAAAAGTGTCGCAAAGCAAATCAGCAGGTGGGCACATAAGGACAAAAAGAGTATCATAACAAATTTCAGTGCTCATGTTAACTGCATGTTTGAATTAAGAATGAGCTAGTGCTGAAGAAACAAAATTTCTAGATGTTTGAAATGTTTTAAATACATACAAAATGTTAATGCAACTTAAGTACAGGTTTTTATGTTGCAAGAGATATTGAAAATTGAACCAACATGGAAACAATATGTGACTGCTAATGGATGTAATCATGTACTAATAGGTATTGTTTTTATGTGATGTATGCACAGAAATATGATGAATATGTGAAGCTTAAAATATGTGTTTTAAAGTAACCCACAGTTGAAACTGGCTAATTGCATGGATAATAAATAGATTACAGGCTACTTGGACCTAGTTTTCATTCTCAAAACATGTTAAGACCTTGAACTCCGGAAAAATAAAATTTTTAGAAACAATTGTTCACAGAGTGAACAAAACAAGAAAATGAAGTGCTAGCAGAGCTAACCAATGAAAAAATATCCTATTGGTATATTTTTTTACTTTGTTAAAGCCTTTGAATGCATAACTCACAAACTCTTACTTGGCAAACTAAAACATTGTGGTGCTAATGGCAGTCCTCTTGGATTGTTGGAGTCTCCACTCTATAACAGAAAACAGATGGTCTCATTGGCAGAATGTATCTGTCAAAAAATAATCTCTGAATGGAAGAACAGAAAATGTGGAGTGCCATAGAGGTCAGTACTGGTTCCACACTTGTTTCTAACTTACATACACTCCTGGAAATTGAAATAAGAACACCGTGAATTCATTGTCCCAGGAAGAGGAAACTTTATTGACACATTCCTGGGGTCAGATACATCACATGATCACACTGACAGAACCACAGGCACATAGACACAGGCAACAGAGCATGCACAATGTCAGCACTAGTACAGTGTATATCCACCTTTCGCAGCAATGCAGGCTGCTATTCTCCCATGGAGACGATCGTAGAGATGCTGGATGTAGTCCTGTGGAACGGCTTGCCATGCCATTTCCACCTGGCGCCTCAGTTGGACCAGCGTTCGTGCTGGACGTGCAGACCGCGTGAGACGACGCTTCATCCAGTCCCAAACATGCTCAATGGGGGACAGATCCGGAGATCTTGCTGGCCAGGATAGTTGACTTACACCTTCTAGAGCACGTTGGGTGGTACGGGATACATGCGGACGTGCATTGTCCTGTTGGAACAGCAAGTTCCCTTGCCGGTCTAGGAATGGTAGAACGATGGGTTCGATGACGGTTTGGATGTACCGTGCACTATTCAGTGTCCCCTCGACGATCACCAGTGGTGTACGGCCAGTGTAGGAGATCGCTCCCCACACCATGATGCCGGGTGTTGGCCCTGTGTGCCTCGGTCGTATGCAGTCCTGATTGTGGCACTCACCTGCACGGCGCCAAACACGCATACGACCATCATTGGCACCAAGGCAGAAGCAACTCTCATCGCTGAAGATGACACGTCTCCATTCGTCCCTCCATTCACGCCTGTCGCGACACCACTGGAGGCGGGCTGCACGATGTTGGGGCGTGAGCGGAAGACGGCCTAACGGTGTGCGGGACCGTAGCCCAGCTTCATGGAGACGGTTGCGAATGGTCCTCGCCGATACCCCAGGAGCAACAGTGTCCCTAATTTGCTGGGAAGTGGTGGTGCGGTCCCCTATGGCACTGCGTAGGATCCTACGGTATTGGCGTGCATCCGTGCATCGCTGCGGTCCGGTCCTAGGTCGACGGGCACGTGCACCTTCCGCCGACCACTGGCGACAACATCGATGTACTGTGGAGACCTCATGCCCCACGTGTTGAGCAATTCGGCGGTACGTCCACCCGGCCTCCCGCATGCCCACTATACGCCCTCGCTCAAAGTCCGTCAACTGCACATACGGTTCACGTCCACGCTGTCGCGGCATGCTACCAGTGTTAAAGACTGCGATGGAGTTCCGTATGCCACGGCAAACTGGCTGACACTGTCGGCGGCGGTGCATAAATGCTGCGCAGCTAGCGCCATTCGACGGCCAACACCGCGGTTCCTGGTGTGTCCGCTGTGCCGTGCATGTGATCATTGCTTGTACAGCCCTCTCGCAGTGTCCGGAGCAAGTATGGTGAGTCTGACACACCGGTGTCAATGTGTTCTTTTTTCCATTTCCAGGAGTGTAATTGATCTTCCAGTGACTTCAAAGGGCAGTTCAAAACCTGTAATATTTTCTGATGACAGAATCATACTAAGTAAGTGCCCAAATTAAAACTTAGTGGACACAGTTCAGATGATGACTGAAGAAACCAGCAATGGGTTTACTGGTAACAGTTTAATTTCAGTTTGACAAAAACTCATGTGTTTCAGTTTCAAACCAGAAGTAACAGCAGTTTAATACCAGAAGTATACATCAATGGCCATACACCAAATGAAACTCACAGTGTAAAATTTCTTAGGGGTACAGCTGAACAACAAGTTAAAAAAAAGTCAGCAGATTGGTAAAGTAATCAAGAAACTCAGTGCCACCTGTTATGACCCTAGAAGCATGTCTCATTGTGTTTATCCAAAATCAAAAGTGTTAACATTTTATACATTTTCTTTCCCTTCAATAAATAAAGTGTTTATTCAACACAAGTGAACAGTAACAATATTGTGTAAATCACATAACTGTACATGTTGCAGAAGCCTTTTCAGAGAGCTGAAATTCTTAGATTCACTTCAAAATACATTTATCCCTCAATGGTTTTTGTAGCTGAAAATAAATTCTAGTTTCTGCTGAGCTTGGCTACGTACAGCCCCAATACAATACACAAAATTAATTTTCATATAGACTTAGTCTCCTTGTTCAGAGGTCAGAATGGAGTTACATTATTATGTGGTAAGATAATCAATAAGTTACCACCTAACATAAAGCAAGAAATTGGGAAACCCTATAAATTCAAAAGAAAACTAAAAACTCACCCCATCAGCCTCTCTTCCACAAATTAACTAATACCACAATTCAGTGATCCCAAAGTTCTGTTAGCTACATGGCAAGTAACATGATGAGAAGTAATAATCCACTGTAAGTGGGGTCCAGTATTTGGAGATGTGGGTCTATATTTTCCTTGAAGAATACCATTGTAATTGAGTACACATTAATCTACAGACAGCAGATAAACAGCAGCTTTGTAATATAGCTGGGAGGCAGCAGCTTACTGCAGCAGCTTACTTTTTAATTGACTTGATTAAATTTAGATGACCTAAGCAAGAATAGTACGAACAAGTATGGTGATAGTTTACATGTCCTTGTTGTAGAATTTTGGAACACATATTATGTTCGAGTATAATGAGTTTTCTGGAGACTAGAAATCTACTCTGTAGGAATCAGCATGGGTTTAGAAAAAGACGGTCATGTGAAACCCAGCTCGCGCTATTCGTCCACGAGACTCAGAGGGCCATAGACATGGGTTCACAGGTAGATGCCGTGTTTCTTGACTTCCACAAGGCGTTTGATACAGTTCCCCACGGTCGTTTAATGAACAAAGTAAGAGCATATGGACTATCAGACCAATTGTGTGATCGGATTGAGGAGTTCCTAGATAACAGAACGCAGCATGTCATTCTCAATGGAGAGAAGTCTTCAGAAGTAAGAGTGATTTCAGGTGTGCCGCAGGGGAGTGTCATAGGACCGTTGCTATTCACAATATACATAAATGACCTGGTGGATGACATCGGAAGTTCACTGAGGCTTTTTGCAGATGATGCTGTGGTGTATCAAGAGGTTGTAACAATGGACAATTGTACTGAACTGCAGGAGGATCTGCAGCAAATTGACACATGGTGCAGGGAATGGCAATTGAATCTCAACGTAGACAAGTGTAATATGCTACAAATACATAGAAAGATAGATTCCTTATCATTTAGCTACAAAATAGCAGGTCAGCAACTGGAAGCAGTTAATTCCATAAATTATCTGGGAGTGCGCATTAAGAGTGATTTAAAATGGAATGATCATATAAAGTTGATCGTTGGTAAAGCAGATGCCAGACTGAGATTCATTGGAAGAATCCTAAGGAAATGCAATCCAAAAACAAAGGAAGTAGGTTACAGTACGCTTGTTTGCCCACTGCTTGAATACTGCTCAGCAGTGTGGGATCCATACCAGATAGGGTTGATAGAAGAGATAGAGAAGATCCAACGGAGAGCAGCGTGCTTCATTACAGGATCATTTAGTAATTGCCAAAGCGTTACAGAGATGATAGATAAACTCCAGTGGAAGACTCTGCAGGAGAGATGCTCAGTAGCTCGGTACGGGCTTTTGTTAAAGTTTCGAGAACACACCTTCACCGAAGAGTCAAGCAGTATATTGCTCCCTCCTACGTATATCTCGCGAAGAGACCACGAGGATAAAATCAGAGAGATTAGAGTCCACACAGAAGCATACCGACAATCCTTCCTTCCACGTACAATACGAGACTGGAATAGAAGGGAGAACTGATAGAGGTTCTCAGGGTACCCTCCGCCACACACCGTCAGGTGGCTTGCGGAGTATGGATGTAGATGTAGAATACAGTACGCATGTTAAATTGTGAACAGTATAAGGAAAAAAGATGGACTGATAATTACTGTAAAGGTGACACACTCAGTTGCAGACAAGCACATCAAAAAGACCGTTACACATTTCGCTTTGAGTCAAAGCTTTCTTCAGAAGAGTTAACACACAGCCTTTCTGAAGAAGGCATTGACCAAAAGATAAATATGTAACAGGAATTTCATTGTGTCTGTCTGCAACTCAACATGTCATCTTTATGGTGAGTAGCAATGAAACCTTTAGCTTGTATTGTTGGTATCCCAATCTGGAGTTTTCATTGTTAAATTAAGTTACAATGTCTTTGTCTTACGATAACATGTTCATTAACTCATTCCACCTCTCTGAGGGTTCTCTCTCTTTGTATTATCGAGAGGACATGATGAATAAATTAAATGATTATGGATGTAAAAGCATAAAGTAAACAAACAACAAATTAGTGACAGTGCTAATCTACTCATACTAATAATTGTAGTAATTAAAAAGCAGTTATAATTAAATTTTCCTTACTTGAGAGACTGTCATGAAAACAAGAGATTGTATGACAATGAAATTTTGTGGAAATATTGGTAAGGATGTGCAGACGAGGAAAAACAAATAAAACATTCAGAGAAACTCATCCCCATTTTCACATGATAGGGTAACGTATTTTGTTAATTGTGTACCACATCTATGTTCCAGTTTACAAATGGTGCTCAGAGTGACGACCAAATGCATCCACAACAGCCTGGAATTGTACTAGAGATTTCTCTATTACTGCCCAGAGCATCAAAGATTGGATGGAATGTTCAGGTTTCATGACACAGCTCGTGCAGTATGACATATTGCTTCCAGCTTTCTCAGCTATGGCAACAGAAACTTCTTCAACAATTTGTGATGCTATTGGCTGTTGTCCTCTCTCAGGAGCAATTCCCAAATCACCAGTTAATTCAAACTTCCACATCATGTTCTTCAAACCCGGATCAGAAATAGGACCTCTCCATATCCCTTTAATGCACTGATACTTGCAAACAGAAGCATTACTGCTTTTGTTTTGATAAAACAGATTTATGAGTAAAGCCCTTCTTATCTTGTCCTGATTCTTGCTGACTGTCTGCAACTGTAATGCACACTAAAGCATGTTGCAACCCTACAGTGCCACATTAATACCAACACCTAACGTACGTGTGTGTGTGTGTGTTTGTGTGTGTGTGTGTGTGTGTGTGTGTGTGTGTGTGTGTGTGTGTGTGTGTGTGTGCACGCTATATCTCATGAATAAAGCAAAGAAAAATAAAAAAATTGTTTGATTATCTAAAGATATGTTCATTGTAATAACATATTTGCGTATCTGTGGAGAATTTCATAGTTATAGCATCATTATTATTCAATAAATTAAATTTCTTATACTGGTTTAGATATGGGTTTCATTGGAAAAGTAATGTGTTCATGATATTGCTGGCATTATGCTCTTTCACCTGCTTTAAGATAAGTGTTACTTTGTAATAGATTCAGTCATTACAATTTATTATTAACAGTAATAGTATAATTGGTAATAAGTTCTTAACTGTTAAAGCTTGAAACAGAAATTTATGTTCAGACAGTAGGAGTAAGGGAAGTTGCTCAACGAATAGCAGAACTATTTAGTCATTGACAGGCCCACACAAAAGAGAAATAAAACATGTTAGCTTTTGAAATAAATCCTTTGTCAAGCTAGCAACCAAAAGTGTGTGTGTGTGTGTGTGTGTGTGTGTGTGTGTGTGTGTGTGTGTGTGTGAATATATATAGACACACACACATCACACATCAAAAAAAGTATTGCATCACCTTGGTTCCAAGAATTTCAGAACCTGTACAAAAAATTGGAATAGAGATCAACATAAACATCATTTATGCCCTGTTTATTGCTCATGAAAGTCACACATTGCATGTTGTACCTTCAGAGATGGTGGCCCAGATTGCTGTACACAGTGGTACCTCTAATACCCAGTAGCATGTCCTCTTGTATTGATGCATGCCTGTATTCATCATGACATACTATCCACAAGTTCATCAAGGCACTGTTGGTCCAGATTGTCCCACTTCTCAACAGTGATTTGGCATAGATCCCTCAGAGTGGTCTGTGGGTCACATCATCCATAAACAGCCCTTTTCAATCTATCCCAGGAATGTTCAATAGGGTTCATGTCTGGAGAACATGCTGGCCACTCTAGTCGAGCAATGTCATTATCCTGAAGGAAGCCATTCACGAGAAGTGCAGGATGGGCGGGGTGCGAATTGTTGTCCATGAACACGAATGCCTCACCAATATGCTGCTGATGTGCTTGCACTATCGGTCGTAGGATGGCATTCACATATCATACAGCCATTACGGCATGTTCCATGACCACCAGTGCCGTACGTCAGCCCCACATAATGCCACCCCAAAACAGCTGGGAACCTCCACCTTGCTGCACTTGCTGGACAGTGTGGCTGCACGAAAAGCATTATTCAACATGGTGGCATTGGTGTCAGGGTTCCTTCAGGCCATAATCCATAGGTAGCGGTCATCCAAAGCAGCAGTAGCCCTCGGGTAGCCTGTGCGAGGCATGTCATCCACGGTTCCTGTCTCTCTCTGTATCTTGTCCATGTCGGAACAACATCGCTTTTGTTCTCTCCAAGATGCCTGGACATTTCCCTTGGTGAGAGCCCATCCTGGCACAAAGTAACAATGTATACATGATCAAAAAGTGGTATTGACCATCTAGGCATGGTAGAACTAAAGACAACACAAGCCATGTACTTCCATCGGACCCCCTCCGTCAAGTAGGCGCTGCTCCTGCATGGTTACTTACATTTTTGGGATGGTTTAGTGACATCTCTAAACAGTCAAAGTGACTGTGTCTGTGATATCCACAGTCAACACACACACACACACACACACACACACACACACACACACACACACACACACACACACACACAAATGGTCATTCAGAGCAAAATGTCTAGTAATCCTGGGCTTTAAATGCCTACCTTAAGAGCTATGAGCCCCTCTTCTTCTTTGACACTGTGAAACATATCTCTTCTACTGCAGGCTCTTTGCCTTCCATATTTTTGTCCAAAAAGAAAAAAAATGGTCTTGTAAACATGGCCTCTAAAATGCATACCTTAAGAACATTGAGCACTTGTTGAGCAGGAAAGTCATGTTTCACAGCAGTGAACATGAGGAACTGCCCATAACTGTTAAGGTACACAATCTAGAGATGATGTTTACTAGACTTTTTTCTTGTTTTGGTCCATACTATTATCTCTCAAAATATGGAAAGCAAAGAGCATGGGCTATAAGAGATTTGTTTCATAGTATCAAAGCTGTACAAGTGCTCATAGCTCTTAATGTATGTATTTTAGAGCCCATGTTTGCTAGACTTTTATGCTTCAAATGATCATTCCTGTCCTATCCCTGAACAGTGATCATTTCTCATTGGACATCCTGTACACACAGAAGAGCCTAATAAATGTTTCCATATTTTGAGAGATGATAGTATAGACTGAAACAAGAAAAAAGTCTAGCAAACATGGTCTCTGGAGTGTGTACATTAACAGCTATGAGCAGTTCCTCATCTTTGCTGCTGTGAAACACATCCCTTCTACTGAACAAGTGCTCAATGCTCTAAGGCTTTATTGCCCATGTTTACCAGGATTTTTTTGTTTTGGCCCGAAAAAGAAAAGAAATGAACTTGTAGTAGAAGAGATTTGTTTCACATTGTTGAAGATGAAGAGAGGCTCTTAAGGGATCCTTTTAAAGCCCTTGTTTACTTGGCATTTTTGCTGTGAATAATCAGTTCTGTGTTTGCCTGACAATGACTCACTGCCTCTGGTATTCAGTATGTGGTTTCTTTTTGTCCTAAATATTTAATTTCTCCTAGAACTTTCTTTATTATATTTATGCTGTTATATAGATTATTGTAGTGCCTTATGAACAATTATCTCAAAGTTAATTGTGATTGAATTAATGACATATGAATTTGTAGTGATATTCATTATGTTACTGACTGAAGATTTTTGGAGGAACTTGTCAAGGCTATACAAGCAGTGCATAAGTAAACACTCTTTGAGGGCATGTAACGTTATGAGCAGATGGTTTAACTGCAGCAGGGAGGGCTGAATCTGACATGTCGGCTGTGGACTGGCATGAATGTTTATTGGGGCGGCCAGCACGAGGCACAGAGGTCATTGGGTGTTTCTGTGTGGAAAGAGGTGTGTCTGAGTTCTGGTGGCAAGGTCACTGGGTAAGCTATGGTGCAGGGCCTTGTAACATGGAATATCATCACTAATATAATTTTAATGAAAATACATATAATGCCTTAAAAGCACACTTTACAAATGCACAGGTAACTATGGGACTGTGTCAATTTGACAAGCTCATGGAACATTAATCCATGTTGCAAGCTTTAACAGTTAAAAACTTATTACCATTACTTCTATTATAGTTAATTATAAATTTTAATGACTGAACCTTTACAAAAGTAACGCTTCTGATGCACCAGATGAAAGAGGATAGTGCCACTAATATCATGAACACATTATTATTCCAATTAAACCAATATGTGAAATATCATAAACAATTTAGTTGACTGAATGTATCTGGTGCCATAACTACAAAATTCTCTGAACATACACAAATATATTATCAGCACAAATATTTCTTTGAATAATCTAATAATTTTTTATGTTTCTTTATTAATATGTGTGAGATATAGAAATATGTAAAGTTAATGTTGCGACCAGAGTGCTGGATGTAGCAAAGTATAGGTATAAGATTCATTAGAAATTCATGAAATAGTGCATAAATGTTTAATTAAGACATTATAAATTGATCATAAAGAATTACTAAACATTTCTTGTAACTACCTATATGAAACTATTGTATTAATGCTGGATGGTGGTCAGAATAAAAGTATCAAGACTGAGTCAGGTAGAGGTGATGTGACCCCGACTTTAAGTAAGTATGCACAGCAGAGTGCATGAGTCTTTGGGTCTTGTGTCATGGAACTAGCACCTTCAGACATTATGGTGGTGTGTGTGTCATGAATATTTCATGTGGGGACTTAAAATAATTTTGGTTGTGTGTAATTTTCTGGCTTCTGGTCTCACTAAACAGTGAATTTAATAAGTGATAAGGACATATGCATGTGAACATTAGTTTGATTTGTTTACTGTTTGAAACACTGGCTATGTGTTGATTGAGATATGTATTTTGTATGTGGCCACCACCACCATATGTCATGCAGTTTTGAAATAAATGTCTAATTCAGGATACAAAAGCAATCTCAGTTAGGCTCTGTTATTGTCCTTTTGATCCAACTGTAATTCAGCTAGTTTATTTCGCCACCTTGTGTCATTGCCGCAATGTTTCAATGTTCATTATTCTGTTCAATGTTTGCACTTTAGAGCATTGGTGTACGGGTACCCCTTATTGACAGTAGTGAGTTATAGGTCTTCGTTTGCCCATACTCACTGGCACATTCTACATCATTATCTGGAGCAAATTATGCATAAATCAAAGTCATTGTACAATGAGGAACAAATAAATGAGGCATTGCAGTTGTTTAGACACTGAGTTAATATTTGGGATGATGGGGTTTGCTCTGCCTGTGCATTTTGATTTTGGTTTTCCATGGCTATTCTAAATCACTTCAGGCAAATGCTGGTATGGAACTTTCAACAAGGCCACAGCTGACCACCTGTCCTATCCTCATAGATATATTTTCTGTGTGTGTTTATATTTTCAGGAATTAATTTCCAGTGTATTATGGCAACAAATGCTATGTCGTTATGAGATAATCCCTGGATGAATAAAAAAATGAAATCAACGTATTTTGTGCTATGTAAATCATTTTTAATTGTTGAGAAAGTTACTAGGATGTTTTGTTATAAGTCTGTTAATAGGCATTCAACTTTCAAGAAGCTACATACATGATAGAGGAAGGTTTTCCATTCTTTTAAAGAGCAGTTGGAGGATTTGTGCATTTGCATTCATGTGAAGAATAATGGGAATCATAGCAGGAATAAACAGGGTCAAACTCTGCAGACTACTGTCTAAGAGGGTGGGAATTCTTCTTGTACCATCTATTTAGTTTCTTGAAAGTGCAGTGTTTATTAACAAATATACAACAATATGTTCTAATGTCTCCCCTAAAAATCAAAACATTGCTTATCATTACACGAGTCAGGAAGCAAATTTTCTCATGAACCAAGTGACAAAAGTCTTTGTTAAAAAGGAACACTACACATGTTGAAATTATCTCCGATAAGTTGCCAAAGGAAATTAATGTAATAAATGACCTCTTCAATTCAAATAAACCAAAATTGTTATCTATGTAAAGTTGATATACTTATGCATCACCTGGTAAAAAATGTATAATAGAAAAAATTACTTGTAAATGCAAGAATTTACTTGTATCATGTATATATAATAGATGTTTAATTGTGATTATGTGTTCAAATTTAGTACAGTTGTGAATAAGCCCACATTTGCTAGGTTTGTTTTGCTTCAAATGACCATTCCAGTTATATCCCTGAATATTGACTATTCCTCCTGTTCTGACATCCAGTGGCTAGTGGTCAGCACCTATCCACCAAGTTGGTGTGTCTGCCAGAAATATGTCTTGATCTCAACAATCATGTCAACAGAGGTAACCAGAACCACCTTCAAATTGAAAAATCATGATGGAGAAACAGGGGAAAGATCTGCTACCCCAGGACCCAGTAAATATAGTGAACCTTTCTGGTTATCATATTCTGGGAGATGAGGAACATCATGAAAAGGAGAGGAGCAAAGCTTCTTGCAACCTCTTTGCAAGGAGTACACTGGCACTTTCAATGCAAATTTTGTGGTCAAAATAGTCGAACTTAAAAAGCTTACAGGTTGAATAGAAAAATTTCACCGGTAAATCCTTACAATACAAATAACACATTTCATAGACAAAAAACACTTCTACATAGAAAACTACATGCTATGTGAAGGAAAGCTTACTGCAGAAGAGGAATACCAACAATGTTTGGCACTGGATTTGCAGTACACATATTGGTTACAGACAACATCCTAGATTTCAGTTCATTATAAGAAAGGATCTTCATCATAACCCTCAAGTCAGGGAGCAAAAGGTATGGAATCATAAACACACATGCACTGAGAAACGATCATAACAGAAGAAAATGGTAAGAAGTCAAAGACTCTTGGAAGGACATGGAAGAGAAAATGACCAAAATACCAGAAACACGTGTTAAATTTGTATTTGGAGACTTCAATGCACAATTAGTCAAAGAGAAGAAGTAAAATCAAATCATAGGTGAGCAGGAATGGGGAACATTTCATACATAAATGCTAAAATTTTAAATTAAAAATTATAGCAATGCAATTTCAAAAGCCAAAACTGATGACATGGAAATCCCCAAAAGGATATGGTGAGAATTTCAAATAGATCATGTAGCCATAAAAACAAATATACAAGAATAATTCTGAATGTTAGAACAAGCAAAAGATTCTTCATGGCTGACCATCACTTGCTGCAAGTAAACCTCAGTCTATTTCCAAGGAGCAGAAGGACAGCATAGGACAAAATTTTAAGATCAGGTGCTGAATACTTAAAAATAAATAAAGACAAAATTATTGAAGAAATTAATCAAAATTCAGCAGAAAATTGGACTGATGTCTCAAAGACAGTTCAGAATGCAACATGTTGATGTCAGCCTCCTACAAAACACAAACATAGATGGTGGAATGCAAATTATGATCAGGTCATTAGACATAGAGTCTAGGCATGGAAGAAGGTAAGCAGTAACAGAACAACAGAAACATGGCAAGAAATTTTTAGACAATATTCACTGAGAATTTGAGGGATTTTCAACTTTGAAAAATCTGCTTCGAAAGAACAGATATAGGTCTGGAAATAAATACTAAAGAAAACTAAAAAATTCTTAAAAAGTAGTTTTATAAACCTCTCAATTGTGAGAACCCTAAAGAAAAATTACACTTCATGAAAATAATACCTTACAGAGCCTCAGGTGAAGATTTGTGTTCATGATCTGGAGACTCCTAGACCGAAACATCACAAAGAAGATGCATAAAATTCTCTCATAAATAAGGATTCTAGAGAAAATTTCACAGGACTGGAAATGTGCATTGATTCACCCATTCCACAAAAAGGTCAACAAGGTAGACTGTAATAACTACAGACACATTTCATTATTAGTGGTCACTGTACCTAATAGACTGAAATATGCAATTCTTAAGCCACTGTTCAAAAATGGTGATAAAGCCAATGTTTCCAACTACTGGCCACTTTCAGTGTTAACTAGTCTCTCTAAAATCCTAGAGAAACTTATGTTCAAGAGACTCATAGATCATCTGAATAAATATAACATCCTTAATAAAATACCTGTGTGGATTCCAAAATTGTATTTCAACTGAACACACAATTTTCTCATTTATCAACCAACTCCTCAGATTGATAAACAGTAAAATGTCACCAGTTGGAATGGTTTTTGATCTGTCTAAAGAATTCAACTGTGTAGATCACAAAATTCTACTTACAAAGGCTGAGCACTGCAGCGTATATGGTAAAGAGGGGATGTGGCTCAAATAATAGCTAGACGACAGAAGGCAGAAGGTAATACTGAGTAACTCAGCAATTGCACCTGCTTACTCTGGCTGTGTCAAAGTGAAATGTGGAGTACCACAGAGCTCAGTACTTGGTCCCTTACTTTTCCTAATTTTTATCAATGATGTGCCATTGTGTATGACACAAAAAGCACACTTCGCCCTGTTTGCAGACAACACTATCATTGTGATACAGAAAGTACCAAACAGCAGTCTAGAGAACTCTGTGATGATTATATTCATAGAAGCAAACAATGTAAAATCCAGGATGGAATGTTACAATGCGAGAGAAGGAAAGTTGGTACTCACCATATAGCAGAGATGCTGAGCCGCGATAGGCACAATAAAAAGATTCACACAATCATAGCCTTCGGCCATTAAGGCCTTTGTCAGCAGTAGACAGACCGACACACACACACACACACACACACACACACACACACACACACACACACACGCACACACGCAAGCACAACTTGCACACACATCTGCAGTCTCAGAGAGCTGGAACTACACTGCATGCAGCAGCACCAGTGCATGATGGGAGTGGCGACTGGATGGGGGTAAGGAGGAGGCTGGGGCGGGGAGGGGGAGGGATAGTATGGTGGGTGTGGTGGACAGTGAAGTGTTGCAGTTTAGACAGAGGGTAGGAGAGAAGGTGCAGAGGGGGGAGGGGGTAAGTAGCAGAAAGGAGAGAAATAAATATAAAAATAAATTAAAAGACTGGGTGTGGCAGTGAAATGACGGCTGTGTAATGCTGGAATGGGAACAGGGAGAGGGCTGGATGGGTGAGGACAGTGACTAACGAAGGTTGAGGCCAGGAGGGTTATGAGAATGTAGGATGTATTGCAGAGAAAGTTCCCACCTGTAAAGCTGGTGTTAGTGGGAAGGATCTATATGGCACAGGCTGTGAAGCAGTCATTCAGATGAGGGGTATCATGTTTGGCAGCGTGTTCAGCTACAGGGTGGTCCACTTGTTTTTTGGCCACAGTTTGTCGATGGCCATTCATGCGGACAGACAGCTTGTTGGATGTCATGCCTACATAGAATGCTGCACAGTGGTTGCAGCTTAGCTTGTAGATCACATGACTGGTTTCACAAGTAGCCCTACATTTGATGTGATAGGTAATGTTAGTGACCGGACTGGAGTAGGTGGTGGTAGGAGGATGTATGGAACAGATCTTGCATCTAGGTCTATTACAGGGGTTGAGCCATGAGGTAAGGAATTTGGAGCAGGGGTTGTGTAAGGATGGACGAGTATATTGTGCAGATTCAGTGAACAGTGAAATACCATGGTAGGAGGGGTGGGAAGGATAGTGAGTAGGACATTTCTCATTTCAGGGCACGATGAGATGTAATCAAAACCCTGGCGGAGAATGTAATTCAGTTGCTCCAGTCGTGGATGGTACTGAATTATGAGGGGAATGCTCCTCTGTGGCCGGACTGTGGAACTTTGTGAGATGGTGGGAGACTGGAAAGATAAGGCAAGGGAGATTTGTTTTTGCACAAGGATGGGATGATAATTATGGTCAGTGAAGGCTTCAGTGAGACCCTCGGTATATTTAGAGAGGGACTGCTCATCACTGCAGATGTGATGACCATGGGTGGCTAGGCTGTAAGGAAAGGGCTTCTTGGTATGAAATGGGTGGCAGTTGTCAAAGCGGAGGTATTGCTGGTGGTTAGTTGGTCTGATATGGAAGGATGTACCGATGTAGTCATCTCTGAGGTGAAGGTCAACATCTAGGAAGGTGGCTTGTTGGGTTGAGTAGGACCAGGTGAAGCAAATGGGGGAGAAGTTGTTGAGGTTCTGGAGGAACGTGAATAAGGTGTCCTCACCTACAATCCAGATAGCAAAGATGTCGTCAATGAATCTGAACCAGGTGAGGGGTTTAGGATTCTGGGTTTTTAGGAAGGATTCCTCTAGATGGCCCATGAATACCGTATTTACTCGAATCTAAGCCGCACTTTTTTTTCCGGTTTTTGTAATCCAAAAAACCGCCTGCGGCTTAGAATCGAGTGCAAAGCAAGTGGAAGTTCTTAAAAATGTCGGTGGGTGCCGCCACAACTTAGTTCTGCCGTCGAATATATGTAGCGCTACACAGGCATGCTTTGTAGGCACAAAGATAAATACTGGCGCCAAAACCTCTGCGTCAGTAAATAAATTAAAAAAAAAAAAAAAAAGGTGGAAGACAAGCTTTTTTCCTCCGCGCTGAGTTTCGACCACTGCATTTTCATACATTATCCAACGAAGTAAATACAAATTCCGTATTGTTCATCTTCGAATGTAGCAGCATTTCAATGTACTACAAAAACCCGACTGGCAAGAATGTTTAGAATGTTTGTCAATATGGCCAACTCTACGTTCTGAATTTTTTCCTATCTGTGAGAAGAGATGGTTGCTAATAGGAACTTTTATAAATTGTGAATCACATGCAGTATTCTCGTCATCATAAGAATAATATGAATATAAACATTTTTCCATGTATTGTTTCATGTTTGCTGCCATCTCATTTAGATCCTGTCTGCGTAATAAACCACAAAACTAGAGCGAGACAACAGCAAACGTGGAAGAATATACATATCATGTCATGTTTATATTCGTATTATTCTTATGCTAAACAGTGATACAGTCAGAAATGAAGCGAGGCAATTGACTATATTTTTAAATCTAAGATGACTTTAATTTCTGTGCAGAATGTAATGTACTAAAGAGGCACCTGCAAAGATTTTAAAACGGAGAAAAATTTTCGCTAAACTCTCGTTCAGAACATCTTCTATCATATGCAGTCTATTATTTGGTTTTTGTTGATCATTATCAAAGAAAGCAGCAGTGTAAGTAACAACAAGTAGCAGTCTCTTGCCATTGTTTTGCTAATGAGACGATTCCTCTCTCTCTCTTTTTTTTTATTTGTAAGTGGCGGCAGCGCGCACAAAAGCAAGCCATGCCGCAATCGGTGACAGGCTGTAAACACGCAGTATCAGAGTACGACAAACAATGCACGACACAGTACAGTAATGCATTTTCAGCGTAGAGTGACGTAAACACCTATAACAAAGAAAACTGTGCTTATCAGATCAAAGAAAAATAAGCAATCAATTCAAACCATATGAAGCATGTGAAAAAGGAAGGGTACGCGTATAAATACGTACGGAGCGCCTGACGCATAGCAATGGCTACCTGGTAAAGCTTAACTGCTAAGCTTACGACTCGAACCAAACTACTGTAGCTGTATTGTCATTCATTTGGCCTAAATTGTGTCATATTACAGTGGACCAACTTTATTTCGATTTGGAGATGCAGCCTAAAACTTTTCTCTCCCCTTGAATTTCGAGTCTCAAATTTCAGGTGCGGCTTAGATTCGGGAAATTTTTTTTCCTTTATTTCGAGTCTCATTTTTCAGGTGTGGCTTAGATTCGAGTGCGGCTTAGACTCGAGTAAATACTGTAGGTTAGCATAGGATGGTGCCATGCGGGTGCCCATAGCTGTACCACGGATTTGTTTGTAGATAATGCCTTTGAAGAAGAAGTAATTATGGGTGAGGATATAGTTGTTCATGGAGTTATATACATAGAAGCTTTAGACTGGTTCCCTCAATATTAACTAGACTCAGTCCACTCAGTTTCAAACAGCAAACAAAAAACTGGAAGATATTGAAATAAATGTCGTGACCAAGACATACTGAGAGTTAAGTCTTCCAAGTTCCTAAACAATTTCTTTGAACATTCCAGTTTTTAAAATGATAAATGACTTTTTGTTTTTCTTTTTTATTATTTTTAATTTTTTTAGAATGAACTATTGATCAATGTGACAATTGGAACTGCTTATTTCTAATAACCCTTTTTTATATGACAATGAAACAATTCTTAGTGAATCATTAGTGCTACCAACAACTCCTTTTCGGTTAAGGAAGCTAACAACTATCCATATTGAGGGTAGACACTTGTTTCAAAACGTGATTCCTCTGCACCACTTCTCTCCTTACTGACACTTGCTTTCCCCACACCTCACATACACATTTAATACCAACCAAATGAAAATTTGTGCAGTACATTTGTTGTTTGTAAATCACTTGATTGTGGGATTCTTTACTTCTGAAACTAGCAGAAACTGCAAGTTTTCAAACTGCGAATGCTTTGCATTTGACCACTGCTACTACTACTACTACTACTACTAATAATAATAATAATAATAATAATAATGTGTTGGCACTTCTGCAGTTTAATAGCCATTACATAGACTGAGGAAATAAAAGTCTTGGAACACCACCTAACATCATGTCGGACATTCTTTTGGCTTAGCACATCAACGCAATATGATACAGACCTAACAAGTCATAAGTCCCCTGTGGAAACATTGAGCCATACTGCCTCTGTAGCCATCCATAATTGTGAAAGTGTTGCTGGTGCAGGATTTTGTGCAAGAACTGACCTCTTGATTGTGGCCTATAGATGTTCAATGGCATTCATGCTGGGTGATCTTGGTGGCCAAATCATTGTCCAGAATCACAAAAGGTTGTGGCCTGGTGACATGGCACATCGTCATCCATAAAAATTCCGACATTGTTTGGAAACATGGAGTCAATGAACAGCTGCAGATGGTCTCCAAGCAGCCGAACACAACCATTTTCTGTCAATGGTCAATTCAGTTGGACCAGTGGACCAAGTCGATTCCATGAAGCCACCACCAGCTTGCACACTCTTGTCAACAACTTGAGTCCATGGCTCTGTGGGGTCTGCACCACACTTGAGCCATACCATCAGTTCTTACCAACTGAAATCAGGTATTCTTGGCACACTCTTGACACTGTGGATCTTGGAATATTGAATTCCCTAATGATCACCAAAATGGAACAACCCATGTTCAAAGTTTGTCATTTCCTGTTGTGTTGTCATAATCATGTCAGAAATGTTTTCACATGAATCTCCTGAATACAAGTGACAGCGTTGGCAAAGCACTGCCCTTTTATACCTTGTGCACATGATACTACTGCCATACTACTGTCATGCTATCCCATGACTTTGATACCTCAATTCAGTTACTGTTGTACTGTCAATTAGTCCTTTTATTGTCTCAAAGTGCATAATGAAGCAATTTCTAGTCTATTCCAGGAACTACCAACAACTCTGAAAATTCAGTTTAATAAGATTTTTCAGTATATGTGTTGTATAGTACAAAGAACAAAGAATGTGTTTAGTGGACAGACAGAGTGAGGAAAATGTTGTTCATAAACTTCCAACACAGAGTGTCTCATGCTAATGCTAGTATTTTAAAATAAATTGTAATTACTGGTAATTTATGTAATCAGTATTAAAGTTTTACAAAATAGTGGTAATGGTTATGGTACTTAAAAGTTATGTAGCTTTGTGATTGAAATGTAATTGCACTGTTTTACCCCTCAGAAAATTACTCCTTACGTGGTAACTACACCCAGGTTGGAAACCACTGCACTAGAATAATATGGACCAGTCTTTTAAACGGGCACATACAATTTCACTTTCAAAACCAGTTTGTTCATAACGAGCAAACAAACCAATCCTTCCCATTGCCTCTATATTTTGCCTGAAATATGTGGTGAGCCATATCTGTTTGGGGGTGACTCCCTCTATACAGTGCAAAACAATTTTGCAAATATTTGCGAAAATACCAGAGAAAATGTGCCTAATGGCTCTTACGAGGGACAGCTTGACACAATGTCAGATATACAGGGTGTACATAAAGTCCGGGAACACTTTCAATTAGTTATTGCACAAGGACTAAACATTGTACAGATGTCATACAAATTGCATTTTGAAGAGAAACTCTTAAAGTTTCTTTTACAAACATATGATATGCAAAATATGAATGACCCATTACAGTAATTGAGTTCTTGCCATACCCGTCCCAGCATGGCATCATCGACTGTGGCAGTCGCTTCACCATACTCTCTCCCAGAGCTCTGCTACATCATGTGGTAGAGGTGGTACATACACCAGATCTTTAATGTGTTCCCACAGAAAAAAGTCACACAGAGTGAGATCTGGTGATTGGGGAGGCCATTTCATGAACTCCAACACACAGAAAGCTTGTTCCACACCTGAAATCGACATGTTTGTGACTAGTGCTAACTATTGGCAAATTACCAAACTATGCTGTGGTGGTATGAAAAAAAAAAAAAAAGAAAAAAAGAAAAAAGAAAAACTGTCAGTGTTTCTCTCCAAAATGACATATGTATATCTGTACAATGTTTGGTTCTTGTGCAATAAATAATTGAAAGTGTTCCTGGACTTTATGTATTTATGACAACAATTATTCCATTACTCTTACTGCAGTCTGCTGCCACATTTCCATTTATAATGACTACCATTTTCACTTGTATTTAGGACATCTTCAGATCTGTCACTAAGCCATTATTGACTTGTGGAGGCTGAGCACAGCATGTACAGGTATGACATGACTAGCTCTGCAATTACAACAGATCTGAAGGTGTCCTAAATTTGAATGAAAGTGGTAGTCATTACAAATAAAAGTGTGACAATAGATGGCAACAAATATACTAATATATATATATATATATATATATATATATATATATATATATATATATATATATATATATATATATATATATATATAACAGTTCAATGAAATTTACAACACACAGACAAACATTCTGATAAATTACAGGGATGGATGATGAGACAGTCACTCATATTGTTTCTGAATATCAGAGTAGTTTCAATTTCTTACCTGATGTCTGATTGTAATCTGTTATAGATTGTTGCACTGCAATAAAAAACTCGATAGGGATGCAGAGCCTATATGGTTATAAATGCCTATGGCACTGTATAAGAATTTAGGCATTCTTGAAGTGTTTCAGTACTTGAGCTTACAGGCAAAATTGTTTCCAGACTTATTATTATTATTATTATTATTATTATTATTATTATTATTATTTTCCGTCAAGATACTATGCCATTAAGATTTTATGCTGCATCAGGATGGAGGATTTGATCTCTGATACAGAACCAGCAAACCATTATTCACTTAGTCCCACATTTATAAAAATTGACATAAGAACATTTCAGTTGACATAGTATACAAACTGTTTATTGTAACTGCTAATAATTAGGCCTACATGGCCGAATAGTACCTTCTCAGTTAACAGTACCAGACAGCATCTTGAGAATCTGAAGATTCACTGGACTATGGTTCTTCTACCATATGGTTGGTTAGTTACTTGAGATAGGTGTTGATTCATCCATACATCATTTAAAATATGATACCAGACATGTCACCTCAATTGAAAGAGGAAACAATTTAAAAATTAACTAATTTAGGCATATCTTATGAAAAATGTGATTACAATGTTGCTGTCATCAGTAAAGTGTAATTTTTGCCCATGTTTATCAATGTCTTGGAAGCCAAACAGTGAAAGTCCAGGGCGGAGCAATAGCAGTATGGAAAAGATAGAGTGCCACTCACCACATAATTATAGAAGGCATCAAGTAGCATATAGGTACTGTGAAAATGAATGCTAGAAATAATTCATCTTTCGGACAAATTCTTTCTTCAGAAGTAGAAAACATGCACACATTCACACAACAACAACACGTATACACAAGGCTATTGTCTCCTGGTGCCAAGGCTCAATTGTGACTGAATTGTTGCTGTGTGAACATGAGTGAATGTTCTACTCCTGAAGAAAGACTTTGTCTGAAAGCTGAAATATTATTAGCATTCTTTTTCATAGTTTTTGTCTGCAACTCAGTGCCTCCTCTACATGATGAGCAGCAATCTATTCTTCCCACATTATTGTCCTAAAAGCTACTGATGTAAATAAGGAACAATAATGGTGCTAAGATGCTGCCCTGAGGTCTCCTATATTAATATGCTTTGGTTTTAATAAGTGTTTCATTAAACATTTTGCTTTATTTGAAGCCTTTGCTAGCTGCATCCTTACCACCATGTTTACCAGTCATTGGCAGTTCATATTATTTTCAGTGAGTCTAGTTTTCTTTATAGAATTGTATGGTCAATTGAATCAAAGCTCCTGACAGTTCTAAAAGCATACCTGTGACATGTTAATTCTTGTGTAGTGCATCAGAAACCTGTTTTGTAAATTGTACTGCAGCTGATTCTATTCTTCTGCTACCAAGTGAGCTGGTACAATAATTAATACAGTGGACTTACATTGAGGAGGACGACAGTTCAGTTTGTGTCTGACCATCCTGAATACCTTCTCCATGATTTCCCCGAAGTGCTCCAGACAAATACTGGTATGGTTCCTTTGACAAAGCAAAGTCAATTTTTTTCTCCATCCTTGAAAGAATTTTTTTCCCTACTCTGAAAATTTAACTGTGCTTCAGTGGGAAAGTTACATTTATGCAAGCAGTTCTTCAGTCTGCCTTTCAAAAGGGATTCTATTATTTTTGAGAAAGTGGCCTGTAGTTTTCTATATCTTCTGTACCACCTTTCTTCAGCAGAGGCAAGGTCTTTCTTGTTTCGGGTACTCGAAAAGTTACTTGATATGAAAGACTAATGTGTTATGCTAGTTAATGAGGCTTGTATGTAGCCCACACATACAAAGAGTGGAACTTCAGCTGGGCCTGCTGACTTCCGACTTTTAATTTTTGTATTGTTTTCATTATTTCATAGTCTGTGGTGGGTAACATTATCATTGTACTTGCTGTGTTTTTTTTTTCCTGCTAAACCTGAAAAATATTCTTTTAAAAATTTGTTAATTTTTGTGAATCATTTCTTGTCTTACCTCTGCTTCATACGTAATTTACTCAGAATCTATTTCCGTTTTCCTGTTTTTCACTTTTACAATGAAATAATGTGTTTTTAATTGATGATTTTCTTGCAGCAGGTGATGACTTACTGTAATTTAAAAAAAAATTTGTGATGGTAGTATAGGTAGACCGGCTCACTCTGGGTTTTTCTTACAAGGCTGAGGTACTTTGTGGCGTGGGAGGACTTTCTTATTTCTGCTGTCATCCACTTTTTAATGGGCTTTCATACTGATGTGGATATTTTTGGAAATAACTACTCAAAATTTAGTTGGAATGTGGTCCAGAACTTAGAGACTTTTGCCTGTACATTCTTTTCTGTATATACTGCATCCCAACTTTGGTGTAATAATACTCCTGATAGATCATGAGTTTTTGGGGTTTTGAAAGAGGTTATTAAAACACAGCATTTCCTTTCATTATTTGATAATAATGATCAGCCAGTCTAAGATCTTTTCATATTTGATTTGTTACCGTTGATTTTCACATGATAAATATTATTATGGGAAGAAATATTTGTTGTGGCACAGAAATATTGTCACCTTCCCCTACACATAATGGGAGCTGGCACAAAAATTGAGTTATTGAACATGGATAAGTGAAAGCAAAAATTTAACACATGTTAAGCTACTGTATGATACATGGTGAATTCTGGGTTATTTGCTACATAAGGCAGCTGTTTTAATTGTCATATTACTATATAAGAGTCATGTCACTGAAATTGTTTGTAGAAAGAGAAGAGAGAAATTTACATGGCATCATGTCAGCCATGAAGGTAAATTTGCAGTCTGTGGCCTAAGCCTGTAACTGGGTTATCGACCTGACTGCTGGTAGAGTGTAGCTCTTCAATCCACCATTGCACTAGGAGGGGAAGGGTAGGCAGGGCCCTCACTTTGGATGCCCTGTACTCCTGGTATAGATCCCCTGTACTCATTTTGACTGAAAGCTGAGTGGATGTGAGGCCATGCTCATGAAAAGATTTTACTGCAACTTCCTCCTTGCAGTCTGGTATGAGTCAGCATTTGAGCACCATGTCAGGATTGAAGTTGAGTTGATAAAATGAAGGAAAAGTTACCACTGCATGTGTGTGTCCACACACACACACACACACACACACACACACACACACACACACACAGTATGTATCACTGTTGAGGCTGATATATGGACAACAATAGCTAATGACAATGAGTGTACACATTACCAACCCTAATGCATTATCAATTATTTCATACTGCAATTCTCATAACTTTTAACAAAATACCACACCTGACAAAAAAAGAGAAGCACCCAAAAGGCATGATGACATGTTACTACAGTTTCATACATGCACACACCATTAGTGGGTCGTAGAATGGCCACCAGAGTGCCTTAGTGCTGTTCATGTCTAATGTTATTACCTAGGATGGTGGGGTATACAAGGAACATGAATAATGTCAGATATTGAGTGATTGCTGTACAGGACACTGAGACATTGTGTACTAGTGAGTACAGCATTAGCAGCACATGACAACGGTTGAAACGGACCTCACTGCAGGGTCTCCATTTGGCCACCTTGTCCAGTCCTAAATCCAGATTTGTGCAGCATTTGGATGTGAAAGTACTCAACTGCTGGATAGCATGGAAACATGAAGGCAGGTAAACTCAACATTGAGGTTCTGGTCAACCACATCTGACCACCATAAGACATGACTACCATATTGTGGACCAGACACATAGTAACCGCTTCATGCCTGCGGCTATCATCTGAGAAGAAGTAATGGGCTCCTTTCAACATTCTGTGCCACCCTGCACCATTTATGGGAGACTAACAGCAGCCAGACTGGAGTCTGCTGCTGTTAACACCACAACACAAACGGCTGCGTTTGTGCTGGTGGCATGACTAGGAAGCGTGGAATGCAGATGAATAGCGTCACTTTGTGTTTAGCAGGGAATAGTGGTTCTGAAGTTCCCCAGACGGTCATTGCTGGTCATTACAGTGGTGACCTGGTGAGAGATCTCATTTTTCCAATGCTCTGGACAGGCACTAAAGTAACCAGAATGTGAGACGACCGAGAGACGCTGGCCGACTGGCTGAGGGTGTCGACGGCGAATCACCGAAAACGACGAACGACAGCAAAAACAAGGGAGCAACAACAACACGATGGAACGACAAGATCTGAGTGTAAACCAAATCGAGAACCTAGACGTAGCAATGCATGACGCCAAGCAGCGCTGTGTACAAGGAACAATACGAAGTGCAGTCAGAGCAGGACTGAGGTCCGGAACTGAGGCCTACGAGGAAGACAGGCCGAGCCTTGTACTCACTCACTCGCTTAACTCAGCACACAAACTACGTTTCTACATATAAACGTAGGCTTCCGCGGCCGTTGTCACAGTCAGTAAATGCTTCAGGGTTTAAGGCCGCATTGTGATCTGTAAAATACCGACGTTTCGGCGACTGTTGCAAGGCACCTTCCTCAGGGTGTGTTTTATGCAAGCTTTCGCCCAAATGCTGGCTACGATATGTCGATGACACCTTTGTCATCTGGCCACACGGGTAAGAAGAGCTTCAGAACTTTCACGAACATCTCAACCAGCAGCACAGCAAAATTCACTTTACCATCGAGATAGAAAATAACTTGGTATTGCGTTTTCTCAACGTGGAAGTTTACCGTAAGCCAGAGGGGAAGCTTGGACACAGATAGGAAGCTCACCAATACGGACAGGTACCTGCATGCATCCTCCCACCACCATCCTACGCAAAAGAATTCGGCCCTGCAAACATTAACTAAGAGAGCCTACAGGATCAGTTATGAACACAACCTGCAAGCTGAACTACAGAACCTCAGGTCGATTTATGAAGCTAATGGCTACGACATGAGGATGATACACAAAGCCATGGTGCCGAAGGAGGAAGGCAACAGGGAAATGCAGAATGAAGCACAGAACACTGTCATGCTACCATATGTACAAGGAGTTACTGAACGTCTGGGCAAAATTCCCCATCGGCCAGGCATTAATCCGATTTTTCTTAAAAACAACAAAATGAAAGACATTCTGGACTCGATGAAAGATACAACGGATAAGTTTCATCCCACCAGAGTTTATGAAATTGGGTGCAAATTTGGACCGATCTATGTAGGTGAGGCTCAGGGCCCAATAAGCACAAGGTTAACTAAACACGAGAGATATATCCACCTCAAACAGTACAAGAAATCAGCGGTGACAGAATATCAGGAACGGTGCAGGATGAAGATCTAATTTCGAGAGACCCGCGTACTGGCGAAACAGCCGTTTAGTTTGATGAGGAAGATTAGAGACATTATAGAAATAGCCAAGTGACCCGACAATATGAATAGTGAGGATGGGTTCCGACTTGCAGCGTCTTGGCTGCCAGCTGTGACAGCTTTGCGGAAGGACAGCTCTCGCAGAGCAACAGGCCCACGGTAGGCCACAGCAGTGGAGGGTACACAGAGCTCTGACGCGGCCTAGTCGATACTGGGCAGTTAGGCTCAAATGGCTCTGAGCACTATGGGACTCAACTGCTGAGGTCATTAGTCCCCTAGAACTTAGAACTAGTTAAACCTAACTAACCTAAGGACATCACAAACATCCATGCCCGAGGCAGGATTCGAACCTGCGACCGGAGCGGTCTTGCGGTTCCAGACTGCAGCGCCTTTAACCGCACGGCCACTTCGGCCGGCTGGGCAGTTAGGAAACAACGCTACGCTCCTATTCGCCGATTTCCACCAATGGCAAGCAGTAAAGAAAACTCCAATGGAAAACGCCCATTTCCCCCAATGACAACATGTAATGCAAAGACCAATAAAATGAACGTCTAATAACCTTCCTCCTCATCCTCACATCCAATGACAGCACTCCTCCATAGTGTATAAGTATCCAAACTAGTGCTCACTCAGCATTCCACCCCTCCCAGGTTCTATAAATCCCTCCAAATCCTCGAACGCCATGCACTCCGCCTCGCCTTCCGCATCTGCCTTCCGTCCCCAACGGGCATCCTCTACGACCTCATCCCCTTCCCCCACCTTCTCCTTTTCCTTGAACACATCCACACACTATATATTGTCCGCTACCTTGATCCCCCTCGCCCCCTGGTGTCTCCCTTCCTCTCCACCTCCGGCCTATTGCCACACCTTTACCATTGTGTCCCACCCTCTCTCCATCTCCACACCCTCCGCCTCCTTTCCCAACGCAACTTCCAGCATCTACC
Source organism: Schistocerca americana (assembly GCF_021461395.2). Lineage (NCBI taxonomy): Eukaryota > Metazoa > Arthropoda > Insecta > Orthoptera > Acrididae > Schistocerca > Schistocerca americana. The sequence continues at coordinate 55,350,872 of NC_060127.1, forward strand.
CCTCCTGGATGATAAGCTTCACCCTGACATCTACCCTTCCTACCAACTCTAGCCCCATCTTCCTCCTGCCTCCTCCTCAGGGCTCCCTCACTCCCCTTCCCTTCTCCTGAGCAGCTTCCCCCTCCTCCTCCCCCTCCCTTTCTTGTGCTCCCCTTCAGTGTCTCTGCACTCCCTCCTGCCCTGTCTTCCCTCTTCCTCTCCTACCCCACGTGTCTCCTTCCTCTTTGTGCACCCTCTGACGCCCCCTACTCTTTTCATCATGCCCCCTCCCCTGCTGCCCCTTGCTCTCCCCTCCTTTTCCATCCTCTCAGGCCTCTCCCTCGGCAGGGCCCGCCTGGCAGTTTTATTCTTCATTGTGTGTGCTCCAAGTGGGTTTAAAGTGTCTTGTTCTGGAGTGTTTTTAATACTGTGGCCTACTTTTAACCTGTGCGTGTGACTTCAGTGTCTATTTTTGTTCTACCTATCGCCATCTGAGTTTTTTACTTTATGTCGACTTTTTTTAATTGTCCCTCCCATGATCATCTCCATGACAGTGTCTTTTTACCTCCCATATCTCCCCTTACTCTGTTTTATGTCCCCCATTTTTATTCTTGTATTAGTTGTTGTTTCACTGGGCTGAAGAGTGGCGGGCTTTGCCGCTGACAGCCCTCCCCTGCCCATATGGGATATGGGGCAGGGTAATGGAATCACAATAAAGAAAGAAAAAAAACCTCATTCAGCAGTTAGCAACACACCCTGACGAAGGCACCTTGCAACAGTCGCCGAAACGTCGGTATTTTACAGATGATAATGCAGCCTTAAACACAGAAGCGTTTTATTGACTGTATGTTTCTACACCTGTTAACTCGTAACTGGGTGTGTACGTACAAATGGGAATTACGTCTTCTACTGGAATCCGCTGTTATGAAGTCTTACTGTTATTATTCCTGATGATCGGAAGTGCATAGGCCTAATTATAATTTTTATTGCTCTACTGAGGTACAATAAAATTAAAATCATGGCAAAATGTAAGTGGTATTTTGCCAGTATTATTTCAATGCCTTTGTCAATATTTTCTAGCAGCAATGTTCCCTCGCAATGCATTTGGTACGAATGCTCCAAGGGTAATGTGTAGCATGTGTAGTACCTTATATTTAAGCATGGCAAGGGTAACAACTCGAGCCTCACCTGATTCTGAATGTGCCAGAATGATCCTTTATACAATGTAAGTGTATTTCTCATATTCCATAACCTCTGGTTGATTGAGTAACTTATCTTTAGACCACTTTGTTTGAATATACCGTTTGATTTTAAACAAAACAACTTCTTTAGGCGCAAGTCAGGCAGTTAAATCGGAATTTACTGGTAAATATTTCCACAGTGTCTTGACTACTGCTACCTAATGAAAAACAAACATGAGCTGGTGGGTCAAACTTTTTGTCTTACCTTGTTTGTTGGCAGACGTGAAAGTAAATCGTCTCCGAGTCGTGCTGTGGACCTGAATATAATTTCATAGCCGTAAAGTAGCGCTCCATGCTGCAAATGTTGAACTATTTACGTATGAACAATAATTTTCGGTCCAAATATACCCACTGAAGATGTATGGTCCTTGAGGACGATAAATGTACGTCCATAGATGTAACTATGATATTTCTTGACTGCAAATATGATCGTGACAGCCTTCTTCTGGATCTGACTGTAATTTCTTTGTGCCACTATCAGAGCCTTCGAAGTGAAAGCAGTTGGTCATTCAGAACAATGATATCGGCGTGGCAGGATGGGTCCTGTCCCTTAGGCTGAAGCATCGCAGCAATTGTGAGCATTTTGCTCCGATCTTAGGTCGTAAGACATTTGGCTTCAAGCAAACATTGTTTTAATTTATTTACTGCGCGTCGGCATTCGCTGTTGAAGTTCCACTTGGCGCCTTTCTGCAATAATGTGCCGTGTAAATAAATAAATAATTAAATAACCGCAACAGCGGCCTTTTGGTACACAACAGATTTCACTTCCTCAGGTGCCAAGCAATTGACCTAGGTATTATTTAAGTTCAGGAGTTTGTACAAGGCCCCATTGGTGGGGCAGCCACAGCTGTGCACCAATGGGAGATAAATAAATCTTCTCACAGCTAGCTGTTGCGGTTACTTATTTATTTATTCAAATCGATTTCCACAGCTACAGCGCCCCAATCACCAAGTGATCTGTAAATTGTACATCGATGGAACCTGCATGAGGGAGAAACTCCCTATAATAATTTATTTTTTCCTAATCCGGAACATAAATGCTTGACTTCCTTGGGAGGAGAAAGGTTTTTAAGGACATCAATATGGTGTAGCGTCGGTCTGGTGCTGTTTGCAGATAATATGTGATCCAAGTATTGCATTCACTTTAAAAGAAGATGCACTTGTCTTTTTTGCATTTCAAATTTGCGGCCAGTAGAATTTTGAAAACACATTCCAAATTCTGTAAGAGTTCCTATGGAGCTATGGCTGAGACAGTTTTGTCGTCAACATAGATGTGAAATATGTGAAATACATGTATTTGAAATTCAAATACAAACTGTATATGTCTACCATTAGTGTTTGTTTAACGTAAAACATACCGAAACCATCTGATAATGCCAAAGGAACTGAATCACACACATTACATTTGATAGCTTCAAGAGATATATACGAGTATATGGCCAGCTCTCGAAGTAATTCATATGAAAAGGTTTACGATGCAGCCATAGCAAAATGTCTATCACTTTGGAATCTGTGTTCAACCTCTCATAAAGCTTGTGAATCTTATATAGAATCAACTGGAAAATCCCCTACCAATTCATGTCCAACTCGATGGATTTGATACCCTACTTCTATTCAAGATTTACTCACAGTCTACGATGTTTTAACGAAACTTCGATTAAAAACTTTTGAATTGACTGAAATACAGTTTCTTAATGAATACATAAGCTGTTCAAAACCTATTGCTGATGCAAAGAAGGCTAAGCAGCTTGCAAATGGATAACCTAGGTACTGTGGTGTGCTGATAGAAGTTATTAAAGAAAGTATACACAGGCGTTTTGAGAGTGTCTATACATTAGAGGAACCAAAAGATTAGAGGAAGCAAAAGCAAAGAATGGCGTATTAGTATCCATATCTTATCTTTTTTTCTCAAATATTAGTGGGGAAAGAAGATTATGAGAGGAAACGTTAAATAAGTATTTATTTACCCTGAAGAGCCAAAGAAACTGATACATCTACCTAATGTGGTGTACGACCCCCGCGAGCCCACAGAAGTGCCGCAACACGACTTGGCATGGACTCGACTAATGTCTGAAGTAGTGCTGGAGGGAACTGACACCATGAACCCTGCAGGGTAACAGTGGGGTGGAGATCTCTTCTGAACAGCACGTTGCAAGGCGTCCCAGATATGCTCAATAATGTTCATGTCTGGGGCGGTTCGTAGCCATTGTTTAAATTCATAAGAATGTTCCTCGAGCCACTCTGTAGCAGTTCTGAACGTGTGGGGTGTCGCAGTGTCCTCCTGGAATTGCCCACGCCCGTCTGAATGGATGCAGGTGATCAGACAGGATGCTTACATACATGTCAGCTGTAAGAGTGGTATCTAGACGTATCAGGGGTCACATGTCATCAACTGCACACGCCCCACAACGTTACAGAGCCTCCGCCAGCTTGAACAGTCCCCTACTTACATGCAGAGTCCATGGATTCATGAGGTTGTCGCCACACCCGTAGACGTCCATCCGCTCGATACGATTTCGAACGAGACTCGTCCGACCAGGCAACATGTTTCGAGTCATCAACAGTCCAATGTTGGTGTTGTCGGGCCAAGGCGAGACGTAAAGCTTTGTGTCGTGCTGTCAGCGAGGTTATGATGTTTCGTTGAATGGTTCGCACACTGTCACTTGTTGATGGCCCAGCATTGAGATCTGCAGCAGTTTGCGGAAGGGTTGCACTTCCGTCACATTGAACGATTCTCTTCTGTCGTTGTTTAGTTTTAGTTTAGCTTTAGTTGTGTCATGTTCCGTAAATCATTTTCCCGATTATTTTATCGATATGATGTGGAACAAGTCAGATTACAAGATATACATACACACATGAATAGTGCTAATATTAATATTACTGAAATTTTTAGTTCTACACATGCAACTACATTTAGAGGTACAATTTTTTTTACCTGTTTTGAAACAGAAACTCGTCCATGGAATAGAAGGAGTAGTCCAAAAGAAATGATTTTAAGCTAGATTTAAAACTTGATCTACTACCTGCCAGACACTTTATGTTGTTGGGCAAATGATCAAAGATTTTTGTTGCTGAATAACGTACTCCTTTTTGAGCAACTGACAGCTTCAGTACTAATAACGAATAGGAAAAGTCATTTTTCCCTATAGTGCTGTACGTATGAACATCACTGTTTTTCGCGAATTGAGATGGATTATTTGTAATGAATTTCATTAGAGAATATATGTACTCTGATGGTGCAATTAAAATACCTAACTCGTTGAAAAGGTGCCTACATGACGTCCTTGGGTGAACACCACTAATTATTCTCACTGCTCTCTTTTGTGCAGTCAATACTTTGTGTGTAAGTGGTGAGTTACCCCAGGAAACTATTCTATAAGACATTATTGAGTGGAAATATGGAAAGAATGTTAAGAGGCTGATCTGTTTATTACTAAGACTAGTGATTATACGAAGAGCGAAAGAAGCCGAACTTAATTGTTTGAGGAGCTCAGTAATCTGCTTCTTCCAGTTCAAGTTTTCATCAATGTGAACACCAAAAAAATTGGAGAAATCTACCCTGTTAACTGAGCCCTGTTCATATGCTACATCAATTGTCGGGATGACTACTCAGTGTACAGAACTGGATATAGTGAGTTTTTTCAAAATTAAGGGAGAGTCATTTTTCTGTGAACCACTTAATAATTCTTTGAAAGACATCGTTAACAATATCTTCAGCTGCTTTTTCTGGAATGGGATTTATTATAACACTCGTATAATCTGCAAAACGTACTAGTTCTGCTTGCTGAACGTTAAGTGAAAGGTCATTCACATGAATAAGGAACAGCAGAGGACCTAAAATTGAGCCCTGTTGGACTCCCTTTGTGATAACTCCCCGTTCACTAGAATTTACCACCCTCCCAACATTATTTGTATTATTCAACACAACTTTTTGCTTTCTGTTCATTAAGTACGATTCAAACCAGCTGTGTGTATAGCCTTCAATTCCATAAAACCTGAGTTTTTCTAAGAGTGTGACATGATCCACACAGTCAAATGCCTTGGAGAGATCACAAAAAATGCCAACTGACGATAATTTGTTATTTAGAGCTTGTACCATTTGATGGGTAAATGTGTAGATAGCATTCTCAGTCGAGTAACCGTTCCGGAATCCGAAATGTGACATGCTGAGTACATTATTTTCACTTAAATGTGAGACTACTCTTGAATGCATAACTTTTTCGAATATTTTAGAAAATGAAGTCAGAAACGAGACAGTTCTATAATTGTTTAAGTCATACTTGTCCCCTTTCTTATGAAGATGTTTGACAATTGCGTATTGCAATCTTTCTGGAAAAATTCCTTGTGCCAGCGAAGCATTACATATATCGCTAAGGACTCCACTTCAAAATTCTGTTAGAGACTCCATCAACACCAAATGAGCTCTTGTTTTTCAGTATATTTATAATCCCCTTAATTTCCGTGGGGGATGTTGGTTCTGTTTCTAAAGGTCTAAAGTCCTTGGGAATGACATTTTAACATACAGTATTTTTTTGCTTCTTCAATTGAACCCTTTAACCCTATTTTTGCTGCTATATTCAGAAAGTGATTCTTAAAAATACTTGCAACTTGTGAATTATCACACGCAACATCATCATTTAGCTTTATTGCTGTGGTACGCCGTGCACTGCCAGACTGCCCCGTCTCCCGTTTGACAATATTCCACATAGTTTTAATCTTATTATCCACATTATTAATTTATGTGAGACCACACAAGCTTCTCGACTTCTTAATGACTTTCCTTAAAATATTACAGTATCTTTTGTAGTAAGACGGATCCTGATTTATTCTAGCCTGTCCACATATTTCCCTCTTCCTCTTACACGATTTCTTCATTCCCTTAGTAATCCATGGCTTACTTGACATTGTAATGGGTTTTGCTTTGTTGATTCTGTTCTTGCAGGATCTTTTTCGGCCGCAGCGATGTCGGTGATTTGATGTTTTACCGGATTCCTGATATTAACGGCACGCTCGTAAAATGGTCGTACGGGAAAATCCCCAGTTCATTGCTACCTCAGAGATGCTGACTCCCATCTCTCGTGTGCCGACTATAACACCACGTTCAAACATACTTAAATCTTGATAACCTGCCATTGTAGCAGCAATACCTGATGAAGAAACCACACCAGATACTTGTTGTCTTATATAAGCGTTCCAGACCGCAGCGCCGTATTGCCTGTTTACATATCTCTATATTTGAATGCGCCTGCCTATACCAGTTTCTTTGACGCTTCAATGTGTGATGTGTGGAAGATGAAATGTGAAGAAACAGACGGGAAGAACTTACAACATTCTGTCTAAAAAAAGAGGTTGAATCATATATGCTTGTTGAGAACTCCTGTGATAGTGGAAACACTTCACCAGCCTGAAGACACTACAGATACTTAAAAGATAATGACAATAGTTTAGAATCCCTGAACAGGTATGCAGCAGTAAAAAATTTATTTCTTGAATATAATAGCTTTACTTGTATGCAACGTTCTGCTCCTTTTGAACGACTATTTTCCTTTTGTGGAATAAAAATGAGGCCACATAGGCCGAACAAGGAAGATGAAATAAATGAACAATTACTGGAGTTGAAATTAGTGAAATAAATGGCATGTAAAGTGCTCGCTAACTATAGGTATTTTATTTGAATAAAAGAATTTTGAAAACACGTATTTTGCATTTGTTATGATTCTCGTCGTCAGTTGTTATGATGACATGTGGCCAAGGTTAAATAGGAACATATATTGCAGGTTTGGCAGTGAGGTCAAGGAGCTGGCTGCATAGTCTGTATCTGCAACGACTGAAATGAAGTCGTTGGTAAAAAATAATATATATTGTACTTAACTTGTGTTACAGGCGTCTTCATTTGCTGCATACATATAACATACCTAGAGAGGCATCACTTATGCCGTACTTGCCTAAGCGCCTTGATAGAGGTTGAAGCTATTGCTACATTCCTAGCTGACGTCCTGAGAAAGAGTGGACGAGAGCTCTCTAGAGACTTGTCACAACCCGTGGAGCGGCGCTGGTCGCGACTCGCAGGTCCAACGATATTTATTACGGACCGCGGTCGATATCTGCAACAAGTGTGGTATCGAACGTTGGTACCACAGCATTTTGTTCATAAATACTTTTATTTAAAACAATTTTCTACCTACATCTGAAATAGAAAAAACAACAAAGTATTTATATTTTAAATTTAAATACATTTAATAAACTATTTCGGACGTCTCTAGTCGTCAAGGTAGTTCACTGGTTTCGGAGCTTTCCGAATCAGGTGCACTAGATACCGCTGGGACAACTCGATGCACTGACTATTTCGAAGGGGACCTATTGTAACAGTAAAGACGAAACTCAGTACTTATCAACAGAAATATTTCTGCGTCTTCGTCCAAAGGGATTTCGAAATATGCTTTTTTGAGATCCAGGTAAGCAAAGTACACACCACCAGCTGACTTCTTCTGGCTTGGGATAAGGTTATGACTGAAGTAGGTTGGGAATTAACTGTTACTTTGAAATCTCTGCATATACGAAGTGAGACATTCAGTTTTCGTACAACTACGATTGGCGTTGTTGCTCATTAGCTACTGGTTATGGCTTCGATAACCTTATTTTCTTCAAGATGGTCGAGTTCCTGCTCTACTTTATCTTTTAACGCAAAATGAAATTAGCGTGCTTCACAAAATTTCACCACCACATTCCGCTTCAGCGTAAATAAATGAACAATTGAAATTAGTAACATAAATGGCATTTAAAATGTTCGGTAACTACAGGTACTTCATTTGAATAAATGAATTTTGAAGGTATGTATTTTGCATTGTGTACGTTAATACTCTTATTCAAAACCATTTTGTACCTATATTTGTAATAGAAAAGAAAACCAAGTATTCATATTTTGAATTTAAATACCTCTAGTAAACTATTTCGGACATTTCTGGTCTTCAATTATAACATATGATACTACCCCTTGCTTGACAAAAAAATATGATCATATTTTTGCAACAACTGATTTAACGCTCCGGTCAGAATATCAGTTCGAATATGATTCGTTCCCTCCTGAACGGTAAAACCCGAAGAATTGAAGAGTTCCAGTCCTAATAATTCGTTGCTTTTTTAAAAATTTACAACTAAGAATGTAGCCTGTTTGCACATCAGATCTGTTAAAAGTTGTCCTCTAACTGGAATCACCTGATTGCAGTAACTGAACGGCGAAGCTTGAAAACCTGTCAACTTCGGCATTCCTAATTTTCGGTATGCCTGTAGGTTAACGATTGGAATTGGTGACGCTGTGTCAGTTTGAAAACTGATTGGCGCTTTGTTAACTCAGTTACAGATAACGACTTGTTATTGACAGAAAAGATAGCATTCATGTGACGTTTCGTTTGTGGAAGTTTTTGAAGTTGCACATGGTGGTTATGAATATTACTTGAATTTTTATTATCGACAACAGCCATACGTCTCAGCATCCACTCGCTTGCCGGCCGGGATGGCCGAGCGGTTCTAGGCGCTACAGTCTGGAACCGCGCGACCGCTACAGTCGCAGGTTCGAATCCTGCCTCGGGCATGGATGTGTGTGACGTCCTTAGGTTAGTTAGGTTTAAGTAGTTCTAAGTTCTAGGCGACTGATGACCTCATCAGTTAAGTCCCATAGTGCTCAGAGCCATATGAACCATGTTTTTCCACTCGCTTTGTCAGTTGTGCTTTGTTTCACAAATCTCACCCTACCTCACGTATTTTTATAATAATTACAGTGGGCGTTGTGATAGAAGCAACACTGTGTTTTGTGGTTAAAGCCACATCGTGAACAAGAATAGAATTTAGTATTCCAAAACTTATTTAGTGATTGTTCCAGTCGAGTACGCACGCCATGTGCTTTCCGGGTCCGACCAATGCCAGCTTTTGACGTCTTCGCACGGTGCTGTTTGTTCGTACAGGGTGGCTATCATTAACCTTTCGCTACCTGAGAGGGCCCACATGACAAGCGAGTGATCGTAGGGCAACGGAACTTCGTGGAAACATTTGTAAGGACTTGCGGAAGAGAAATAATTAATAAACCATTAAAAGAAAGTCATTTTAATTTCCACATGACAGGGTAACGTTTATTAACTGCGTACTAGGTTAAGTTCCAGATCACAAATGTTGCTCACTGTGACGACCTTCTGCATGTACGACAGCCTGGAATCTCTCTGGAGACCGCTATGCTATTGGCGAAACAACAGTGGACCACGGAGTGTTCAGCTCTTGTGACATAGCAAGCGCACTGCATGAAGATCGCATATTATGTCCCGCATTCTTAGCCACGCAACAGTAACTTCTTCAACAATTTGTAGCGCAATTGGCCATAGGCCTCTTCCAGGAGCAGTTCCCAAATTGCCATTTAATTCGAAAAAGGTGACTCGTTTCGAGATATGAGAATGTCAGAAATATGATTCACTAGTGGCTGTAATCATTAAAGGACTTCTCCACCGGATACAATGCAGGTATCTTGGTTGAATGGAAAGACTTGTTTCCAAATCGTAGACATCATTTCTACCGGAAAGCGTAGCACTAGAGATCTGAAAACCTAGTGTACATTTCTTACGACCTCAATCAGAACTCCATCTACTGTTTGTGATCCTTCTCAATCAACCATCGCCTATATCCCAGTCAATATATTGCAGAACCTCTGACACGGCATCGAGACAGAATGTGTTACAAATATCTAGTGGAAGCATGAGGGAGTTGTAAATACCGGTTTCGTTCCACATACCTTAGCAGAATGACTTTCTCAATTCGGTGATTTTATATCGAGGTTGCACCGTCGGCGACGTATAACCGCACTGTTCATCTAATAATATACAGTCCAGCGATCACTGTCTACATTCATTGTCACGGTATTTGTCTGGAAAAACCACGTCATTCGGAGGCAATGCCATACCTCGATTTATAAAGCCAGTATAGCTTTTAACATGGATACTTGGGTGCACTTGTAGAACCAATTCCAGTTCTGATAGCAATATGGTCGTTATGATCGCAATTTTTTTAACATCTGGCGGGTTTTTGGACGATTACGCCTCTCTTTCTAAGACACAGTGGTACCACTCGCAAGAAAAACTTATGAGACATGACCACCCATGGCTGATATTCGGTCATTATTATTTCTTATCACCAGCAATCAGTTATTGGCGAAATGTTATACATAGTAGTAGGGGATGCATGATAGGTTCGCCTTGAGCATCAAGCTTGTAAAGTATGTGTTTGTGTTCCGACATGTGCAAAGGAAATGACTATGTCCAGTTGTAAGCAAGGTATGGATTTGACGTGGAATACTGTGATTGCAAAGGGAAGAGTATGTCAAGTCATAAGAATGGTACAGATATTTCTATTTCCAGAGCCACAGCCGTCAGCAGGGTGTATTTCCTATACTTCGCTCAGTGTCGAATGTTGTTCAGACCACAGTTGTAACATTTAATTGAAAGTATAGCAATCAAATATGTATGTGGCCGGTTTCCTAGGGCGATTCTGTCTAGGGGTGCGTGGCGTGCCGGCGGTGGCCTGTAGTGGGAATGGTTCACATTCCCGCTAATGGCAGGAGCCGTCCGAATGGAAAGGCGTGTTGGGATTAACCGTGTCGTCCTCTAGACGGCCGAATAGCGCTCTAATACTTATTATGTGTTGGACAGCTTTCGTGATCGCGTGGAAATTTGAGAAGATTCAATATGGACATGTGTTTGCACTGGACCATTATTCCCTGCCATGTAAATTCTCCGACTGACTGCATCTTCACATTTCCCGTCTCTATTTGGTTGAGAGAACATCGATTGTGGTGTGTGTCGAGTGCATCTAGTAGGTGACAGACTGGTGGAGGGCACGCTTTCTGGTACTCTAGACATGGGAAACACGTTAGTTGACTTTGTAAATTATAAGGATGATCTGGAATCTATCATATCACCGACATCGGTATTCGTGAGTGGAAATATCAATTTCACAAGTGAGATAAGTTTCTAGTTACTCAGTGGTTTACAGCACGCTGCACCTCTCCTAAGTTCCGGGTTTATAGAGAAACAATTTCCAGTCTATATCTTTGGAATAATCCCAGAGTCTGGAGTTGGGTGTAGAGAGCAAGCAAGCATGTTACTGGGTGGCCTGTTTGTTAAACATAAAGCGTATTTGACGTGTTCGAGAGAAATCTGTGCTGAAGCAGGTCAAGATGATTTCCCAGCCATATATTACGCAGGAGGAGGTTAAGAAGAAAATCAATGTTCAACGCTCAAAATATAACTGGGAGAACAATAAAACAAAAAACGAAGCTCTCAGGTTCTTCCACGTACGATAAATATTGCAGGGGTGCCGGACGATTTTGTTATCGATTCTGCCTTCAACTGTGATCGTGACGATCGCGCAGTATTCCCGTCCAGTGCTCCAACTGTAGTACAAACAGTCATTTGCCTACCCTACTGAAACCGATAAACTGGCGTTATTGTTAGCAAATTATTTTATTTTCAGACTCAGTTACAACGTCAGTTGCGACGATATCGTAAAAGAGCTCTGTCCAGAGGCTTCAGACAAGAGACTCGTTAAAATATACATCAAAGTGTTGTGTATCCGGAGGAACTATGGGCCTCATGGAAAAATGGTGAACCGGCTGAGTCACCCAATTTGACTCTTAGTCTGATCAGAAGGGGTGGCCAGTATTGCACACGTTGATCACGTAGGCTGACGTGAGGATCAATGAACTACACACCTTAGGTGATTAGAAGTTAGTAGACAGGAATAAAATAAAATACTTAGCTTTAATTCAGAATCAGCGATGAACGTCGATCTTGACTTTGTACAATAATATTAACAAGTGCAGCTATAGTCTGAACTGCGAATACTGCTTTACAATTCTGATTGCTTCACACATATAGATCAATTGTCAATGCACAAACTGTATGTGGCGCCTGGTTAGGTCGCAGCTACTGACTTAGCTGAAGGCTATGCTAACTAGCGTCTCTGCAAATGAGATCTCTGAAGCTATAACGAATGAACCATTCCTATTAAAGTCTGCTGTAGAACTGGGCAGTGCGCCAGCTTGTCTCGCAAGACCAGCCGAGTGGCGGCGCTCGGTCTGTTAGCGTCGACAGTGGCGACTCGCGGGTCCGATGTGTACTGACGGACCGCGGCCGATTTGAAGCCTACAGCCTTGCCAGTGTGGTGCCTTGCGGTGACACCACGCAAAATTTGATGTTCTCTTCTACGGCACCGTTCGTTAGGGTGCAAGGAATCTTCTGCCTAGCGTATTTCTTGGACCTGTAGTTGGCAATGAGGTCTCTCCGCACTTGCTGTGACGTCACGACATGCGCTGCTGCTGACAGATACCTCGAACAGAATGTGCGTAAAGCTAAACAGAGACAAATGTCTACAATACATGATTCCTTATGTCAACATCATGTAACATGAATCAATACTAGAGAGACAGCCGAAAATATGGACTTTACCCACTCGAGCAGGGAAGCTTGAAGTCTTCTGAGAAGACTGGGAGGAAGTGCACCAGCAGGCAGAAAAAATCCTGAAGTAACACAAGACCAAATTGCTTCCCACGTCGTTACTACCTCAAGAGTGTCTCCCGACAAGAACCACACACGACATGTCAGACGACAGCTTCGTGACCTGAAAAAGACGGCATCTCCCTCATTTCCTCATCTGAGCAAGTCAGTCCCTTCACAGACATTGACTCTGAACTGGAGGACCTCAAACCTCTAAAGGCTCCTGGATTCGATGGTATCCATCCAGAATTCCTGATCCATAAGCGAGGAAACGCTAAGAAATGGCTGCAGAATTCTTCACTGACATCCTGCTGACTGCCAACCTCCATTGGAGTTTAAAAAGGCGAAGATAATATCTGTTCTGAAACCTGGCAAATGCAGCAACACGGTGGAAACCTATCGCCCCATTGACCTACTTAGCTGCTGCTACAAGCTTTTTGAAAGGCTACTGTATAACTGAATAAGTAGCACTGTCTTAGAGAATGTTTCAGTTGATCAGGTAGGTTTCATACCAGGGTGTAGCTGCTGCGACCAAGTATTGTCTCTCACATCCTTCATATTCAGGATACCAAATGAAGCAGAAAATATCTAAGGCGTTTGTTGATCTAACTGCCGCCTTCGACACTGTGTGGAGGCCCTATCTACAAATTTCTCCGCATCATACCCTGCAGAACAATGGGTCGACTGGTTAATAGCATTCTAAGCGATTGGAAGTTCCAGTTAATCACTGGAAGCAACATAGGTAAGGAGAGGAAACTAAATAATGGATTGCCTAAGGATAAGTTCTCTCACCATTACTATTCATCCTATATCTATCTGATCTACCTGACACTTCGTCCAGAAAATTCTGCTGTGCTGATGACCTGGTTCTAGCTGTACAACATGAGGAAATGAAGACAACAGTAGAGATTCTAACCAATGAACTGTCTGTATTAGACAGTTACTTCAAAATATGGCGACTCCAAGCCAGTCTGAGTAAAACAGAAGTCTGTTACTTCCATTTAAATAATCGATTGGCGAACGTGAAACTGGAAGTAAGTATCAGAGGCAGAGTTCTTCGTCATAATTGGAACCCAAAGTATCTTGGTGTCATCCTGGACCATACACTATGCTTCAAATAACTTAGCTAAAAAGTTGAGCACTCGAAACAACATCCTCCATAAGCTATGCAGAACTACCTGGGGATCTTCAGCTCTAGGTTTAGTGTACTCTTGAGTATTGTGCACCTGTTTGGATGAACAGTCATCATACAAAGCTTGTAGACACCCAGCTGAATACGACAATGCGTATAATATTTTGCAGAATCAGATCTACTCTAGTTTATTGGCTTCCACTGTTAAACAGTATAATGCCTCCTGATCTACACAAATGTACTGCCCTCCTGAGGGAAATCCAAAAGATCTCCAGGAATCCTAACATACCCATGCATAGTGATCTGCCACTTTTAAATCGTAACAGACTGAAATCACACCATCCAACTTTGTGTGATGCTGCTGACATGGTTGCTAAAGATTTCAAACCCCTTGAAGAATGGAAAGGTCCGTGGCAAGCAGTGACTGATGTGCATCTGCATAAAATCTTCTCTGGAGGTAAAATTCCAAATGGATTCGACCTACCATGCAAGACCTGGACTAAACAGAATCCGTAAGTAGCGGGAAAAGTCGATGCGGCCCCACTCTCCATTGTTGCCAAATTAATTCAAGTAGCCGGAACCAGCGATAGATATGGCAATGTCGGAATGATGTTGTGGCGGGAAGTTAAAATTTTAGTGGAAAAAATAGATCAAATGGCTACCTCCGCTAACTTTACCCCCTCCACTACCCTCCCCCCACCACCCCTCCCCAAGAAAATGGAGGACAGTTCCAATTTTGGTGGGGAAAAAGGGGACATGGGCTACCTCCACTAACCTAAGAAAATGGCGGGAAGAAAAATCACTTGGGATATTTCCACTAACCTATGTCGTCCGACCGCCACGTCTTCCTTAGAATTGGTGGGAAAAAGACAGCCTGTGCTGGGCTGCTTGATAGGATGGATGAAAGTCTTTATTTTCAGTGTTTATTTAAGCAGTTTGAGGCAGTAATTCCATCCAGTGTGTTCATCATGAGGTTCAGAGCCCAACTGACCTAGTACACCAGAGGGCGCTGTCGTCCCTTCTGTGGTAAAAATGACGGGAAAAGGACTCAGCCTACTTTGAGCTGATGGATAGGAAGGGCTGTACTTTATTTATTGTCGAACAATTTGTTTATTGATGGATTTGACATAGTATATTTATTACACTGATACAAAACACTCACTCTGACGTGCTTAGGGTCACATACATAGCCTACAGACCCGCAAGCTACTTATAAATCAGCGAAATAATGCAGTACACTGATGTGCAGACACGCAAACAACTCGTAAATTGTCAAAATAATGCATGTAAAAGGCTCTGCAAACACGCTTGTCAACTGTCGAAATTATGCATTGTACAGCCTGCACACCTGTTCACAAAATAATGCAACAGACACGAAAACAACTTGTAAATTGTCAAAAAATAATGCATGTGTAACTCTAAGCAGACACGCTCACAACGCTTAAACAGCCGAAAATAACGCAGTGCACAAACACTCGTTGCACATAAACACTTTCGAACTATCATCAACTGCAACGTATCAGAGGCTCCAATGCAAGGCCAGGCTGACACAAGCCAGACGAACGCCAGGTGATGAGCCATTGCTCTCACACCGCTGCCACTTACAGTCAGCAGGTGAAAGTCGCGTCTATTTTTGGGTATGCAGTTATAATTCTTCGAGTGTTATACTGATGTCACACGTCTATGTAAATAACAGCAAAGTCTCTCTCTCTCTGAACGCACTGTAGAAATCTGTTGCAGTGCTTCCCATAATAGCACAGGATGCATTGTTCCTACCGAACCTAACTGGACATGTGAGATGCCTCCGGCCGCATATGTGTTCACTCAGCCACCACGCGTTCTTGATGGTCCAGAGCAGCCCTAATTGCCAAGCACAAGATATTTGCCTAGCGACTCACCCACACAGGTGTAGCTAAAAGGTTCTCAATGTTATACTGATGTCACATGTCTATGTAAATAACAGCCAAGTTCCTCCTCTGGATGTGCTATAGTAATCTTCTGCAGTGCTTTCAGCAGGTTTCAACGAAAATAGTCCAGAATAAAGCCGAATACATTCTTCCTGGTGCTCTTAATGGCAGAGCCCATCCATCACATACCAGCCCCTAACATAAATTGTAAAGTGTCGCAGAAATAGTTAATGATCACATTTGTGGGAGCTTTCAAGATGTACCAGCTTGTCTGCATGGAGATTATCTTAACAGGAACTGTTTACGAAAATAGCCAAGAAAAACACCGATCTCATTGTTCCTGATAGTCCTAATGAGGCACCCCATGCATCACATGTTACCCTTCCTGGAAATCATGAAGTCCTGCTTTCAACATACATCTCAGAAACGTTAAATGGTCTCGCCGCTATGTAGAGGTTCCTACGTCCCCGCGCAAAGGATGTCTTGTGAACGAATGGAGCATTCTGATTGCCTGAGTTTACCCACCAAACTGCTGCTGCTGCGTTCTGCAGACGATACTTTCAGCAGAAAAACTATTTTGTACAGATCGCCATATTGCACTGACAGTAAACCCTGCAAAGGTTGATTTTCCACGTTAAGGAAGTCTCGACTACTGATATATGTGATAGATTACCATTTTTACCATCATGCGACATTTGCATTCAACAGACAAAGTTCAGAATTCTGGTGCAGGAGTACTGCATACTCTACTTCGACACAACAAAAATCAACGGAGTGGCTATTATTGAACGTCATCAGGTCGCTCAGTACTGTTACTGGTGACGTGTTATGTTGCCTTTATCGTTAACTTCCTAAGAAGAATTGAAAGGCTGAGCCCCACCAAAAGACGAAAACTAGAGCAAAGAGTAGTGTGAAGATAATATTTAACATCTGATAGCATCAAAAGTGTGTTTTGTGCTACGAATTCTGCCCCAAGGGGTGTGTGCAACACAGCTGGAATTTGTTGTCAACAACTGAGACCCCTTTCGGTCGCAGTGAAAGAAAATCCAGCAACAGAACTACATCACCTATGCTACTGCATGATAACGCACTATGTTGATTTGAGGAACAAAACTATCCAGGAGGTTGATGGGAAAGTCGTCTCTCAGGCACTTGTATGATTGGGAAGTCCTCTCTCAACCACTTGTCCCTCTCGTCACATATTCGCAAAATTTTACTTTCCCCGCTCTTGATCGATCAACCGTCAGGACAATTCATTTCTAGACGAAAATACTCTTAAAACTTCTCTGGTTTAATGACATCGTTAGAACCAGTAGGTTTCTACGGGCGCAGAATATGTAAACAACTTTAGCATTGTCAGATTGTTCTAGATATCGTGAAAGAAAATTCTGATGCTGATTAATTTCTCTTTGATGATTACTGTTGCGTTTAGTAAACTAATGGAAAATGCAATTAAAATATTCACTGTACTAATACAAATGAAATTCAGCTTACTACAGAAACATCACGACGGCAGTCTATCTTAATAAAGCATTAAGTGTCTGTAAGACGATTGAGCCTATTTTAACACGAATTAGTAGGATATCACCGACTTTTGAATTCGAAAAGATCTGTACTTACTTCATTTCCTGTATCATTCGCAAGTATTATGAAAATGTGGCATTTCATAGATAAAATTATGTATTCACAACAACAAAAAATATGTCGGCAGAAAACCAAAGTGGCATTATGAATTTGGCAGTACCTTAAGGTTTTCGCTCTGACACGAAGGGTTACTGAAAGTAGCAAGACGAATTTTGCTCGAGGGTTGTCTTACGATTCCCTTGTTGAGTTTGTATCTGCGTGCTTGTAGCTCTGCTACAAAAGAATTGAAAATCTGGCTTTCAGCGAGTCTTGAAAGGCGAACGAAAGCAGCTTGCACCTGGTAGCCAAGCATGTTACCTGGGAACTGGTATTTTCCTAATGTTTCTTTTTTTTTTTTTTTTTTACTTTATTGTTATTTTAAAACCTGTACAACTCAGGTAGGCTGGCAGCGGCACACTACGCCGCTCTTCAGCCATAGCGTTTTACAAGAGTATAAAACATGGTGAATGACAATGAACAAAGTGACGGGCAAAAGAGAGAGGTCACAGAGACATAAAAAACACGGAGTCGTTCACATGTGACGATAACAACACTGAAAACACGTTGGCACGGCGCACAAAACACTGATGAGTCCGACGGCACAAGTGAACGTAGGAGTGGGACGGCGGACACCAAAAACACTATACGACGTCACACACACGAGACACAAAAGGCGACGATCTCCGGCGCGCGAATGTTCACTATACATGTGCGAGTCCGGGGACCTGCCAAGAGAGGAGGAGGAGGAAGGGGAGTGGGAGAGCGAGAGGGGAGAGCAGAGATGCCACGGGCAGGGGAGATAGGGGGGAGGGAGGAAGGGGGAGAGGAAGCCCGGGGGAAGAGGGGGAAGGGAGGGGACAGGGAGATGGAAAAAGAAGGGAAGAGAAGAGAAGGGAGGGAGGGTGCCGAAAGGAAAGGACACGGGAAGTGGGGGGCGGGGCAGGGTCAAAGTTGATGGGAGGGGTAGATGGAGGGGACGAGGACATCATCAGGGAGAGGGAGCTGGCGGAAGCCACCTTGGGAGAGGGTATGGAGGGTGGAGAGATGGAGACCGGGTGGGACGTGGGAATACAGGCGCGGCAGCGGGCGGGGGTGGGAGAGGATCGGGGAAATGAGCGGATGAGGAGGATCAAGTTTACGTGAGGTGTACAGGATACGTATCCTTTCAAGGAAAAGGAGGAGGTGGGGGAAGGGGATGAGATCATACAGGATCCGCGTGGGGGAGGGGAGACGGATGCGATAGGCGAGGCGGAGAGCATGGCGTTCAAGGATTTGGAGGGATTTATAGAAGGTAGGGGGGCGGAGATCCAGGCTGGATGGGCGTAACAAAGGATAGGGCGGATGAGGGATTTATAGGTGTGGAGGATTGTGGAGGGGTCCAGACCCCACGTGCGGCCGGAAAGGAGCTTGAGGAGACGGAGTCGGGAACGTGCCTTGGCTTGGATTGTCTGGAGATGGGGAGTCCAGGAGAGGCGACGGTCGAGGGTGACGCCAAGGTACTTAAGGGTGGGAGTGAGGGCGATAGGACGGCCATAGACGGTGAGATAGAAATCAAGGAGGCGGAAGGAAGGGGTGGTTTTGCCTACAATGATCGCCTGGGTTTTGGAGGGATTGACCTTGAGCAACCACTGGTTGCACCACGCGGTGAACCGGTCAAGATGGGATTGGAGAAGGCGTTGGGAGCGTTGCAGGGTGGGGGCAAGGGCGAGGAAGGCGGTGTCATCGGCAAACTGGAGGAGGTGGACGGGGGGCGACGGCGGCGGCATGTCCGCCGTGTACAAAAGGTACAGAAGGGGGGAGAGGACGGAGCCTTGGGGCACACTGGCGGAGGGGAAAAAGGTGTAGGAATCGGTGTTATGGATGGTGACATAGGAAGGACGGCGGGAGAGAAAGGAACCGATCAGACGGACGTAGTTAATGGGAAGGGCAACGGTTTGGAGCTTGAAGAGGAGACCGGAATGCCAGACGCGGTCATAAGCGCGTTCGAGGTCAAGTGAGAGGAAGATGGCGGAGCGACGGGAATTAAGCTGTTCGGAAAGGAGATGAGTGAGGTGAAGGAGAAGATCGTCGGAAGAGAAGGATGGCCGAAAGCCACACTGGGTGACGGGAAGGAGGCGGTGCTGGCGGAGATGCTGGTGGATGCGGCGGGTGAGGATAGATTCTAGGACCTTGCTGAAGACCGAGGTAAGGCTGATGGGACGGTAGGAGGATTTCCTAATGTGGGAGGACATCCTTTTGTGGTTGAATTGTTGGCAACTGACTGTGGGTGTGAGTGTTTTCGTGTTCACGCACAATCTAAATCAATCCTATTAACATTAGAGAGACAACCAATAATAAATATTGCATCAAATATGACTTAAGTATTTTAATGCGAAGGGAAGTTACAAACTGAATTTGTACCCAACCCACGACCTGCATATTACGTTAAGTAAGATGTATTAACTCCATAGTATCGTTAGCAGAGACAGTGCGCTCTAGTTGTCGAGGCTCGCGACAAATGCAGCGATTAGCAATCCCCAACGCCGCCGCCATTTGTTTATGTTGGCTGAGCGTGGACACTGCAGCAGACGCTTCGCCATAAACAGAGAGAAATCACCTTGGCTCTCACTGCGGGGAGCGGATATTACTGCCTGCGTGTTCTTATAGTAACCAACGTGAGACTCTACTCACAGGTGCCATGGAGCAACGGGTATCATGTCATTAGTCATCAGAATATTAACCAGTGATGAAATGTCCTCTCTATTTGAATCCCAAGAAAATAGGAACCTTCTCACAAAGGAATGTGAGGTGATATCAAAATTTATCCAACATACAAAAATTAACTGCAGGGCTTTCATGTATGCAGTAGTAGCACACAAGGAAATATTATGTCTCGGAAGCGTATATTTCATTTCTTCTTTTCATATTAACGCCCTTGTTTTAGTATGAAGTGAGAAAAATGAACACGAAAAACTAAAGTTCCTGAGAAGCATATCAGTCATTTCCTCTTCTCATATCGTAACTTTTGTTTTAGTATGAAGTGAAAAAATAAACAGTTTAGGGTTGTGAAGCATAATATGACACCAGATTCTTATCGTAGGCACTATCGGAAACGCAAAAAGCAGGGAGCTGTCCATTCTTTTGTCCAACAGTCTGTCTCCTTTCATGCTGTAATCCCGCTAGGAGATTCTTATTTAAGGACTTGTGGGCATCAAGTTCTTCAGCAGAACAAGCCTTATGTTATTGTGCTAATTACGGTATGGAAAAAATGCAACAAAAACGATTTACCCTAGAGCAGTGGGGATATTTGCACATGTCTGTATTCAGCAATGACTGCCAGCTGCCACAACACTTCACAGAATCCATGCGGCGGGCAACACAACTGTGCGTGCAGTTCAGACTTCATTCAGTAAGACGTCAGGAGATGGATGGAAACGTCAAATTAACGTCGCTTTCCGAGTCTTATTCAATCCAGAATGAGGTGTTATTAAGGTAGTTGAGCGTTCTAGCAATTAAACTTTTATAATTCCCATATGAGTATTCCGATAGCCAAAAGAACCCGTTAGTGTGAAACCATCGGGAACTGCATTAATATCAAACTGCAAGAACTTGAGACAATACGTGGACTCTTCTCTTCGTTGGGTGACCTATAACTGTTATTTAGGATTCTCTCTGTCCTAGGCGTAATGCAAATGGAACTTTAGAGGCGCTTTCCGCTGTTCTTGACAAACATCAGCAACTTGTAATCACTGCGAGTCACAACTGCGTGACGATATGGTTCCGGTTGTCAGTAGTTGTGGTGGTGTTACGCTGTCAAACCGCTTACAGTAACGTTAATGGTGGGCCACATAATTTAGCGCTGACTACCTACTTAAGTAAAGATAGTGTTGTGGCGTCGTCGCTTCTCTTTATTTGGCCTCAGCTTGAGTAATCCGATTTAACGAACATAGTACTCCATTCGCAGGCTGCTGATGATACAGTGACTACAGAGATCATCGTACGAGTATTACAATAATTCTGCAGTGAATTGCTTAACAAATATTACGCTCAGCTATGCAGGTGGAATGACTCATTACACAGGTACTGTATGTTGCACTTGGTTAAATGATCAGTTCGATGCGATCCTGATTCTACTGTTCGTAAATACTTCTATACTTAAAAATGGTTCAAATGGCTCTTAGCATTATGGGACTTAACTTCTGAGGTCATCAGTCCGCTAGAACTTAGAACTACTCAACTAGCCTAATGACATCAGACACATCCATGCCCGAGACAGGATTCGAACCAGCGACCGTAGCGGTCGCGCGGTTCCAGACTGTAGCGCCCCGAACCGCTCGGCCACTACGGCCGGCATACTTGTGTACTGACCATTCGTTATTTGACTAAATATGAACTACAATCTGATTCTCATATATATGACATGGGTTAGCGCCGCCACAAAGCAATGACTAAGGGTTGGATGATAACCCTGGGTTCGGTGTGGGGCGGCGGAGGGTGAAGTGGACTGCGGTAGTCGTCGGGGGTTGTGGACCACTGCGGCTGCGGCGGGGACGGAGCCTCTCCGTCGTTTCTAGGTCCCCAGTTAACATATAATACAATATACAAAGGGTTGGATGCCGTTGAAGTCCCGTTACATTGATGGCAAGACAAATGTTCGCAAATCACCTCTATTGCCTCAAAAAACAATTGCATCTTAAATATCGAAGGATCGACGCCACACTGTCACAGCGCGTTGAAATTCAGCAACGACGGCAGATGAAAATTTGTGACCGACTGGGCTTCGAACCTGGACCTCCTGCTTACTAGACAGACGTGTTGATCGCGGCACTATTATTTTTTTGTAAAAGTTTGAGAAGACTTTCAGCACCAGGTAGGCGGAGGCAAAGAGGGCAGGAGTCGAGATCCGAGGCCTGGCCACAATTCCTATCCCATACCTGTCACTGAGCAGCTGCATTGTTCCCATGTATTCCATGTTTGCACCCACATATTCCTTTAAATTTTAGAACAAAATTGAAGTAGTAATTAAGGTAAAATAAATTACAGATTGCCGCCTCCAATGGCGTGCGTTCCTTGTAGAACATGACTTATAACAGTGAAAAGGGTAACGGAAAATTACATAACAAACATTCATTTAGAATTATATTCACAATTTAAGTTATTGTGCACTGGATGCGTATGAGGTCTGTAAGGAAGCCATATATCTTTCAACAAATGAAAAAAATTTCGGAGCCGGAGGGGTTTTGCCAAATTAGAACAGTTCTGATTTTAGAACCAACGTAAAAGAATATTCCAGAAATTAAAAAAAAGTGAAAGAATAGTATCCTGCTTGTAATCAAAAACTGTCCACCTCTTCGTAGCCGACATAAAGGAAAAGACAAAAAAAAAAAAGTGAAACCATTCCTTATATTTGTTATTCTTCAGCTTAAAATGTTCTTCTGCAATATAAAACATGTACTCTTATAAGTTGTAAGTTTTGTTTGTTACGACGTAAAACACAAACTGTCCCAGAAGCCACGAATAGCTGTTATTCTTTGTGGACGGGTAACATTTCCAGTCGGGTTGTAAAGCTGCAGTTATCAGTATATGACTTTCTGCGTTTCCGTTGATAGTGATAATTTCTTCCTAGTCTAGTTCCAAATTCTGCTTCTATTTTCACATAAGTCCACGCTCAGCCAACATAAACAAATCGCGGCGGCATTGGGCACTGCTAATCGCTGCACTTGCCGCAGGCGTCGACAACAAGAGCGCACAGTCTCTGCTAACGATACTGTGGAGTTAATGCTGTTGCACGCGAACAGGCGACTGTAAGTTTAGAATGCACGACGATTACCACTTTTTTTTTTAATCTCATTTTGTTCTAGATTGTTCGTTGAATTTGTTCGTGGCGGACGTCCGATGACGCCTGTTCGGGTTGATCGTTGATTCGTTCACTCAGTTTTTTTTGTTACCGAGGGTAGCTAAACCCTCTGACCGAACACGCTGAGCTACCGTGCCAGCACACTAGATCACCGGTTCACACACTGAGAATGTCTCGGAAGTAGACAACACTTCCTCCTGACACTTCCGCATCTTACAGTGTTGCCAGATTGTGCAGATTGCCGGACTTAGAGTTGTCAGGGGCGGTCAGTTTTATTGGCCACCTTAAGTGAACGACTCGGACTTAGTCTCTGTGGCGGCCAGCCAGCGGTCAGTTTTTATGTCTAAGACTGTACATAGAGTGGATGATTAGCATTTTATATTTTCTGAAGATTTCTCTACAAGGATATCTTCTGTTTACCTTAGCTATCACTCTTACTACCTTTTTTGTCGCCTGAACAGCCTGTTTGTATAGACAGGGTTTTTTTTTTCGTTTACTGGATTTCGATTTTCCCCCCGAAGGGGGTGGGCTGGCAGCAGCTTAGCACCCTGCTCTTCAGCCTACAAAATTTTTAAAACTTAAGAAGATAAGAAACAATAAAAGCAGGCCATAAAACGGTGATCTAAATTGTAAAACACTGGAAAATTGTGGAAAGTTAAAACATAAAACAAATGGTGGTCGATGATAATAAAATACACAGGAAGCAGAGAGGGAAAATAGTAGACAGACAATTAAGAAAACATGGGACAGACTGGTTTCTGTTCGCAAGAGATATAAAAATCAGACCCAGCGACAGTATGATGTCCGTTCGCAACACTTTGTAAAAGACACACAACATTTAACAATCACTGGAAACACTGCATTAAAAAGTCGGCACGAAGATGACACACTACAGGTGAGGGCAGATGTGGGGAGGGGGGGAGGACCTGGACAGGAGAGGGGGAAAAAAGAGGGGAGGAGAGGAAAAACATAAGGGGGAACGGAAGGAGAGAAGAGGGGAGGAGAGAAAAAACATAAGGGGGGGGGGGGGGGGAACGGAACGAGGGACAGCACTCAGAATGGGGGAGCAGGGCAGACGCGAGAGGGAATGGGAAAAGGCAGAGGAAGGAAACACGAAAGGACTCGGGGGAGAGAAGCGAGGCAGAAAGAGGGTAGGCGGGGAAAAAACAGGATGGAAGGGGGAGAGAGGGATCCCGGGAAAAGGACAGAGGATAGGAGGGGGAGGTGAGGATCAGAGTTAATAGGAGGGATAAATGGAGGGAGAGAAGGCATCGTCTGGGAGGGGGAGTGTATAGGCAGCTGGTATCCCACCCTATATTCAATACCGTACTGAAGACGTGGATGATCAAAGTATGTTTGTCTCAAGCTATCATGGTCCAGGAAGGCTGACCCCCTTTTCGGTAAATAAACATTCGTACTGATTTCCTTACAAATATGGTCTGTATGTTCTTTCCATGACAGGTGTTCGTCAACAACTGTACCCAAAAATTTGGCTTGTTTGTGCAGCTAAGGGCTACTCTTGTCGGTGGCGCCCCTAATGATGGTTTTTCAAACTAACTTGCCGACACAACATTCAAACAGACCTTTAAACGTTTGTCTTTCCTCTAATGTATGATTCGTTACTTCATGTTTACGCATTTACGAATGCAGACTTTTTAAAAGAGTTACCCGGCCTTTGTAATTAGCCCCTTGACAGACAAAAGTGGTGGTGTTAGCGGGTTTCCGGTCAGAAGAAACCAAAGCGAGCGAGCGATGAGAGGGGCTCTTTTTGAGCGGCTCGCGCGGCAGGCCGGTCCCGGCATGGGCGCTATTATAAGTCGCACGTCACGCGTCGCTCGGCCCGCATCGCTCGCTTCAAAGGCCGCCACTTCAAAGGCGCCGCGGGCCGGGCCGGGCCGCGTGCAGGCGGGGCACGCGGCCTGCCGCTGCTGCCGCGGCTACAGACTGCCGCTACCTGTTGGCCGAGGTCAGCTGCCGCCGCCCCCACACCTACCTGTTGTTACTCTACTAGCCATTAAAACTGCCACACCAAGAAGAAATGCACATGATAAACGGGTATTCGTTAGACATATATATTACACTACAACTAACATGTGATTGCATTTTCACGCAATTTGGGTGCATAGGTTTTGAGGAATCAGTACCCAGAACAACCAACTCTGGTCGTAATAACGGCCTTGATACGCCTGGGCATTGAGTCAGAGCTTCGATGGCGTGTACAGATACAGCTGCCCATGCAGCTTCAACACGATACCACAGTTCATCAAGAGTAGTGACTGGCGTATTGTGACGAGCCAGTTGCTCGGCCACCATTGACCAGACGTTTTCAGTTAGTGAGAGATCTGGAGAATGTGCTGGCCAGGGCAGCAGTCGAACATTTTCTGTATCCAGGTAGGCCCGTACAGGTCCTGCAACATGCGGCGGTGCATTATCCTGCTGAAATGTAGGGTTTCGCAGGGATCGAATGAAGGGTAGAGCCACGGGTCGTAACTCATCTGAAATGTTACGTCCACTGTTCAAAGTGCCCGTCAATGTGAACAAGAGGTGACCGAGACGTGTAACAATGGCACCCCATACCATCACGCCGGGTGATACGCCAGTATGGCGACGACGAATACACGCTTCCAATGTGCGTTCACCGCGATGTCGCCAAACACGCATGCGACCATCGTGATGCTGTAACAGAACCTGGATTCATCCGAAAAAATGACGTTCTGCCATTCGTGCACTCAGCTTCGTCGTCGAGTACACCATCGCAGGCGCTCCTGTCTGTGATGCAGCGTCAAGGGTAACCGCAGCCGTGCTGCTGCAAACGTCGTCGACCTGCTCGTGCCGGTGGTTGTTGTCTTGCAAACGTCCCCATTTGTACACTCAGGGATCGAGACGTGGCTGCAAGATTCGTTACAGCCATGCGGATAAGATGCCTCTCATCTCGACTGCTAGTGATACGACGCCGTTGGGATCCAGCCCGGCGTTCCGTATCACCCTCCTGAACCCACTGATTCCATATTCTGCTAACAGCCATTGGATCTCGACCAACGCGAGCAGCAATGTCGCGATACGATAAACCGCAATCGCGATAGCCTACAATCCGACCCTAATCAAAGTCGGAAACGTGATGGTACGCAATTCTCCTTCTTACACGAGGCATCACAACAACGTTTGACCAGTAAACGCCGGTCAACTGCTGTTTGTGTATGAGAAATCGATTGGAAACTG
Organism: Schistocerca americana; assembly: GCF_021461395.2. NCBI lineage: Eukaryota > Metazoa > Arthropoda > Insecta > Orthoptera > Acrididae > Schistocerca > Schistocerca americana. The sequence goes on from NC_060127.1 coordinate 55,377,343, forward strand.
CCCTCATGTCAGCACGTTGTAGGTGTCGCCACCGGCGCTAACCTTGTGTGAATGCTCTGAAAAGCTGATCATTTACATATCAAAGCATCTTCTTCGTGTCGGTTAAATTTCGCGTCTGTAGAACGTCATCTTCGTGGTGTAGCAATTTTAATGGCCGGTAGTGTACTTACTGCACACTAGGGCTGGGCCAGAAACCGCTTAGCTGTTACAGATAACAGTGACCTACTCATAATAATGACGATGTTGGCTTTATATTATCCTTTCCACTCCTCTCTTAGGTGATTAAACTTCTTGCGTATGCACAAAATTTTGCTAGACAGGCCATACGCTGTGAGCACGTGATGTCTTCCTCATATCATGACCAACGAATACTTCATAAATGTTAAGTACATTCTGCACAGGATAACACTCACGCCCTTTTCCTCAGTTACACCTTTCTTTCATTTCACTTTATTAGTAAATTCAAGGTCAAGAGATAGGTTCGCGTCTTGTCCCAACAAGTACCTATCACACAGTTTATGCGCAGGCGCAAGGTATTGTGTCCGCCTACGCGGGCCTCATGATGCTACGGTCAGTTCCAGTACAGGACTCGTGGCTGTCGCACAGTGATCGCGAAGTGGGGCCGAGGCAGTTTCAGATAAGTTTTTACAGTCTGACGATGATTTATGGATTTGTAGTTTTAGTTTGACGATGTCCGCTATGGACAAACGGTAGTTACTTTTATTCTGAAGAGGATTGGGCTATCCCGACTGAAACTTAGGTAAATCTTGGTAAACTTTGTAACTGAGGATGTTGGTTTTTAAAATTAAAATAACAGTGACTGAGAAGTCGCAGTTCTCACACTTACAACTTTACAGAATCTGGCTGCGGTTTCAGTTCCAACTACACTCGATTAGAGATGGGTAAACTCGTTCATCCTTGGGAACTAGTTCACTGGTGATCGCTCTTTTTTGGGAACCGGTTAATTTTACTCGTTCACCGTTCATTTCTACATGGTACATGGTCCTTATGGAAAACTGAAAATTAGTACATAAGTGACTTGAAGGATCTTCGGAAGGCGCCAAGACGGGGCACTTGCCTCCTCCCTGGAGTGCAGAATTTTTATTAATTACAGAATTCTCACACACTTATAGACGTAATTTTCGTGATTCTGCAAAACCTCTCGTTGTCCAACTGTAGCGTTATATGGCTGATCGCAGTGAAATAATATAAGCCGGCCGGTGTGGCCGTGCGGTTAAAGGCGCTTCCGTCTGGAACCGCGTGACCGCTACGGTCGCAGGTTCGAATCCTGCCTCAGGCATGGATGTGTGTGATGTCCTTAGGTTAGTTAGGTTTAATTAGTTCTAAGTTCTAGGCGACTGATGACCTCAGCAGTTAAGTCGCATAGTGCTCAGAGCCATTTTTGAAATAATATAAGGTGGCGCAAGAAAAACCGGCCCCGAGTACAGACTGGTCGCCAATTACGCACGATTTGTTGGCCGCTACGAGCAGAATAGATGCAATAACTAGGCAGTGAAGAAATAACAAATAAATTAATACAAACAGCAACTTCGAAACAATAGATGATGTGTGGTGGGCGACAGTAGTAACTCGGGGACGATTTTTCGTGCGACACCCTGTATCACTGAATATTGTAGAAGTTATCACATTCTCTTGACAAAATATGAGACCAGACACTTGATTATGGAGCGCGGGCTTCATTCGGCTGCAAATCGGTCTGCCTTCCATAACAGTGAACGTGCTGTTTTACCTTGGATCAAAACAAGACGGAAAATGGCCACTCGTGTGTGCAGTGCCGACTTCCTTTGCATATCTAATAACAAAAAAACTTGCCTTTTGTAAGGATTTATCGAAATAATGAAGTAAGCTGATATGACCTTTTGTTACCTGAAAAGATGTATGTGTTACATACAACGTAAATTTTATATAATTTACGTAATTATAAAATACGTTTTAATTACCGGTCGTGGACGCTGAATAGAATACGAAAAGAACCATAACTCTAGAGGTCAAGAAAGGTTTGAAACGGACCGAGAATGGGCGTACGCAGCGAACAACGTTACTGAACTACGGCAGTGGAACTGCGACGACCGGGGCGACACGAAGGAGTGCGGCCGAGCGAGACCGCGACAGAGACAGAGAAGGGAACGCGACCGAGGCTGGAACGAGAGCGGCCGAGGTGGCGTTGCGGGAACGAGATCGACCGCTCCCGTTCACGGGAACTGAAAGTAGAAAGCCGCGACCGAACTGTGAAAGACCGTTCCTTACAATTCGTTCCTAGCTCCTTCCGTTCATCTTTGCGAACCTTTCCTTTGGACCCGTTAGTTCGCGAACGACCCCTATCTACACTCAATGCAAACACAGCAGTACACTCGTATGCACAGGAGCGGAGGTGCAAAGGTCGATAAGAAGTATTCCCGTGTAGCGGACGAGAAAACGCGTTACAGGCGGCACGAGCATACATAAGAAAAGGTAAGCATGTTTATTTCACAAGCATAGCCACCTGAAACGTGACGTAAACATTAGCTTCGCTGTGTAGAAGACGTCCGCAGATCTTTAAAGTAGTTGCAGGCACAACTGCTCATTACAGTTAGGACAGTTACTGAACTATATGAAAAAAACGTAAATTAGTGGCCAGTGGATACCCCAGAGCTAGAATGCGGTACCCAAAGTGCTGCTCCAGGACTTCAAGCACTCTCCTACTTCGATGCGGACGAGCTCCGTCTTGCATGAGCCACGTCTTCTCAAAATCAGGTTCACTTTGGATAATGCAGATGAAATCATCTTCCAAAATCTTCACGTACTGTTCGGGTAGTCACCGTGCCATCAAGGAATATCGCACCGATTGTTCCTTGATCTACATCTACATCTACATTTATACTCCGCAAGCCACCCAACGGTGTGTGGCGGAGGGCACTTTACGTGCCACGGTCATTACCTACCTTTTCTGTTCCAGTCGCGTATGGTTCGCGGGAAGAAAGACTGTCTGAAAGCCTCCGTGCGGGCTCTAATCTCTCTAATTTTACATTCGTGATCTCCTCGGGAGGTATAACGAGGGGGAAGCAATATATTCGATACCTCATCCAGAAACGCACCCTCTCGAAACCTGGCGAGCAAGATACACCGCGATGCAGAGCGCCTCTCTTGCAGAGTCTGCCACTTGAGTTTGCTAAACATCTCCGTAACGCTATCACGGTTACCAAATAACCCTGTGACGAAACGCGCCGCTCTTCTTTGGATCTTCTCTATCTACTCTGTCAACCCGATCTGGTACGGATCCCACACTGATGAGCAATACTCGAGTATAGGTCGAACGAGTGTTTTGTAAGCTACCTCCTTTGTTGATGGACTACATTTTCTAAGGACTCTCCCAATCAATCTCAACCTGGGACCCGCCTTACCAACAATTAATTTTATATGATTATTCCACTTCAAATCGTTCCGCACGCATACTCCCAGATATTTTACAGAAGTAACTGCTACCACTGTTTGTTCCGCTATCCTATAATCATACAATAAGGGATCCTTCTTTCTATGTATTCGCAATACATTACATTTGTCTATGTTAAGGGTCAGTTGCCACTCCCTGCACCAAGTGCCTATCCGCGGCAGATCTTCCTGCATTTCGCTACAATTTTCTAATGCTGCAACTTCTCTGTGTACTACAGCATCATCCGCGAAAAGCCGCATGGAACTTCCGACACTATCTACTAGGTCATTTACATATATTGTGAAAAGCAATGGTCCCATACTACCAGGTCATTTACACATATTGTGAAAAGCAATGGTCCCATAACACTCCCCTGTGGCACGCCAGAGGTTACTTTAACGTCTGTAGACGTCTCCCCATTGATAACAACATGCTGTGTTCTGTTTGCTAAAAAATCTTCAATCCAGCCACACAGCTGGTCTGATATTCCGTAGGCTCTTTATATCAGGCGACAGAGCGGAACTGTATCGAATGCCTTCCGGAAGTCAAGGAAAATAGCATCTACCTGGGAGCCTGTATCTAATATTTTCTGGGTCTCATGAACAAATAAATCGAGTTGGGTCTCACACGATCGCTGTTTCCGGAATCCATGTTGATTCCTACAGAGTAGATTCTGGGTTTCCAAAAACGACATGATACGCGAGCAAAAAACATTTTCTAAAATTCTACAACAGATCGACGTCAGAGATATAGGTCTATAGTTATAGAATACTGCACACGACACAGTCACCCGTTGACGGCGAAGAGACTTCTCGATCACGAAATGCGGATTCTCAGTCCTCCAAATGTGCCAATTTTGCTTATTGAGAACCCATCCTAATGAAAGTGGGCTTCCTTGCAAAAGCAAATCATACAGCGCATACTAATTCCCATCATGCCCCGTGGTCAACTGTGCAGTTTGAACGTCCTAACGCAAACCGTTCAGAAGTTATGACGATTTTATTTCATTTAGTCATTTAGTCACCCTGTATTTCATCGTACGACATAACACTATGGATCTTTCGCTGTCACTAATTCCATACACTAAACACATATAAAAGGTGCCTACATTTTCACTTCCGCTGCCAGTGTCAGTTAAGTCAGTTTCATCTTTACTTACGGAATCAGTATTTGCTTCCAATTCTATGACTATCACTATTCGAATTGCATCACTTCCCACGTTTATGATCAGCTCCAGCGCTTGGTGCAATAAACCTTCACTTGCAAATTTTACTTACGTGTCCACACCATTTCTTGCAGTCTTCTTTGGTATGATGGCAATTTATTAATCTATAAGTGTTAATATTGTGTCCATTCTAAATACCACATGACGTTCAGAAACGCCGTTGTTGACTCTTGTCCCAATTACCTCTATAGGAGTAGTTATAGAGGAATTCTTAACGCAGGGCTACAATGTTTAGTTAAAATGCTCTGTATTTTATAGGTGATGTGGTCTGGTCTGTTCATTTTGATCAATAAATACAACAGGTGTCTCAGTATGTCATTCTGGAAAGAAAATCCCTTCTCTGTTAACCAGGACATCATTTCACCCCACGTGGAGTTCGATGTTGGATCAGAAGTCAGATGCTTATTGGCATAGTAGTTTAGGCATTAATCTCTCCCTGAACCCCGTTTCATAGTTTGTGAAGTCCAAGTCATTCGGATAATCCTCCATTTTCTGGCTGTACTTAAACCTTACGTTAGCATTCGGTACAAAACCGACCTTCCGCCAGCATGGATGATGATAATTCTGCTTCCTTTCGAAAGATGTTTCAACAAATCCTACAGGGTATTATCACTCCATCCGTACGATGCTGTATGACAAGTGTGAATGTGCGTCTCGTCCATAGAGACAATCGGACGATGCTCACAAGCTGTTCAAATGGCTCTAAGCAGTATGGGATTTAACATCTGAGGTCATCAGTCACCTAGAACTTAGAACTACTTAAACCTAACTAACCTAAGGACACACACATATCCATGCCAGAGGCAGGATTCGAACCTGCGACCGTAGCGGTCGCGCGGTTCCAGACTGAGGCGCCTAGAACGGCTCGACCACATCGACCGGCTCGATGCTCACACTTGCAGTCTCGTACACCTTTTAAGCGAGCAGTTCGGTTTTTCCCGGTACTACATTGTTCGTGCAGAACGTTTCTGTTATTCGCCCTCCTCTTCCACCTAAATCCTAGAGTGTGAAGAATTGCGGAATGTGTTTAAACAAAATATGTTTATACAACCTCCAGAATTTATCAAACCCTGCAACTTAATACGAATTTCCTTTAAAGTGTCTCTTCTTTTATCTGTGATGTAGAATTTATTCACCACACTACGAATCACTTGCTCGTTAAAACTGTCTAAACTTGCCTTTCAAAATCTTCTGGGGTTTTCGTTATGATGCGTTAAAAAGTCGAAGATTCACCCGGCTGGACTCTTTTCCAGTTCTCTCGTGATTCATCAAACAGAAGTAAACGATACACCAGTTGTTTCGGCCACCCGTCTCTGTGTGCATTTTAGTTTCAATGGCGCACCTAGCACGTCATCTTTCTCCGTTAACTGGTCGACATTTGCAATCCCTTCGCGTGTCTGAACTTTGCGCTTTAACTTGCTATGCGCTGGTGGCAGCTTTAACTTGGAACGTGTTCTCCCAGAGTACTGGAAGTGCATCGATCCGCTTCACTCCATGGCTACACGTGTGACACTGGCGATCAACTGCGCATCTTGTTTACGATGTTAACGTCTGTTTACATGAACTGAAATTCACAAGTAACGTACCACTTAACATTCCCGACTGCCATCTGTTCGCCGAAGTTCGTACTTCTTCCTAATAAACTTGTATGTGCTATCGAGTTTGACTGCGATTTCAGTGATATGTGGCAACTAGAAGTCGGGAGTAGCAACTGAGAGTAGCATTTAATATTCAACATCGTGTACCACTTCTTGACCGACGTTTGTACTTCGTTCTAACAAGGGAACCTCCCCATCGCACCCCCCCTCAATTTAGTTATAAGTTGGCACAGTGGATAGCCCTTGAAAAACTGAACAAAGATCAATCGAGAAAACAGGAAGAAGTTATGTGTAACTACGAAAAAATAAGCAAAATATACAAACTGTGCAACATAGGTAACATCAACGAGAGCGTAAGCTGAGTATCGCCGTGGTCCCGTGGTTAGCGTGAGCAGCTACGGAGCGAAAGGTCCTTGCTTCAAGTCTTCCCTCGAGTGGAAAATTTAATTTCTTTATTTTCGCGAAGTTATAATCTGTCCGTTCGTTCATTGACGTCTCTGTTCACTGTAATAAGTTTAGTGTCTGTGTTTTGCGGCCGCACCGCAAAACTGTGCGATTAGTAGACGAAAGGACGTGCCTCTCCAATGGGAACCGAAAACATTTGATCGCAAGGTCATAGGTCAACCGATTCCTCCACAGAAAAACACGTCTGATATATGCTATACGACACTGGCGACGGCATGAGCGTCACATGACAGGAATTTGTTGTCGACCCACCTAACTTGTACACCTGGCGAATGGGTTAAAAGATTCTTCTACCTTGCCCGATTTAGGTTTTCTTGTGGATGCGATAATCACTCCCAAAAAACTGATGAAAACATAGTAGTTTGTCACATAAACTGAAAATAAAAATATTAAACTTTTCACTCGAGGGAAGACTTGAACCAAGGACCTCTCTCATTCCGCACCTGCTCACGCTAACCACGGGGTCACGACGCTCCGGGGCCAGTACTATCCTTGATGTTGCCTATCTTCCGCGTGGACTACTCAGTTTATATATTTTGCTCATTTTTTCATAGTTCCACACAACTTCTTCCTGTTTTCTCGATTGATGTGTGTTCAGTTTTTCAAGGCCTATCCACTGTGCCAACTTATAACTAAATCTGAGGGGGGTGCGATGGGGAGGTTCCCTTGTAAGAACTTTGCATGTCACCGAATGGATGTATAACCTGTTTCCGATCGAAGAAACAAACCAAGAAGCAAATTCGTGCTGAGAAAAACTTCACATTGGTGTTTTATTTGATAGCAGCACTGATATACACTGATAAGACAAAACATTACGACCACTGCCCACTATGATGTTGGAAGCCGCTTGGTGGTGTTGCGGGCCCGTGTTGCGGCAACAAAGGTACGTAAGCGGAGCAGACACGGAAGGGGGATCACCCTGGTGAAGATATGGGCTGCAAATGGGGAAATCAATTAAGATAAGAAACTTTGACAGGGGGCAGATGATTATTACGCAAAGCGAGTGAATGACTATCCTGAAAACGGCGAAGCTTATCGAATGTTCAAGCACCACTGTCGAGAGCACCTACAGAAAGAGATAGAAGGACAGAGAAAGTACCACTAGGCGCTAAATAGACGTCAACGACTTTTCACAAAATGTGAGTTCAAAAATGGTTCAAATGGCTCTGAGCACTATGGGACTTAACATCTGTGGTCATCAGTCCCCTAGAACTTAGAACTACTTAAACCTAACTAACCTAAGGACATCACACACATCCATGCCCGAGGCAGGGTTCGAACCTGCGACCGTAGCAGTCGCGCGGTTCCGGACTGAGCGCCTAGAACCGCTAGACCACCGCAGCTGGCCAGAATGTGAGGTTCGGGAGCTTATCTGCTCTGTAAAATAAGGTAGATGGTGCTCCGTAGCATCTCTGCCGAGAGAGCACAATGCTGGTGAACGCACAAGTGTTTCGGGGCACACCGCTCATCGTACGTTGTTGAACGTGGAGCTCCGCAGCAGATCACCCCTACGTGTTCGCATGTTGGCCCAACGACATCGATAATTACGATGCAGACGTATCGGCTCTTCATGTGTGAACCGTAAATTTACTTTCAAAATCTTTTCTTAAAGAATTTACTTTATTTACTAGCTATTCATCAAGAACATTAAAACATTTAATCACACTTGGTGAGCGTGGAAGTAGTTGCCAGGAAGTAACTGATGGAAAATGAAATTACTTTTGACAAGTCTGAATTTTCTTCATAAAAGCCCTTTCAAAAACAGATTTAAAATTTATAAGCAGAGAAGCACCCTCGAAATATCAAGTTATAATTTTATTTAGAGGCAGAAAGAACAATATTGACAGTATGAGCTTTCCGGCTGAGAAGCTTGCCGCTCCATTTCAACATAGCCGTAGCCATGATTGCTCACAACAACCTCTGAAAGACTACACTAGTGCAAATCTGCAACACACCAGATTACATTAATCTAAAAATTTTTAACAACTCACACAAACACATTAATTATGCACCCCGTAAGAGGGATGGAAATGGTACAAACACTCACACCAAGAAATTATTTGCCACCAAAAGTGCAATTTGTTTTTAAAAGGACTCTTACGGTGGAAGGGTGGCAACTTTATAAAAATGACTATTTAAATAAAACCCATGAAATTCAGACTTACATAAAACGTACAACATATTCTACATTACAAATATACTGCCTCACAAGATGATAGGCAACATAAAAACATATTTCAGATATGCAGTTGACATATTACTATGAAGTGAATCAAAGCACGAGTTGAAAGAAATGTACCAGAAAATGGACAATAATTCACAGAAGGTAGGGCTCAAAGTGAATCCAGACAAAACAGAGTTCATGCAGTTAGGAAGCAGACAAGAGCAGGTAGAATTTCTTGAGACAGATGGCAAGATGTTCAAGAGAGTAGACCAATTCGAATACTTGGGATCTTGGTTTACCACGGACAACAACATAAAAATGGACGTCAAGGAAAGAATAGCAGTGGGAACGAAATGCATGCATTCCCTCAGAGACGCACTTGGCTATAAATCAATCTCAGTGAACACTAAGATGAAAATCTACAACACAGTGATATGCCCAGCAGTAATGTACGGTGAGATGTGGCATGAGCCCCCTCTCACATTTCAATCTTGCTCTGAGTAATTCAATTTTCCTCTCTAATTGCATGCGGTGAAAAGTTGCTATTCCTTCACACGCGGACTTCCCACGCAGTGTCTCTAGTCTCCCGGGTGGTGCGGTGACAGGTGGGTTCTCCTGATCTTGAAAGAGTTAAGCTGACGGGTGTGAGGGAGTCGAGTGGATGCTTTCCAGACGCCGACATTGTCATAAGAGTGGAGGCAACACGCCCACAGGGGCCAGAAGGGGCGGCTGGGCTAGAGATTCCGTTACTTCGCAGAAACTTAGTGAAAACACTTCCTGGTGGGCTACCAGCAAGGCGTGGGAATGACTCGTGTTCCCGGGCAGTCTTGGCGGGCAAATTCCCGCGTTTTCTGCAAAATCATAACTGTGATTGGCTTGCTCACAGGATAGCTCCGTGATGTAGCAAAATCGGCGCAGGAATTGGCGCCAAGCATCTCCATTGTTGGAATAAAAGTGCGTCGGCAATAGAGTGGAATTTTCAGCTGGTTTTCGAGCTGCTTATTGGAATGTTTAACCATGGCCACTGTCGTGGCGGCGGGAACGTTCTGTGTTCGGCTTGTTCGGGTGCTCTTGTTGGAGTCGGCTCTCGCCTTTCGGTCGGGGTAGGTTACAAGACTGAGCTCTCGCTGCTCTGGACAGCCTGCCTTCCGTTGGCTGTCTAATATACTTTCATTTAGTTGTAACTGTTTGACGAAGTTGCTGAAGTTTCGACTTCAACGTAACTTTCCGAGTGCAGTTGGCAATTGAGCGTTCTGCATACAAGCGGCATATGTTGTCCGTCTTGAGCAGTTTTGGCTAAAGTTGACTGTATCGGAGTTACTGTGTGACTTCGCTTGTTAAAATCAATCACTGTATCGTCAGTGATTGTGTGGCGAGCCTTCTTCGTCTCCCTCAGAGGCGCATTTGTATTGATATGAAGTCTTTAGTCTGGAACAACCAGACCAGGATAATTTGTTTCGGGCTATACTCGCGACATTATCATCACCACGACGGAACGTTGAAGCAACCAGCCATCGCTTCCGGTACACCAGATCGTCCTTGCAGTTAAGAAGACAGCTTAGTAATGTATGTCCGCAGCACCGGCAGATTAGGGAATTTTGCTCTGTGATAATCAGAGCTCAGCAGAGTGCGCCTGTTCCCGTCTTATCTTACATGGTTCTGTCTTCGATGTCATTGTCTGAGTTCTCACTACTGTAGCAGCAATTAATGTTGAGTTGGCTGGTTGTTTCTCTTAAGATTTGAGTTGCATGGAATTGGCTCCACATACCACTTGGTCATAAGCGTCACAAGCTAATTTATGGACAACTTCACAGCATTAATCGGAGTATCCAATTTGACGTATTGTAAATGTTTCATGTGTTTTGTTTATTATTTTGAGTTTAGCCATAATAAGTCAAATTGTTATTTTGGACAGAACTTTCATTCTATGGATCGGTAAAGCAACCCTTTCATTTCTCACTACGTTAATGAAACTTTCCTTTATCAAATGAAATTATTGCAGGTGCCCAACTCTTTTCTACTCCAATTGCAGGGTCGATTACAGTCAGTTCACGTTTCTTCTTAATCCATGTGCAACAGCAAAAGTCGGAGTTAGAAAAGGGGCGGCTTAGGGCATCATTTCCATATGAAGATTCTAGAAGAATTTAGTGTTAAATACACTACTAGCACCAGCACCTCACAACGGATCAGAAACATGGAGCATGACAAAGCGAGAAAGGGAAAAATTAATAATATTTGAAGTTACTGCACTCTACTACTGCAGTTTTTAAATGGAAGATCCGTACTTTCTACTATTTTCACTTTCAGTCTTAGAACACGCAACATTCCAAAATAATGTAGACTTCGGGTTTCACTATACGTCAGTCTTTTTCCACAACCAACAATTAATCTCTTTATCACACTCTAGCCAGTATTTATCCATACCCACACAACAAAAAATTTTGGGGTATGGGACGATTTAAACAAGGGGAGAATGAAATTTTCGTTATTTACTCACAGCGTATTTCACATTTATTTGTCATCCCTTTTCATATAAGATACCGGTAATGCCTTCAATAACACACTGTTCCAGTACTCTATTTTCGCACTTATGTTATCTCTTACGGCTCAGACTTTAAGCTGCGGTTTCTTCAAGCGATGTTTTGAATCTTCCGATTATCTGTCCTAGATGTGGATGGATACGTTTAACAGAAGCTAATCAAAGTGGAAACTGCGTCTCTAAAATCACGAAGATTATTAAACTCTTCTTGTCTCACTAATTACTAGCGGTATGATTGACAACAGGGTACTGTTCAGGCTGGTGGCGGGTCTGTAATGGTGTGGGGTGTGTACAATTGGAGTGATATGGGACCCCTGATACGTCTAGATACAACTCTGGCAGGTGACACGTACGTAAGCATCCTGTCTGATCACCTGCGAACATTCGTGTCCATTGTGCATTCCGACGGACTTGGGCAATTCCAGCAGGACAGTGGGACACTCCACACGTCCAGAATTATTGCTAGAGATTGGCTCAACGAACACTCTTCTGAGTTTAAACTCCCCAAACTCCCCAACATATTAGAGGCATTCCGCTCGGTTCGACCGCCAAGCCCACCTTTTGCATCGCGCGATGCCACTTCCCTTACGGAGGGACTTCCCTACAGCGTTTACATGTTACAGATACAATTGCCCTAAGCATGAACCAGCTTTTAACAAACATTTCCTTTTTATAAACATATTCATATTATAGTAATTCATCAACACATTCTTTTCCTTCTCTCATGTATACATTACAAAACTCTTGCATAGTTCCAAGGAGTTTAAACAACACAGAATACAGACTTCATAAATTGAAAATACACAGTTACAGAAAGTAAACCAACTCCTAATCGATATAAGTGTTACACTACGTTTACGTTCGAGGTCACAAACGTTGCTTATTGCGGAGACCACCTGCATCGACAACAGCTTGGATACCATTTGACAAGTTTTCGCCGCACTTTCCGAACAGTGGACCAGCGAATGTTCAGCTGTCTTACACAGATCGCGCACAATTTGAAAATCGCTCTTTGCGTCCGGCATTCTCAGCCACGGCAACAATAATTTCTTCAACAATTTGTGGCGCAGCTGGCCTCTCCAAGGAGCAATTTCCAAATCGCCAGTTAATTCGAATATCCGGATCGTGTTCTTTAACCCAGTGTAAAAGGAGGACTTCTGCGTATTCCTTTAATGGGGTCGACACTCGCGAAGAGGAACAGCACTGTTGTTTTGATAAAACAGCTTTACGAGTAAAGTCCTGGTCAGTTGAACCAGACCCATGTCGACTGTCTGCATCTGTAATGCACAACTTCTTGTGTTTCAGCACTGCGTTGTCGTACCCACACCGACGCAAGTCATGACATTCACTAACAACGCGATTTGCTAATATAAATTCTGAGCTCAAACATAACGAGGCGTGTCGAACAGAAAATGCCAGCAAACATCGAACGTGTGAAACCAAACACGCACGCTTCTCACATGAGATACTGAAAGCCACGGACCATGGTACTCACATAGATTGTTGTACCTGTCAGTTTCCGAAAAGCATTTGGCTAAGTACCACAACTACGCTTATTATCAAAAGTGCGATCGTATGGAGTTTCAACCGAAATTTGTGGCTGTGTTAAGGATATTTTGGTAGCAAGGAAGCAGCAAATTATTTTTCATGGACAGTCATTGACAGATGTAGAAGTAACTTGGGATGTGTCCCAGCGAACTGTGTTTGGACCCTTACTGTTTATGTCCTTTATTAATCACCCTACAGAGAATAATAATAGCAATCTCAGATTTTAAGCAGATGATGTTTGGTTTCTGGGGCGCTCAACTGCTTGGTCACCAGCGCCCATACAAAGTCGCAATCTTGACACAGTCAGATTTTCTTTTTCACAGTCCAATGAAGTCACTGTCAATAATGATGATGAAACGATGAGGACAACACGGACACCCAGTCTCGAGGCAGAGAAAATCGCCAACCCGGCCGGGAATCGAACCCGGTACCCCGTGATCCAGAGGCAGCAACGCTAGCCACTAGACCACGAGCTGTTGTATTTGACCAAGCGCGGCACCTGAGAATTGTTCTTAAGGGGACATTGTGTGTCGTATGGCGCCAATGTTAAATTATCGAATTTTGTGACCCATTGTCTCGGAAACTTTTTAAGACACCAACTTACCATTTTCCGTAATTATTGAATGTACCTTTCTAGATACAATGAACTAGAATTTTACCAAAATTGTACTGTGGGGCATGTTATATTTTTTCCAAACACTCAATTTTCTGACAGAATTTTGTAAATAAATGAACATAAAACAAAACAACTCAGGATATTTTAATTAGTCTACTTCCATATGTATTGAATCTCACACTTGGCACGCTGTGAAAATTTCACGTCTCTACCATCAGTATTTTTTTTAGAAAACGGATCATTTATTGCAAAAAATTTAGTTAAGAGATATTGACGTTTATAACTTTTTTTTTTTTTTTTTTTTTTTTTTTTTTTTTTTTTTTTTTTTTTTTACAAATGCTTATACAGACTTACATTTCTGGATCTTTTATGCACTAGAACTGCCCTGGCCCGTGGTCTACGTCTTCTTCAGTGTCACAACAGGCCAGAACTTGCCTCCTCCTTTTCTTTCTCGCTTCTTTTGTCATTTGCTGAGCAGCTAACTCTGCTTCACGTACACGAAGCTCATCCAGTTCCTGCAGTCCTTTATCTGTGTTCTGTCCAAATCTTACTCCTAACTTCTCCAGAACCTTAAGTCTTAATAGTTCCCACCATTAAAAGTTATTACAGCATTAGACACTGCTAACTTTAGAGTAATAAGGCCAACAAATACATTTTTAGGCACACCACCAAACATCATTGAAGGACTCATTCACATTCTGGGTCTTCCCATGTAAATTCTTTAGTAGCTCAGGATTTGCCAAATCTCTGTAAATAGGTTTGATTGCCTCGATTACTGCTAAAGGAAGATAATGTTTATGTGTAAGTTCATGAAAGGTGCCAGAAAATTCAGCTTGCCTATATTTACACCAAGTGTTTGGTGGAGGTGGACACAAAGCATGACATGGCTTTTCATCGGTTGATATTCGATGAAAGAAAGTGCTCCACACACCTCTTTTTATCTTCTCTGAATTGTCACAGTTATTTATAATAGCCTGCGCTTAGTCATTTTACTTACGTTTAAAAAGCAATAGAAGTTAGTTTACTACAAAAATAGCCGACAATCACACTACTTTCAACGAAAAGTAGCATCAGAAAGAAAGGACTGTTTTGTTTATTTGTAATGCCAATTTCCGAGGCGTAGCAGGAGGCACAAAACAAAGCAAGTCACAGCCTTGTAGACTGTGTAGTTCCCAAGGTATGACTGCTCAACTGTGGCTGTATATGCGTAACCGCGAAATTTGGCAGTCACATGTCAACATTCAAAATATTACTTGAAGGTCTCACAATTATCTGGTTTTAATGTATTATATACCAAATTGTTCAGGAAAGTCCAAAGTACATTATGAAGTAGAAAACAGAAAATGTTAAATTTCAACGAATTTCATGTACGATGTCCCCTTAACACTTTGCGCCCGTTGTGAGCAGAACAGTGTTCTATGTAGTTGCGAGTGCTTTTTGTCGGAGATAAGAGTAGTTGAACGGAGACATATGCTAGCGTGTTGGCGCTCGTGTGGTGGATTCTTCCGTAAACAAGGTAGCCGAAGTGTTTCATGTTTCAAGAGGCCCCGTACCGGATCATTTATATCGCGTACATAGAAAGCGAAACTAATTATTCGCAACGTCACAGCGTGAACTAAAGCGTGTGTTGAGTGATCGAGAAAGGCGGTCACTGATGAGGACTGTGACGAAAAAGAAGAGGGCGGCTGCTGGAAATATCACTACAGAAATGAGCGGCGCACTCGCTAACCCCGTCGGTACCAAAACAAACAAAAAGCGAGCTCCTTAAGCAGGGCAGCTGGAATTCCAAAACCACTCATCAGCGACGCAAACGCCCGTAACAAGAGAACGTAGAATGACATTTTCACTCTGCAGCGGAGTGTGCGCTGATATGAAACTTCCTGGCAGATTAAAACTGTGTGCCCGACCGTGACTCGAACTCGGGATCTTTGCCTTTCGCGGGCAAGTGCTCTACTATATGAGCTACCGAAGCACGACACACGCCCGGCCCTCACAGCTTTACTTCTGCCAGTATCTCGTCTCCTACCTTCCAAACTTTACAGAAGCTCTTCTGCGAACCTTGCAGAACTAGCACTCCTGAAAGAAAGGATATTGTGGAGACATGGCTTAGCCACAGCCTGGGGGATGTTTCCAGAATGAGATTTTCACTCTGCAGCGCAGTGTGCGCTGATATAAACTACCTGGCAGATTAAAACTGTGTGCCCGGCCGAGACTCGAACTCGGGACCTTTGCCTTTTGCGGGCAAGTGCTCTACCGTCTGAGCTACCGAAGCACCGCAATATCCTTTCTTTCAGGAGTGCTAGTTCTTCAAGGTTCGCAGAAGAGCTTCTGTAAAGTTTGGAAGGTAGGAGACGAGATACTGGCAGAAGTAAAGCTGTGAGGGTCGGGCGTGAGTCGTGCTTCGGTAGCTCAGATGGTAGAACACTTGCCCGCGAAAGGCAAAGGTCCCGAGTTCGAGTCTCGGTCGGGCACACAGTTTTAATCTGCCAGGAAGTTTCAAGAGAACGTAGATTTGTGGCCATTAAACCTGGGCTGTAGAGCAATGGAAGAACGTCATCTGAACGGATGAGTTTTGTTTGGCACTGTTTCCAGTTTCTGGTTGATTTTACGTCTCATATGTGAAACATGGGGGCGGCAGTGGGCTGGAGTGGGGGCGGACTTCGGTAACCACATGGTTACTCTACAAGGTCGCATTAGTGGCTAAAATTATGGCGCCGTTTCTGCTGATCTGTTTCATCCCATTGCACAGTGCTTGATTCGGAGTCGTGATGCTGTGATCCAAGAAGACAGGCCCCTGTCCACACGACACGCATTGTCCAGGACTGGTTCTGTGAGCGCGAGGATAATTGTCGCTTCTCCCCTGGCTGACACAGTCACCAGATGTCGGTGTTATTGAGCCTTTGTAGTCCACTTTAGAGAGAAGAGTGCGCGATCTCTATCCCCTATCATAGCTTCCTGGACTTGCCACTATTTTGCACGATGAATGGTATAAAATTCCCTTGACACCCTGCTGGATCTGATTTGTTCATTCTGAGACGACTGGAAGCTGTTATGAATGCCAACGATTTTTTTACAGCGTTTTAGGCATGGTAATGTGGAACGTTTTTGCTGTTTCCATATTGTTGTCCACCCCTGTAATATCCTATATTATGTAAGAGTCACAGACGGAATCGGTGAACTCATACAAATATCTGGGTGTACAGTTTTAGAAATACGAAAATAGAACGACCGCGTAGATTCAGTCGTAGGTGAACAAGTGGTAGACTTCATTTTATTGGTAGAGTACCGGAAAAATGCAATCAGTTTGCAAAGGAAATTGCTTCCAAAACTCATACGACTCATCGTGGAATACTGCTGAAGTGAACAGGACCCGTTCCCAATAGGACTAAAAGCGGATATTCCATGGATGCAAAGAAGGGCGGCAAGGATGGTTTGAGCTTTATTCGACCCATGGGAGAGTGCCGCGAAGGTGTTGGTGAAACTAAACTGACAGACTTTTGAAGACAGACGCAAACGTACTTTCTAGATCTAGCAGTAAGTGAAGAATCTAGGAATATTTTACAGTCACCTCTGTATAGCTCCTATAGGGATTGCGAAGACACAATTGGATTAATTACAGCCCACACAGTGGCATTTCAACAATCATTCTTCCCGCGCTCCATACGTGAATCGAACGGCAGAAAGCCCTCACAACCGATACAACGAGACGCTCCTCTGCTATGCACTTCACAATGGTTTACAGAGTGTGGATGCAGATGTAGATACAGCCAATGCCGGAAATGTAACTTTCGGAAACACTCAACCGCGTGGCTTCCACCGTTGTGTAATTAGCTCCACGTCGTCGTTTTCTGAACAGTGTTTCAACGTCTGCCCCGCCCTCCTCGTCACCGCCGCCCCTCCCCCACGCCTTCCCACCCCCACACGCCCTTTCGCCCGTGGACTCACCGCGACTTAGGTTACTACTGGGATTCCATAGTGGTTTCGTGCTTTCGTTTGTGCCAGGTTGGTTCAATATACCTGGTAAAAAGCAAGAAAAATATTTGTCTCGTAAAGAAACTCACCTTACTTCTCGATGTAGTCTCTTTTAAGATCCCTCCAGCATTTTCATCCCATCGGAAACATAGATTCTGTCAGACTCTGCAAAATAGTTGTTGACTGCAACAATAGCTTTTCGTTTTGATGAAACTTTCTTCCCAGCAACTCATAGTTTCAAACTGAGAAATAGGGAGAAGTCACTTGGCGCTGTGTCTGGTGAACAGGGTCAACAAGGAACCAATTCAAAGCCCCTATTGGTGCGCTTTCGCCACTGTTATCGCTGATGTAAGGGATGGTGCATTATCCTGCTGGAAGAGCGCTTTTTGCGCACCTACCTTGCTCTTTTTTCAGCCAAAGCAAGTTTCAAACAATCCAACAATGAAAAAGAACAGCACACAGTACCGTTTCTGCTTTTCCCGATAATCTGTGGTGTCACCGCCAGACGCCATACTTGCTAGGTGGTAGCCTTTAAATCGGCCGCGGTCCGTTAGTATACGTCTGACCCGCGTGTCGCCACTATCAGTGATGGCAGACCGAGCGCCGCCACTCTAGAGAGACTTCCTAGCACTCGCCCCAGTTGTACAGCCGACTTTGCTAGCGATGTTTCACTGCCTACTTACGGTCTCATTTGCCGAGACGATAGTTTAGCATAGCCTTCAGCTACGTCATTTGCTACGTCTTAGCAAGGCGCCATTATCAGTTACTATTGATATTGTGAATCATGTACCGTCAAGACCGACGTTCATCACTAATGGATTAAAGTTAAGTATTCCACCAGCTACGTCCGTTTTTCTAAATTCTAATTTCCTTGTCATGTTCCAGACCTCACGCCGGCCTGCGTGAGCTAAAACGCCTGCATTTCGGCCTCCTCTTGTAGCACGGTGTTGGGTCTCCTGCCAGCCACAACATAATCTATGAGGCTAATTTCTTGGGAATCCCAAAAAAACAGCAGCCATAACCTTACCAGCTAACAAAAGGGTCTTTGCCTTCTTGGTGCACTTTCAGCATCCTTTGTCCATTGTTTTGGCTGCCCTTTCGACCCTGATGTCTAATGATGGATCAACAGTCACAAATCGGTGCAAAAAGTATTGCGGATTGTGATTAAAGGTGGACATTGTGTTGAAATGTCGTGCTGTATGTGCTTTTTGTCGTCTGTGAGCAATCGCTGCACCCACCTCGCTCACAGCTTCTCCATAGCCAATTCTCCTGCGGAATATTATGCACTCACTTATTTGAGATGCCTACAGTCTCTAAATTGTCACGAATTTTTATTTGCCAGTCCTACATTACCATATTATGCATTTTGTCAATGGTTTCCTTTGTGGTGATATCAGTGGGAATCCCTAGGCGCACCTCGTCTTCGGTGCTTGTCCGACCACGTTTACATTTATTAATACAAAAGTAAAGTGATGATGCAGAGTCCTCTTGAACTTCATCCAGTTCTGATTTGTGCCGCAGTTCGACCCTTCAAATGAAAACGTTTAATAACGGCACGAAATTCCATTTTCTCCTTTTTCAAGCGCGGTCGACACACTGACCAGTCTACTCTCAACAGTGAGCTGTAAGCTGTACAATGTTGGAATTCTTAATACGATCCTTGGAATAATGAAGCTTAGGAACCATGATGGCGCAACAAAAATGCTCCATTCTTTCCTGCAAACTTACCAGACTTATCAAACCACCCTCGTACTGAGAGACGAAACAAGGGAGATGGGTGACTTTGAAGTGTTGACGTTGTCAACTCATTCCGACGGTGGAAACACGACTGGTAAGTAGTTTACAGAATATACCAAGCGAGTAACCCGCGGCAGAGAAATCCCATCCCAGGTGTTGGTTGCCTCTCAAAGGGCCCATAGGAGCAACAAAAACTTGATTTTCATTATTATAAATGTAGACCGACTTTAATACTTTAAAATGCTGTCATTATCTATTTATTAAGGGGTATAATTTTATGTCAGAGGTTTAACGTTATAAGACAAGTATTGCAGTACTGGAAACTGTCCATATGTCTTGCGGCAGAGCAACTCACGGTGCGCAAATAGACAGACTATATTCATTCAGTATTTGAGAATGAGAATACTTACCGACTTTCAACAAACTTTACACACAATTTCTAAACTGTATGTAACTTTTGTCACAGACAACTGCCAGAAAATGATGAAAGGAAAAAAAAGTTTATCACTTATGTTAGTCCATCTCGCGGTCTATGCAATGAAACTTAAGCGTCAGACATGACTTTTTACTGTACTACTTCTATACTATTAATTCTATTTGCAACACGTTTTGTACTCTGCATACACATAAAACACTGAATGTACCTACACAATTATACAAGTGTGCGACACACAATTAAGCAAATACGGCTTCGTAAACATTGAGATGCGCGAAAAACTAGCTTTTGCTTAGAACGAAACGTAAATTATCCAAAGAATAATCGTCCAGTGTTTCATAATGAGAGCACTTAGCACCTTCCCGCTAACATTACACCTACATTAGAAAAACATTTTGTAAACGTTTCCCCGTTGCACCCTTAATGTCAAATATTTAGCACACTAAATCATTTGAAAGATAATCAGAAATTTGATGTTGTTTTATACATGGGAGTATGTATCTAATTCAAAACGCAGTAATTACAAGTATTAAGTAACTACACTAACGAGCCTAAAAATCTACCTGCCTTGCGTTTTAAAGTTTCATTAGTATTTTCGTGAAACTGAAAGGGTGTAATTATTTATTACGCATGTGTTTCTTCATATTACACCGTTAAATGCGTGTTTCTTTTATTCTAAAAATTTCTTGAAGACACACTTATGAGTCATAGATGCTAGGAAGATTAATCAAAAAATCTATTTTTCTTTTTCAAAGTGTTTTTCATTCCTCTCTCAGACTTGGTACTTCTGATGCAGAGAACATTAGTTTTGAATGTAGTTGCACCGTTTTGGTTCGTAATATATTATAAGAAATTATTAGCTTATGACTTTTACGTCCTTATCTCTCCGAGTTTTTGAACCATCACTCCTTAAATAGCCAATTTCTGCAAATTGGATCTGACAACGCCAGGAAGAAGAGTGATCTACAGGGATCACTGTTCTTCCTAGCGTTTGTTTGACGTTAAACATTACAACACTATTGAACGCATAAAATCATTTATTGCAACGGTGACCGATTTCAGTCTATTCTCAGGCCATCTTCTGACCATCTCTAAAATATGAGTACATTTGCAACCTTAGAGGGCCATATAACGTCATGAGTTACAAGTTATAACACATGAAAATAAGAAATAATCGAAAAAATGCCAAATGGTGGCAGGCGGAGGAAGTGAACGGAGCAGGTACCGTATGTTGAGTGTCGAACGTTAACTGCTGGACAGCCTGGAGGGGCTCCGCTCACAGCTAACCATATGACGTTACGTGAAGAGACGTTCACTAGGTAAATACATTCCAGAAGTAATGTACATAAAAAGTAGTAGCATAAAATAAAATACGAGTAGCGGAATTTTAAGCTACGTGACAGCAAGAGTTAAGTGCCAGAGGAAAAAATTTATCAGAACACGTTATGATAAATTACAGGTAATGATTCAGTAGCAATTACTTTGGAGAAGGAAGACTGCCCTCTGCGGTCCGTTCGTGAAATCGGTGTCGGTACGTAGAGCATAACCAGAGAAAAGATAAAGCAAGGAGATACCGTTAGTTGCCAAGGGAACGGAGTGCAGTGTATCGATATGAACCGTCTATGTCTGTACCTCTAGTACTACAGTCTGGTTGCCGCATATATCTGAATACTTGAACTCAGAGATGTAAGTTCTGCCTGGCTAATATTTGTATCAGATAAATGTTGATTTTGACAGCAAAAACTTACGAAGAAAGCCAATAGTGGTCTGTGTGAAAAGTTTAGTATAAGATAATAACAGTAGCTGACTAATATAGAAGGAAAAGCATTTTTAAGTAACTGTTTTTCTCCAAATGCACATATATAATCTAGAAGTAATGACCATAATTAATTTTGAGTGCATTAGAGTGGTCACAGTTTGGTTGTTTGGTTTGGGGGAACGGACCAGAGAGGTCATCGGTCCCACCGGCTTAGGGAAGGTAACCCAACGTGCCTTTTGAAGGAACCATTTCGGAATTTGCCTCAAGCGGTTTAGGGAAATCACGGCAAACGTAAAGCAGGATGGCCGGACGCGGGTTTGTACCGTCACCCTCCCGAACGCGGTCCAGTGTGCCAAACACTGCGCCATCTCTCTCGGCGTTGTTAGTATGTTTCACAGAAGTACTAAGCAGTGGTTGCTTCTGCCTGTTAGTGTATAGCATTCGCTCGAGCCACACCCTTCATGACTGAACTGACGGAACAATATGTATGAATGTATGAATGATGATTCCTCGTGACAGCCTCCCGTAGCCTCATGCGGAGATGTCGGTAGTAAACTCCTGTGATGGTTTCCCTTTAAGAGCATAATCCTACACACATAAAAAAAAGTTTTGCATCACCCCGGTTCCCAGAACAGAAGAAGATAGATGTTGACTGTGGATATTGTATCACAGACACGGTCCCTTTGACTGTTCAGAGATGTCACTAATCCCGCCCAAAGATGTAAACAATCATGCATGGGCAGCTCCTATTAGACGGAGGGGGTCCGACAGCCGATCAGTTCCAATATGTATGAATGTATGAATGATGATTCCTCGTGACAGCCTCCCGTAGCCTCATGCGGAGATGTCGGTAGTAAACTCCTGTGATGGTTTCCCTTTAAGAGCATAATCCTACACACATAAAAAAAAAAGTTTTGCATCACCCCGGTTCCCAGAACAGAATAAGATAGATGTTGACTGTGGATATTGTATCACAGACACGGTCCCTTTGACTGTTCAGAGATGTCACTAAACCCGCCCAAAGATGTAAACAATCATGCATGGGCAGCTCCTATTAGACGGAGGGGGTCCGACAGCCGATCAGTTCCAGTCATTCCACCAGGAAGGAGGTACACGGCTCGTGTTGACTGTAATTCAACCATGCCTAGACAGTCAATACAGCAGTTCGATCGCATCCGCATTGTTACTATGTGCCAGGAAGGGCTCTCAGCAAGGGAAATGTCCAGCCGTCTCGGAGTGAACCAAAGCGATGTTGTTCGGATACGGAGAACATACAGAGAGACAGGAACTGTCGATGATATGCCTCACTCAGGCCGCCGAAGGGCTACTACTGCAGTGGAGACCGCTACCTACAGATTATGACTCGGAGGAACGCTGACAGCAACGCCACCATGTTGAATAATGCTTTTAGTGCAGCCACAGTACGTCGTGTTACGACCCAAACTGTGCGCAATAGGATGCATGATGCGCAACTTCACTCCCGATGTCCATGGCGAGGTCCATCTATGCAACCACGACACTATCCAGTGCGGTGCAGAGGGGTCAACAACATGCCGAATGGACTGCTCAGGATTAACATCACTTTCTCTTCACCGACGAGTGTCGCATATGCCGTCAATCAGACAATCGTCGGAGACGTGTTTGGAGGCAACTCGGTCAGGCTGAATGCCTTAGACACACTGTCCAGCGAGTGCAGCGAGGTGGAGATTCCCTGCGGTTTTGGGGTGGCATTATGTGGGACCGACGCACTCCACTGTTGGTCATGGAAGGCGCCGTAACAGCTGTACGATACGTGAATGCCATCCAGCGACCCATAGTGCAACCATATCGGGAGCATATTGGCGAGGCATTCGTCTTCATGGACGACAATTCACGCCCCCGTCGTGCACATCTTGTGAATGACTTCGTTCAGGATAACGACATCGCTCGACTAGAGTGGCCAGCATGTTCTCCAGACATGAACCCTATCGATCTTGCCTGGGATAGATTGAAAAGGGATGTTTATGGACGACGTGACCCAGCAACCACTGTGAGGGGTCTACGCCGAATCGTCGTTGAGGAGTGGGACTATCTAGACCAACAGTCCCTTGATGAACTTGTGGATAGTATGCCACGACGAATACAGGTATGCATCAATGCAAGAGGACTTGCTACTGGGTACTAGAGGTACCAGTGAGTTATCTGGACTGCCACCTCTGAAGGTCTCGCTGTATGGTGCAATGTGTAGTTTTCATGAGCAATAAAAAGGGAGGAAATGATGTTGATCTCTATTCCAATTTTCTGTACAGGTTCCGGAACTCTCGGAACCGAGGCGATGCAAAACTTTTTCTGATGTGTGTATTAACACAAACCATTGCAGTCTCAGAAAACACGCAGCTTCACCTTGCACGATGATGACTGAATGTTTGCCTTTCGCGACAGTGGAGAATCAACTAGCGACCTCTCAAGCATTCTCGGCGTGACTGTGTCGTGACGTGCTCTTCTGCCGGTGTGATTTGTCACTCTGAATGTATGTCTGTGTCCATAAAACTTTATAGTTTATCATAACTCACAAATACCTTGACAAACTCATAACACAAGAACACAGTACGTCCAGTAATACAGTCTCTGCCTAAGTCCAAATATCGACACAGTATTTCGTGGTGCTGTTTACAATATTAAGTCCGTCACTACTGTTATACATTCCAGGATACCGTTCCAATAAATCTGTTGTCAGCAGACATGCTTGATTGCATTATTTTTTTCTTTTATCAGGTGTGTTTCTTTTCGTCACTTAATAGGCAATTCACATTTTTGTGAGGACTACAGGGAATAAACAAAGAACTGTTCGATTGCTAGTAAAACATACATTATTCAAAAATTATCATAAGAACTCTGCTACAGGAATTGTTATAGAATATTTGATTTCAACAAATTGAAGTCCCTATCGATGGAAATCATCTGTAATGTAGCATGATACACTGCCCTGATTTTGCTTCCTTTGCTAGTCAACTTGCGTAGCGGTCACAGCTGCAACACTTTAGCTGTCGATATGAACTGGAAGTTATTCAAAAAGTAGTTATTTGAGACATCTGTGGCATGGTTTAAGTGCCTAAAATTCGCATGTGTACACTTTGGATTTTGCGCTACGCCAAACTACGTTCCAGTGTCTTGGCTGTGTCTACTCATTCGGCGTTTCGCGAGCTAGGCACGAAGGGCTGTACAAACCACAGTAATAAGCTGTTCTTCGTACGACGATAATGAGTAACTTTAACATTATAGAAAGTACTTGCTTGCAGTGCACCTTAGCAGCTATAACTTTGACAGTGCATTTCTTTCGGTGTATTCTTCCTAAGCGACCACATTCAGGGAAGGTTTCGACATGTCGGATTGGTCCACTCCCTTGTAAGCCCAAATAGCGATGCAGTAGTTGACTGTGCTTTTTACTGTGACGAGGCCGCCACTACTAAGACGTATTGCAGGATAGAGTCCCAAAATTCCCACTGTGACTGAATAATTGCTAGTTGTGACCGCGTGGAACGTCTCCGTGATCTGTCGCGGGTTATGATACTGATTCCTGTGGAGTCGCGTGATTTGCTGCTTGTTTCGGAGATGCCGACTTCGTCGCCGGTTGTCTTCCGCGGTCGGTTGATATCACCGTAGTCTCGGATTGGCGCCTGCGGGAGGTGCGGCAGAGATGTTTCTCCGCCGAAAGAAACAGCCGTCGGTCTGGCGCTACTCACTGCGCACCTTTGTGTCTGGCAACCCGCAACACAGCGATGTGGGAAGGGATGTACCCATCAGGAGTAGCACGAGTTTCCAACAGACTCGAGGCATCTAGAATGCGAGGGCTAGTCTGAAAGTAAGGATCGATAGGTCGCGAAATGGAAACCACAGTGAAATCAAAACTGTTTTATTTGCAACGGTTAGCTACACCTCCCAGCTACTAGACATCTGTCGAGCGTTGTACCAACTTTTCAAATCCCTCGTTATAGAAGACAGCCGCCAGGGTTTGTCGACAATTTTCTACACTAGACTGCAGCTCGTTGTCTGTTTCAAAATATTGTCTTCATAGCCAGCGGTTGATTTGAGCAGAGATGAACCTCAGGGGTAGAAAATTGCGGGCTGTATTGTGGGTGATCAAACACTTCCCATCGAAACCGCTGCAGCAGCATCTTCATTGCCCCTGCAGAGTGCGGCCGAGAATTGTCGTGTAGAACGAACCGCATGACAGTTATGTTATGTGGATTGCATAGCTTTAGGCGAAATCTTTCGCCAGGCCCTCGTACTTGGCGGGAGACGCTAATTTCTAGCCATTTTTACGTTCTGACTGTGAGCTCAGAACTGAAAACAGAGACGTGATGCGATCGACGGGCGTACTAGACACAGTTCTCAACGCATCTGTGCAAAGCGTCATCAGATTTTCACTGTATTTTCCATTTCGCAACCGATCGTTACCTTCTTTCCGAATAACCCTTGTACAATCAGGTAGGCCACGCCGGGGGTCAGGCTCCTATTGCCTAAAGCGTGTGTCGTCAAGGGGAATACTGTTCTACCGAGAGGGTCCAACACTAGCCTTATGAACTCTGTATTGTTAAGTGCTTACGAACATGATTAAGCATCGCTAAAGTCTAAAATTATAAGAAACCAAAACTTATATGTTATAACAACAGCTAGCTGTAAAGACTTAATATTAAGACGTAGAACATCTTACTGCGTTCATGAATACACATTGTAGCTCAGAAAGATGATGACGCAATCCACTGAAGATTTCCTTCACGGCAAGGTTTTTTTATGTTCTTTGTTTTAGCTTTTGTGTTCAGATGCCTTATTTTATGAAGGTTCATTTTCAGACGTAGAGACAAATCACTCTCTGGATGCATTTCAGGAAACTTGCAGAAATTAACTCTGTCGTCACTCCATCACACTTAGCTTCATGTCGCCCATGAAAATGCAAAATATCACTCCAAACTCCTTTATTTTATTGAACCAGCCAGCTCAAAGAGAGGTGAGCCCATTTATGGAGGTTACGGAGATCCAGTCGTTATCCGTGATGTAATCTTGAAACGTCCCCTTAAAAAAATTTAAAAATGACAGTGCTAGAAAACTTCTTACGTTATTTGATTTTAAAACAACTGAGCAGAACTGAACGTACTTAGACATTTATCCCTTTACTTATTCTGATCAACACTAAACTGACACACAGTATTTATACCGCAACGCAATCTGACTTTCAATAATCCCTACAAAAGAATGGCCCTGACTAACAATAACCTATACCCTTCATGAATCACTTACCTCACAAAAATCTTCGTTACTCGAACTACTGCAATACAGCGAGCGCCAATACTGCCAGCTAAATAAAGAATTCTAACTACTGAAGTCACTAACTACTGATAGGCATAGTTAGAAAATGAAAGATTTTGATAGAGAACAAACAATGTATTTACCTTAATAATGTTCAAAAGTGATCATATATATATATATATCAGTTCATGATATCCAGTATTACAAATTTACTCTTTCTGATGGACACACGTTCAGATCGTCCGCTCTCAAAATTCCGCCATCTCTCTCCCCACATCCACCACTACTGGCGGCTCACCTCCAACTACGCAGCGCTACGCGCTCTTAACAGCCAGCAGCCCAACACTACAATAGTGAATATTACAACAATGCAAACCAGCCACAGACTTCACACAGTACAGTTAGTGATTTTCATACAGAGCGCTACGTGGGGTTACCAACATAAAAACCTAAACAGCATTTAAATGCTATTTAATCGGCAAAATGTTGAGTGCATCTTGCCATTTACAGTCACCACAAATTGCTGGTTCATCACTAGGAAACTGCAACAAATCTAGTTCGTGTTCGCTGAAATTAGTGCAATCCAAGGATCAGCTGTCATATTTCCAGTTATGTTAATACACAACTCGCTTGTGACGAACTTATGAAGTCCTAGAATGAGATTTTTACTGTGCAGCGGAGTGTGCGCTGATATGAAACTTCCTGGCAGATTAAAACTGTGTGCCGGACCGAGACTCGAACTCGGGACCTTTGCCTTTCGCGGGCAAGTGCTCTACCATCTGAGCTACCGAAGCACGACTAACGCCCGGTCTCACAGCTTTACTTCTGCCAGTATCTCGTCTCCTACCCTCCAAACTTTACAGAAGCTCTCCTGCGAACCTTGCAGAACTAGCACTCCTGAAAGAAAGGATATAGTGGAGACATGGCTTAGCCACAGCCTGGGGGATGTTTCCAGAATGAGTTCGAGTCTCGGTCGGGCACACAGTTTTAATCTGCCAGGAAGTTTCTTATGAAGTCCTGTTCATTCTCTTCCATTGGAGGAGGGTGTGACGGCATCTCACCAATACTCTCCATAAGGGACGTATTTACCAACAAGGGGAAGTCTTCTGTATTTGCAGTCAATATTTCAGCACGAAAGGCGTTGGATTGTTCTAAGATGCGAAAAGACTACCAATTTTAGAAAAAAAGTTTTTGGTTTAGCGTGAAAGTCAAGATGTACGAAGTTCTCATATTCTTTATGTCATTATAAAGTCCAAAGAGACAGTTTACTGGAATTATGAAAATCCTCTGGAAAGGCAGTAGACATTGAGTCTTTCCATGACGCATGTTGAAACAAACCTCAAAGAAGCGTTTAGTGCATTCTTGTGTCTTTGAAAGTGAAGACCACAGCCACTCCGAAGAAATGCCCTGCCATCCTTAGGAACCCTTGAGTTTAAAACATCAGTTGAATTAAATATCCTTCCTGTTCTTTATTTAGCAGGTATTTAACAACTCGGGGACAACAATGTGGAAAGAACTGTGCTGCCATTCCCACATTCTGCGGAGCTCGTCCCCTTATTTCTACGGGAGCTAATTCGCTCTCTGTGTTTCTAAGAGATTTTCACAAAGCTTCCTGTTCAAGACTGTGACGTCGGGCATAGTTACTCCATCATCCAGAACAGGAGTGTCCAACCCGCGGGGCTCATTCAACCCAAATCAAATGTCAATGCAGCCAATGTCGTGAGCATCTATCAAACAATCGGCTAAAAAATATCAAAAAAGTTCCATCTGGGTAACGTTATGATAAACTGAATAATTTCAATTTGAAACTCCTGTCACATTATGTTATTGTGTAATTGGTCCATCCGATCTTTTTTTTTTCAACGGTTATTGTTACAGTCACGTATATTATGTGCGGCCGAAAAGTCCTCGTTTCCTTACAGTGTGGTTCGGGTGAGCTAAAATGTTGGACACCCCTGATCTAAAACATGGTTTGTAAGCAATTTCAGCAAATGTGGAACATCCTAGAAAACCCACAGTTATTTCACTGGATTCGTGTAGTTTGGAAATGCTAGTATTCTCAATTCCCGCTTCTCGCTTCCTGTATTACTAATGACGTCACGCCGTTTCACCAACATTCGGCACGGAAAGCCAATACAGCATGCCCTGCAACAGAATGATTAACGATGTGTTTCCGGGTGTTCAGCTGCACTGTCGTTTTCGTTTTTATGCTCAATATTTGGACGACCGACCCAGCTCTGTTCTGCAGGTGCTGCGAGTTTTGCTGTTATATGTACCCGCTGCCTGGACTGCAATCAGACTGTGTGAATTATTGTTGGTCTCGCACCACTGTTTACCGTCGACAAGTGACTTCGATTCCCGACGTCCACTATGCCCTTTCATGCTCTTTTGTTTTCCAGAACCAGTGCTGATATTCCATGAAACGCAAATTCCCTCGGAGTTTTCCAGCTCTGCTGGATGTGATTACTGGCAGGATTTTAATAAATTGAGCACTGGATCCCAAGCCTTGCCCATTTCTTAGGGTTTTTTGGGATCTCTATTTCGATAGACTCCTAAGTTATGCTGTGTCAGAAACTTGGCGTTTGCACCACGTATTACATTCCGTGCTTACATTGGAGGCAGTGCTCGGTAACAGCTACTTTGCTTGGTTGTTTTAGTCGGCTGTATCGCTGATCTTCCTTGCATCTCTTCCCGACTTCTATGATGGTTAGTAAGACATTCAATATTAACATCGAATACGATACACAACTGGCTTTGAGAGATCTAGGTCGTCTTTAACATTAGAAATAAGATTTTATAGTCGTATTTTTATTGAAGGGAGTGAAATGCACTGGATGGCATGTTTTTGTAGGTGTCTACCACTATTTCCGGATATTGGGTAAGCAAATTTTGTTTTCTGTTCCTCGGTCTCTGTCTCTTTCTCAGGATTTGTTGATTTTGAGTGCATAGCCCGTTCAGTTTAACGACACGAGTACCCTTTCCTTTGGAACATCAGCCGTAGGTACTGTAATTCTCTAGCGAGGCTCTCCTTGTATGAAAGTGTTCGAGCTCTATGGACCAGTGTATTTAGCAACAAATTTCTTTATGACGGTTGGCGATGGCTCTAGGCATGGATGAAGAGGTCTGTGTACGTAGGGTTTCTGTATACTCCGTGACTCATGAATTCGTCCATTCTTCTTTTATGTAACACACCGAGGAAAGATAGTTGGCTCTCTTGTTAAGTTCCGTCGTGAACCCAGGAACTCTTAAAGCTTTTCTGCTTTATTTGGCCACACCACAAACATGTCACCCATATACCGATAGAAACACGTTGCTTTAAACTTGGCGGCCTCTAGAGTCCCTGCTTCAAAGTGTCACATGTATAGGAACGCTATGACAGGCTATAAAAGACTAACCATCGACACGCCATCGCTTTGTTCCTAATACCCTCAAAGACAAGGGATAACAACGACGTACCACGAAGGAATTATCCGAAAGGAACGTGAATCGGTAGATGTGACGTACATGCAAAGACAAACAAATCATTACATTTTCGGAAAATATTGGACGACTTATTCAAGAGAAAGAGCTTGACAAAGAGAGCAAGTCAATAACGAGGTAGTCCACCTCTGACCCTTATGCAAGCAGTTATTCGGCTTGGTATTCAAGAGTTGTTGCAGATCCTCCTGAGGGATATCGTGCCAAATTCTGTCGAGTTGGCCTCAAAATCCTGAGAAATCGGAGGGCCCTGCCCATAATACTCCAAACGTTCCGAATTGGAACAGATCCGGTAACGTTGCGGGCCAAGTTAGGTAGAAACTTCGCAGTGTGAGGGCGTTTCTTATATTGCTGAAATGTAAGCCCAGAATGGCCTGTCGTGAAGGACAACAAAACGGGACGTACCGCTGTGCTGTAATGGTGACGCGGGTTACAACCAAATGGGCTGTGTTACTAAAAGAAATGGCACCGCAGACCACCACACCTGCTGCCGGGTCGCGTGGCGGCCGACGGTCATATTGGTATCCCACAGATGTCCCGGACGTTTCCCGACACGAATTCACTGGTCATCAGGGGTCATTTCGAAGGGTGACTCATCACTGAAGACTGTTCTACTCCAGCCACTCAGATTCCAGGTCGAAGTCGTGTCTGTAGACGCTCAGGACAAGTGGGATACTGCTTGTTTTCGTGCTTGCCAAACCCTACGATGGACAGCAAGATCAGCGGGTATCTCTCCCAACGTTTGGAGCGCTACGGGCAGAGCCGTCCAACACGCTCCTGATTTGGACAATCTAAGGCGCCAGTTGGACAGAATGTAGGAGGACAGCCAATAACTCTTATCAGGCAATGCCACGCCGAATACCTGCTTACATAAGGGCCAGGGGTGGACTAACGCGTTACTTGTCAAGCTCTTTCTCTTGAATAAATGATCCCGTTTTTTTGAAATTGTAATAATTTGATTGTCTGTACGTCATATCTTCCGATTTCTGTCCCATTCGTATAACTACTTCATGGTGCGTCTTTTTTTTTTTTTCTTAGAGTGTATTTTCAGTCAAACTGGAAATAAGCTGATGTCAGAACACACGTAAAAAGCTATGTAAATAAATATTCGAAATTTTCCGCAATTAGTTCCAAGTAATCACAAAGCGGAACTCTAGTAAAAAGGGTGACTACATCGGAGCTCACCATAATATCCATATCATGAAACCGGTGTTGCTTGAGGTGTAGTACAAAGTCAGCAGGGTTGCGAATATGGTATTCGCATTTTCTCACATATCCACTGAGAATGCGTTCCAAGTATTTTATCGAGCGGTGTTTGTATGTCCCAGTATTACTAACTACGGCGAATTCCTTCGTTGTCTATCTTAGAGAGTGGCACTGCTGCTCATGTTGAAGACGCTTAGTGATGTTACGTGGCTAGACTTATTCACTGAGCAGTTTTTGTGGGGTCGACATTTCCCTGTCTGTATGCAATGTCACTCAAGGGATGTAAAATCGTCTTATTGCAGTCTACACCTTACATCAACATCGCAGCGTTGCCCATCTCCGCTGGTAGAACTAAGGTTTCCTTGTTGTTGTTGTCGTTGTGGTCTTCAGTCCTGAGACTGGTTTGATGCAGCTCTCCATGCTACTCTATCCTGTGCAAGCTTCTTCATCTCCCAGTACCTACTGCAACCTACATCCTTCTGAATCTGCTTAGTGTATCCATCTCTTGGTCTCCCTCTACGATTTTTACCCTCCACGCTGCCCTACAATGCTAAATTTGTGATCCCTTGATGCCTCAAAACATGTCTTACCAACCGATCCCTTCTTCTAGTCAAGTTGTGCCACAAACTTCTCTTCTCACCAATCCTATTCAATACCTCCTCATTAGTTACGTGATCTACCCACCTTATCTTCAGCATTCTTCTGTAGCACCACATTTCGAAAGCTTCTATTCTCTTCTTGTCCAAACTGCTTATCGTCCATGTTTCACTTGCATACATGGCTACACTCCATACAAATACTTTCAGGAACGACTTCCTGACACTTAAATCTATACTCGGTGTTAACAAATTTCTCTTCTTCAGAAACGATTTCCGTGCCATTGCCAGTCTACATTTTATATCCTCTCTACTTCGACCATCATCAGTTATTTTACTCCCTAAATAGCAAAACTCCTTTACTACTTTAAGTGTCTCATTTCCTAATCTAATCCCCTCAGCATCACCCGATTTAATTTGACTACATTCCATTATCCTCGTTTTGCTTTTGTTGATGTTCATCTTATATCCTCCTTTCAAGACACTGTCCATTCCGTTCAACTGCTCTTCCAAGTCCTTTGCTGTCTCCGACAGAATTACAATGTCGTCGGCGAACCTCAAAGTTTTTACTTCTTCTCCATGAATTTTAATACCTACTACGAATTTATCTTTTGTTTCATTTACTGCTTGCTCAATATACAGATTGAATAACATCGGGGAGAGGCTACAACCCTGTCTCACTCCTTTCCCAACCACTGCTTCCCTTTCATGTCCCTCGACTCTTATAACTGCTATCTGCTTTCTGTACGAATTGTAAATAGCCTTTCTCTCCCTGTATTTTACCCCTGCCACCTTCAGAATTTGAAAGAGAGTATTCCAGTTAACGTTGTCAAAAGCTTTCTCTAAGTCTACAAATGCTAGAAACGTAGGTTTGCTTTTTCTTAATCTTTCTTCTAAGATACGTCGTAAGGTTAGTATTGCCTCACGTGTTCCAACATTTCTACGGAATCCAAACTGATGTTCCCCGAGGTTCGCTTCTACCAGTTTTTCCATTCGTCTGTAAAGAATTCGCGTTAGTATTTTGCAGCTGTGACTTATTAAACTGATAGTTCGGTAATTTTCACATCTGTCAACACCTGCTTTCTTTGGGATTGGAATTATTATATTCTTCTTGAAGTCTGTGGGTATTTCGCCTGTCTCATACATCGTTTCCTTGTCCTCACCCAAATTTGTCAGTGCTCCTCCATTGGACATTGGTGCCCTGGTAAGTGCTGTACAGGTTTCACGGCGAGTATCTCCTGGTGTTTCCTCCGAGAGAGAAGCTGCAACAAGCAGGACAGAGGTGATGTAACCTTTCATTGGTAGCATTTTTGGAGCACGCACCAAATTTACGCATGTGTCAAAAGGGTCTTCATTGCATCCTCGTCCAGGTGTTTGTCAGTGAGAGTAATTACAGTATTGCTACCTGTGTCTTTTCTTGGCTTTTTGTGCAAGCGACTGAATTTTGCTTTCTGGCGAGCAGACGTTGTTAAATATATTGACTGTGCTTACAGATAATACAGTGTTGTCTACGAATTCCCTAGACTCTGCAGAATTTAGACGATGTGTAAAGATGGAATTGAAGAACCTCTTTTGAAGTGACATCTGGGATTCGTCGACCGTGACGAATCCTTTCTCGTACTAGAGCGAGGATTGCACGATACACAACCCTGTTTGCCGGTGGTGTGTTAATGAGATGTTTGATTTTAGCGGACTTACATACAGTTTCTTCATCTAGATGCCTTGTTAGGAAGGTCAGCGTATAGTGGAGCTGACCATTAATTTGGCCCAACATCCAAAAAGATCGGTAGACGTCCACGGAAACTTGGCATCCAGTGTATTTCGCTCCGCTCAACTAAGATAAAATGTGTTCAAATAACTTACGCGTTTGCTGCCTGATGACGCCGTCGACCACCGCCGATATTTCGACAGGAGCACACCCTGCCATTCTCAAGGCACAAATGCAAGGAGGAAGCAGTGTGCAAGGGAATTTAATTCCTCGGTTCACAGAGGAGAAACAAGGAAGATACCACACACAGAACAAGTGTCAACACAAACAAAGATAACCAACATCAGAAATATCGATAGTGACTATTAATCAACAGGTGGGAAAATTTCTGTTCCGACACTGACAATGTTGAGTGTTTATGGAAAAAGTTCAAGGCAATCGTAAAATGCGTTTTAGACAGGTACGTGCCGAGTAAAACTGTGAGGGACGGGAAAAACCCACCGTGGTACAACAACAAAGTTAGGAAACTACTGCGAAAGCAAAGAGAGCTTCACTCCAAGTTTAAACGCAGCCAAAACCTCTCAGACAAACAGAAGCTAAACGATGTCAAAGTTAGCGTAAGGAGGGCTATGCGTGAAGCGTTCAGTGAATTCGAAAGTAAATTTCTATGTACCGACTTGACAGAAAATCCTAGGAAGTTCTGGTCTTACGTTAAATCAGTAAGCGGCTCGAAACAGCATATCCAGACACTCCGGGATGATGATGGCATTGAAACAGAGGATGACACGCGTAAAGCTGAAATACTAAACACCTTTTTCCAAGGCTGTTTCACAGAGGAAGACCGCACTGCAGTTCCTTCTCTAAATCTTTGCACAAACGAAAAAATGGCTGACATCGAAATAAGTGTCCAAGTAATAGAAAAGCAACTGGAATCACTCAACAGAGGAAAGTCCACTGGACCTGACGGGATACCAATTCGATTCTACACAGAGTACGCGAAAGAATTGCCCCCCCCCCCCCCCTTCTAACAGCCGTGTACCGCAAGTCTCTAGAGGAACGGAAGGTTCCAAATGATTGGAAAAGAGCACAGGTAGTCCCAGTCTTCAAGAAGGGTCGTCGAGCAGATGTGCAAAACTATAGACCTATATCTCTGACGTCGATCTGTTGTAGAATTTTAGAACATGTTTTTTGCTCGAGTATCATGTCGTTTTTGGAAACCCAGAATCTACTATGTAGGAATCAACATGGATTCCGGAAACAGCGATCGTGTGAGACCCAACTCGCTTTATTTGTTCATGAGGTCCAGAAAATGTTAGATACAGGCTCCCAGGTAGATGCTATTTTTCTTGACTTCCGGAAGGCGTTCGATACAGTTCCGCACTGTCGCCTGATAAACAAAGTAAGAGCCTACGGAATATCAGACCAGCTGTGTGGCTGGATTGAAGAGTTTTTAGCAAACAGAACACAGCATGTTGTTATCAATGGAGAGACGTCTACAGACGTTAAAGTAACCTCTGGCGTGCCACAGGGGAGTGTTATGGGACCATTGCTTTTCACAATATATATAAATGACCTAGTAGATAGTGTCGGAAGTTCCATGCGGCTTTTCGCGGATGATGCTGTAGTATACAGAGAAGTTGCAGCATTAGAAAATTGTAGCGAAATGCAGGAAGATCTGCAGCGGATAGGCACTTGGTGCAGGGAGTGGCAACTGACCCTTAACATAGACAAATGTAATGTATTGCGAATACATAGAAAGAAGGATCCCTTATTGTCTGATTATATGATAGCGGAACAAACACTGGTAGCAGTTACTTCTGTAAAATATCTGGGAGTATGCGTGCGGAACGATTTGAAGTGGAATGATCATATAAAATTAATTGTTGGTCAGGTTGAGATTCATTGGGAGAGTCCTTAGAAAATGTAGTCCATCAACAAAGGAGGTGGCTTACAAAACACTCGTTCGACCTATACTTGAGTATTGCTCATCAGTGTGGGATCCGTACCAGATCGGGTTGACGGAGGAGATAGAGAAGATCCAAAGAAGAGCGGCGCGTTTCGTCACAGGGTTATTTGGTAACCGTGATAGTGTTACGGAGATGTTTAACGAACTCAAGTGGCAGACTCTGCAAGAGAGGCGCTCTGCATCACGGTGTAGCTTGCTCGCCAGGTTTCGAGAGGGTGCGTTTCTGGATGAGGTATCGAATATATTGCTTCCCCCTACTTATACCTCCCGAGGAGATCACGAATGTAGAATTAGAGAGATTAGAGCGCGCACGGAGGCTTTCAGACAGTCGTTCTTCCCGCGAACGATACGCGACTGGAACAGGAATGGGAGGTAATGACAGTGGCACGTAAAGTGCCCTCCGCCACACACCGTTGGGTGGCTTGCGGAGTATAAATGTAGATGTAGAATGTAGATGTAGATGTAGATGTGAGGTAGCACCAATTCTGTCCGAGGGTGTGCTCCTGTCGAAATATCGGCGGTGGTCGACGACGTCACCCGGCAGCAAACCCGTAAGTTATTTGAACATTCAATTTGCCGGGAAAAGTTAAGGTCTCACAAGATAAAACGTATTCCTTGTCCAGTTAAAGACGGTATAGGTCTCCCAACGTCGCGTGTTTATCGCACTCCATAGGAATGTGGGCAGAAGTGTTACGTGGAGCAGACCATCAGAAGAGTCGAGGAGGTATACAAGAAACATGAGGGACACAGCCGAGCACAGCAACCAACTTAATCACCTGTGATCTCTCAAGTCTTCTCGAGGTGATTGATTAACAGCGAGTTTGCGAGTGGCCTAGTGAGTTTCTGTTTAATTCCTGTGCACAACATTTCGACGATCGACCCAGCCAGCTTCTTGTGGTACTGCGAGTTGTGCTGCCCGGACTACAACCACACTGTCGCTGGCTATAATTGCGGATCATTCCTTGCTCGGTATGTGTGCAGGTTAAACATCAAAATGTTATTCCCGCTGAACATCTTGGTGTGATGCTACGATATACCAGAGTTGATGCATTGGCCTCAGGTAATGCGGAGATGTCTGTCCTTCTTCTCGCAGCAAGAATGGCCTCTGGTGATGTGGAGGTGAGTCCACCTCAGGCTGCTGCGGAGCAGTTCAGGCCAACGCGTTGTCGGCCTGTGTTATGGTTGGTGGTCCAGAACCGTGATGAACCGATAGCCGGATTGGCCCGATTTTGCGTAGAAGGCACTTGCAGTCGGCGGGATTCCGTCCTTCAGCAGCGGCATTCCAGTGTCTTTGTGCAGACGAGTTGAACACAGCCTCTGAGGTGCAGAGCGAGTTCCAGAGCTCGCTACTGTGTCCTCTGCTGCGCCGCGATGTGAGAGTCAGCGGCCTTCCCCCACACCACTGTCGCACGGTCCAACACGCGGCGCCTGTGGATTAAGCAGCGGCTTGAGGCGCAGAGGCGCCCACTGCTCTGTTTATGATGTCACGAATATGAGGGGCCCAGTTGAGCCTTTGGCCGAGGACAGCCCCAAGATACTTCTCGGTCTCCGTCCGTGGGATGAGACCATAGAGTAAATATCTCTGGAGTGAGCATTGCGTTCTGCGCATGTTGTCAACATTAAACCAGGATTGTCACGTGTTTTCGGGACTTCGCTGTGCGTGTGTGCTTTCTGCAGCGTTTGAAGTTTATAATATCAAGAGTTTTTGTTGTGTTTCACCGCTTGTTGATAGTGTAATAGCCGGCCGGGGTGGCCGAGCGGTTAAAGGCGCTACAGTCTGGAACCGCACGACCGCTATGGGCGCAGGTTCGAATCCTGCCTCGGGCATGGATGTGTGTGATGTCCTTAGGTTAGTTAGGTTTAAGTAGTTCTAAGTTCTAGGGGACTTATGACCACAGCAGTTGAGTCCCATAGTGCTCAGAGCCATTTGAACCATTTGATAGTGTAATAGCGAGGTGAATTACTGTTGTCGCTACGGATGCAAAGAAAAATATCTGTAAGGAGGGATAGTAACTTTTCATGGGTACATACCATGTTGCTCTAATTATAGTTATCATATTAGTAAGAGACACTGCATATGTTTAAAAATTTCGAGACGCCTTATAATTAAGGCTTGATTTGTAGACCTATTTTTCTACGATTTTATGACTATATAACAGATATTACGGCTCGTACAAAAGCTTACAAACAATCGCTTCCTCTCGTAAATTGGCTAGTGGAACAGGAAAGGGAATGGTTAATTGTTTCAGTAAATACTATCCTCCATGCATTTACCAGTGACTTGTCGATTATGTATCTAGATTACTCCGTCTACTATTTATTTAATGAACTGGGAGCAAGTACTTAAAATGCGTTAAATTAATACCTCAAAGTGCCACCAGTAAGAAAAGTTGTGCTTTAGGTCGCAAAAACGAGAAAATAAATACGCAGAAATACGAGAAAAAAAGGACGAATTAGCAGGGATATAATTGCTAATGTGTGGCAAATTCGGTGTTTTTTGGACACTTGCAAAAGTACTAGCGTACTGTCAAGTCGTTTTGCAGGACTATCACTGCAAAATTGTACGTCAGGCTCTGTAATACTATAAAGTGCCGTATCATACCGTAAACTACCAAAAATCGAGTGCATCTGAACTGTGACACCTATCGCAAAGAAGCAGAATGCAATTTCACTTGCCCTTAAAAGTTACGTAGCTGATTTATTCCCGGTATCAAATAGATACTGTTAAAATGTCTGCGCAACATATATAAATAATGTACGACACGTACGAAAAGAATCCGTCTGTACTAGGGATGTAGTGACATTCTAAATATACAGGGCGCTATACGGACAAACACACGACGTTCCGAGAACACGTGACCAGGCCGGCAATGTATGTTGACAACACAAAAATTGCGAATGAAGAGCGCAGTATCAAGCTGTGCAGAGCCAATTCTACGCGAGCCACCTTTGGAGCGTCGGCGGTGTACAGGGAGTACAGCAAGGCGCCGAGCAACGAGCCCACGGACACTGCTGCATGTAGCTGCCAGTCAGAAGACCTAACGAAAACTGCAGCGAAAATTAAAACACGCAACAACATATTGCAGAAGATCTGTGGCACCACTTGGTGCTCCACAGCATCTACCTTAAGAACATCCGCACTTGGCTTGGTATATCCAGTGGCAGAATACTGTACCCCAGTGTGGCTCAACAGCAAACACACACACATGGTAGATAGCCAACTTAATGCAACAATGCGTATTATATCAGGCACAATCAGGCCAACTCCTACGGTGTGGCTGCCCGTTCTCAGTAACATAGCCCCTCCTAACCTGCGCCGTGAACACGCTCTGGTTAGAGAATTTCAAAAAATCATGACCAACCCTCAGTTACAAATCCATGAAGATACTCACGACATCCAAGGAAACCGACTCCGGTCCAAGCATCCTCCACTAAAGACCGCACAGGCTCTGCACCAAACCAACTGTAAAATAAGTGACCGATGGAAAGAGGAATGGGAGAGCAAAACAGCAGTAAACTGCCACAGTATGCCATGCATCTTTAGTAAACCAAAAGGATTTGATTGCACTCGCAAAGTCTGGTCAACTCTTAATCGCATCAGAACCAACTGTGGGAGATGCGCCGACTCCTTACACAGATGGGGTAAACTTCCTTCGGCCGCTTGCGACTGTCGCGCTGAGAGACAGACGGTCAAACACATCGTGCAGGAATGCCCACTAAGGGCATACGAGGGTGACGCACAGGATTTCCTAATGGCGACCCCAGAGGCAATCGACTATTTATTATCTAAGCTGGACGTCTGCTTGTGATTGCTCTTCTGTGAGTGTAAATCTACAAGTGGCGGTGTCCTTATATACAAACTGTTATTTATTGTTCTGTTTATACATATGTGATTTTTTTTAAATCGTGTTGTTTCTGTAATTTTTACTGTGATGTTATGAGCCATACGCTAAATAAATAAATGACCCGCCGTCTGCCTTCACGTGGAAAGTTCTCTCAGCAAGGTCGCACCGTAGAAGGACTATGTGTGATGTCAGTGACCCGCGCACAGTTTGTGCAGGAAACCAAAGACTACGATTTACTGCCGGAACACTTAGAAAGTGCAACAGGTCTACTAAATAGACTTTGCTTCTCCGTCCTCTTCTGGCTCATTGTTGTACGCTGTGGGATCCGCATCAGAAAGGATTAATGACGAAGAACGTCGAAAAAGTGCAAGGCCAGTTCGTTTTGTACTATTGCGAAAGGGAGGAGAAGCGCCACAGATAAGATACGTGAATTGGGATGGTAATCATTAAAACAAAGGCGCTTTTCGTTGCGGCTGTATAGTCTAATGACATTTCAATCAGCAACTTTCCCTCAGATTGCGAAAATATTTTGTTAGTGCCTACCTACATAGGAAGAAATGATCGTCATAGTAAAGTATGACAAACCAGAGCTCACACGGAAAGACTTTAGTGTTCGTTTTTCCCACGCAATCTTTGAATGTGGAACGGGAGTGAGATGGTTTGAAGGTAGATCGATGAAGCCTCTGCCATGAACTTTATTGTGAATTGCAGAGTAGTCATGTAGATGTAGATGCATACAGTTTATTAGAGTTTAGACACCGTGATATTGGGAACAAATGATTATCTATTCGGTTGTTATATGAGAAACCCAGGATAGCACCCCTTGCAGCCAGTATAAATTCGTCCAAGTACTACCTTGGAAGGCCAGCCGTCTGTGTCAGTAACCAGCAGACAGCCAGCTAGGGGGAAATGCCAAGGTATCGCAGCATGAGAGAAGGACCGAGTGCGCAGGCCTGCAAGCAAACCATAATGACATCGTGGAAACCGAGAGATACAGTTATACCAGTGACGAAGCAGAATTTCGGAAGGAAGGCTAGGGATAACGCAACAGTATTGAGATAGAGCCAGCAGAAAAGAGCCTCTGAAAGGTGAAGTTTCTAAAGTCTGACGTCACAAGGAGAGCTGACAGCGAGAAAAAACTAGGACACATGACGTCATAACCATCTCCTCGTCTGTAGAGCGTATGAGAAGCGCCAGCGGCCCCTGTGTCAGCCGCAGCTGTCCAGTGCGGGGACACGCCGCGGGGTCGACACTCGGCACGCCTATCTGTCTTTTATCGTCTATGGAAGGACGAGTCTGGCTGGAAGTCTGCGCTATAGTTCCTTCTCTAGATTGTCGCACAGATGACAAAATGGTAGATATCTAAACACATCACAGAGGGATAGAGAAACAATTAAAATCGCTCAAAAGAGGAAAGGCCGCTGGACCTGATGGGATACCAGTTCGATTTTACACAGAGTACGCGGAGCAACTTGCCCCCCTTCTTGCAGCGGTGTACCGTAGGTCCCTAGAAGAGCGTAGCGTTCCAAAGGATTGGAAAAGGGCACAGGTCATCCCCGTTTTCAAGAAGGGACGTCGAACAGATGTGCAGAATTATAGACACGTATTATGTTCGAGTCTAATGACTTTTCTGGACACTAGAAATCTACTCTGTAGGAATCAGCATGGGTTTCGAAAAAGACGAACGTGTGAAACCCAACTCGCGCTATTCGTCCACGAGACTCAGAGGGCCATAGACCCGGGTTCACAGGCAGATGCCGTGTTTCTTGACTTCCGCAAGGCGTTCGATACAGTTCCCCACAGTCGTTTAATGAACAAAGTAAGAGCATATGGACTATCAGACCAGTTGTGCCATTGGATTGAAGAGTTCCTACATAACAGAACGCAGCATGTCATTCTCAATGGAGACAAGTCTTCCGAAGTAAGAGTGATTTCAGGTGTGCTGCAGGGGAGTGTCGTGGGACCGTTGCTATTCACAATATACATAAATGACCTTGTGGATAACACCGGAACTTCACTGAGGCTTTTTGCGGATGATGCTGTAGTACCGGTATATCGAGAGGTCGTAACAATGGAAAATTGTACTGAAATGCAGCAGGATCTGCAACGATTTGATGCATGGTGCAGCGAATGGCAATTGAATCTCAATGCAGACAAGTGTAATGCGCTGCGTAAAGATCCTTAATCATTTAGCTAAAATATAGCAGGTCAGCAACTGGAAGCAGTTAATTCCATAAATTATCTGGGAGTAGGCATTAGGACTGATTTAAAATGGAATGACCATATAAAATTAATCGTCGGTAAATCAGGTGCCACATTGAGATTCATTGGAAGAATCCTAAGGAAATGCAATCCGAAAACAAAGGAAGTAGGTTACAGTACAGTTGTTCACCCACTGCTTGAATACTCCTCACCGGTGTGGGATCCGTGCCAGATAGGGTTGA
The DNA here is from genome assembly GCF_021461395.2 of Schistocerca americana. Classification (NCBI taxonomy): domain Eukaryota; kingdom Metazoa; phylum Arthropoda; class Insecta; order Orthoptera; family Acrididae; genus Schistocerca; species Schistocerca americana. Next base: position 55,419,360 of record NC_060127.1, read on the forward strand.
TAGAAGAGATAGAGAAGAGCCAACGGAGAGCAGCGCGCTTCGTTACAGGATCATTTAGTAATCGCGAAAGCGTTACGGAGATAATAGATAAACTCCAGTGGAAGACTCTGCAGGAGAGACGCTCAGTAGCTCGGTACGGGCTTTTGTCAAAGTTTCGAGAACATACCTTCACCGAAGAGTCAAGCAGTATATTGCTCCCTCCTACGTATATCTCGCGAAGAGACCATGAGGATAAAATCAGAGAGATTAGAGCCCACACAGAGGCATACCGACAATCCTTCTTTCCACGAATAATACGAGACTGAAGTAGAAGGGAGAACTGATAAGTCAAGGTACCCTCCGCCACATGCCGTCAGAAGGCTTCCGGAGTATGGGTGTAGATGTAGATGAAGGTAGCTGCTGCTGCTGCTAAGTTACGGGACAACACTGAGGGGGCACGGAGGCTGCCGTCAGCCTCCAGGTCCGCTGGAGGCTTGACTTGCCTGACCTGGTCGCTGTCCGCCATCTGCCTTGGAGTGGGTGGGCACCATTGCTCCTCATCCCGATCCCCAGACACCGAAGCTTCTGGCTGCTGCTTCCTAAATGGTGGCTCATCCGATCTCTGCAAGCCAGCGAGTACTTCACGTGGATCTTGGGCGAGACTCCTGAGTGAATGTCTTCTATGTACACGATACCACTTTCGAGATCGATGCAAAGAGCTACTGGAGTCTGTAGTCGACGGCCGCCTGTGACGTAGAAGCTGCCACCCATTACTTCCCTGTGTTAACCGTACATGTTGAGTGCACGCCGGCTATCTGCTGCTGACGAGGCACTGTCCCGCCTGCCCGGCTGTGGTGCGGCGCTTTGGAAAACAATCCTGTGTTACTGTATAATAAATGTGTCACTGTCAATGACGTTTTCTTGGTGCTCTCGAGTGTAGGGAGGTGCTCACCACCGCACCCCACCCGGCTCTCTCCTGACAACTGCAGGAGTCTGGGACTAGGCCCTTATATGTGGTTTCAGCAAGTGGTTGCCAGCCTGGTGCCACACCCACACGCCTTGGGCAACAGCAGTCGACCGTCTGCGCAGCTCAAATGCAAAGTCAACAGCTGTGAGTTCAAGTTTGTAACAGTGTGCTGTGGTGAGTGATTGATATTTGTTTTCTTCCTTGTTCTGTATTTTTTATGGTCATGTTGAGCTGTAGGGGACTTCACAGAATGTTCACAAGTGTCGTTTGTTAGACGGCAGGAACCGATAGACTTTTCTCAGATCCGTGGAAAGACTAGAGAAATTTACTTGCAGCCAGTGAGGTGTCCGTAATGTATGTGAGCACGACTAGTCATGTGTTCAAGCTACCTGTAGTACATGTAGGAGGGTTCGTCACAAAGCATACCAGTGCACAGAGTCTCATTGGGCTATGATAGACGGTGAAGATTAAGTGTAGTTTAAATTTTTTTTTTTTTTTTTTTTTTTGCCTGTTGTGGTGCAGTTCCTTCTTTTCTGTTATAACAGCAGATGGAGTTCACACGAATGGCAGACACACTACGAGCGACTCTCAATGAAAGGATGGAATTTTTGAAGGGGCAGATAGCCGCATTGTTACAAATTACAAAGCAACAGGGGCAAGACAATGTAACACTGCGTAGGAGAATAGAGAAATGGGAAGCCGTTGCGTCCTGAATACTCCTTGATTCAGGAGAAAATGAAACCTTGCTAACCGCCCATTCCGTCGATCCGGCAGCAGCTAACCACATATGGGGGTTAATCCAGTAAATAATTGAGGATGTAGGTTGCAGGTGCTACTCTGAGATGAAGGGGTTAGCATAGGACATGACCGTATCAAACCAGTTAGAAGACTAAACACTCAGGAAAAAAAAGGATTGCCTCGCAATTGGAGGAGATCGACGTTGCTGTACGAAGACAGAGTGATCTACTGAAAATTTGGAAATTTGTTGTAACGTTTTATGAGACCAAACTGCTGAGGTCATCGGTCCCTAAGCCTACACACTACTTAATCTAACTGAAACTAACTTACGCTAAGGACACCATGCCAGAGCGAGGACTCGAACATCCTACATGGGGAACCGCACGGACCGTGACAAGGCCCCCTAGACCGAGCGGCTACCCCGCGCTGCTGTTCTCCTGAAGTGAAGTGTTTGAGATGTGGGCGCACAGGCTGCATCAGGCAACAATGTCGTCAGCCCGAATGTTATGGACGTCGGGAGGTGGATCACAAAGCGCGTGATTGTCGAAAGGAAGCATGGTACAAGCAACGCCCTAATGATCGGTCGTTGAACGGGAACGGCTTTGTCACATCCGTCGGATGGCTTGCCCTGTAGAACATGTGACTGCAGAATCGTATTAAGAGACAGAGCATCTTTTGCCAGGCCAAGTAAATGGTGGGGAATATAAATTCTTGGTGGACACAATGGTTAATGTGTCAGTAGTCAGTCTGGATCTTTTGGGCAGAAAGAGACTGTGGTTCCCATGGTTTAGGTTATGCGGAGTGGATGAGAATAACGCGAAGCTGTTCCAATGGTGTTCAGTTTTAACGGTGGAAATAATTGATTTCAGGAACATGTAGAAGTATTACCGCATATTGGTCAGGGGTATTGCGAAATCCTTGGACTCAAATTTCTCGCTAAACCACAAAAAATTGACCTTTTGCAGTGCGCAATTCCACTTGATGGGACATTGTTCCTGTTAGGGGCAACACGTACAAGCTTTACACTGCTGCAAGATTCACCAACCATGAAAAGCACTCCGTCTTCAGGCCACAAGTGGTCCATCGGGACCATCCGACCACCGTGCCATCCTCAGCTGAGGATGCGGAGAGGAGGGGCGTGTGGTAGGCACACCACTCTCCCGGTCGTTATGATGGTTTTCTGTGACCGGAGCCGCTACTATTCGGTCAGGTAGCTTCTCAATTGGCAAATGGTTCAAATGGCTTTGAGCACCATTGGACTCAACATCTGTCGTCATCAGTCCCCTAGAACTTAGAACTACTTAAACCTAACTAACCTAAGGACGTCATACACATCTATGCCCGAGGCAGGATTCGAACCTGCGACCGTAGCAGTCGCGTGGGTCCGGACTGAGCGCCTAGAACCGCTAGACCACCGCAGCCGGCTCAATTGGCACTAAATGTCAATTTGCGTGATACAATATCACAAGGTAGAGGGACGTTAATATGGGTGAGCACAGATACGGAACTACCTAAGGAGTTATTATATGTTGTAGAGCGATTGGAAACTAACGAAGAATTGGATAAGTCACACTGCTTCTTACGCAGAAGTATAATATGCGACAGCGACACCAACGGAGATTTTATGGTCAGTCTTGTTAATTTTTGTAGGGAGGAAGTGGTCAGCCAAAGGGCTACTAATTGCTAATTTGGTCATTTTAGAGGTAGATGACTTAGATGTGCAGGATAGATCAAGTGAGGACCTCTGCTGCAAGCAAACTGTCAATGTATCTGCACTACACCAGAAAGGGAAACATTTACAGGGAAATTATAGATAAGCAATGGAAGCTTTGTTATTGCAGTTGATGGATTTGTTTAATCCGTGTGGTCCGATACCAGCAACGCCACCCATGCAACACAGAATACGAACAGGAAATAATGCTCCCGTGTACAAGAACCCCTATCAAGTTGCGATGTGTATGCAACCCACAGTGGAAGAATTTACCGACCGGCAGCTAGCTGACGGTGTTACTGAGTATAGTGATAGTCCCTCTCGCGGACACCCATAATTTTGGCCCTGAAAAAGTCACCAGATGGAACTAAACAATACAGATTTTGCTGTGACTGCCTACACTGGAGAGCCGAAGAAACTGGTACAACTGCCTAATGTCATGCAGGGCCCCAGCGAGCACGCAGAAGTGCCGCACCACAACGTGGCATGAACTCGACTAATACCTGAAGTAGTGCTGGAGGGAACTGACACCATGAATCCCGCAGAGCTGTCCATAAATCCGTAAGAGTACGAGTGGATGGAGATCTCTTCTGCACAACGCGTTGCAACGCATCCCAGATATGCTCCGTCTGGTGGCCAGCGGAAGTGTTTAAACTCAGAAGAGCGTTCGTGGAACCACTCTGTAGCAATTATGTACATATGTGGTGTTGCAGGGTCCTTCTGGAATTGCTCCAGTCCGTCGGACTGCACAATAGACATGAATGAGTGCAGGTGATCAGACAGGATGCTTACGCACGCGTCACCTGTCAGAATCGTATATAGACGTATCAGGGTAACATAGCACCGCAACTGCGCACGCCCCAGGCCGTTACAGAGCCCCCACCAGCTTGAACAGTCTCCTGCTGACATGCAGGGTCCATGGATTCATGAGGTTGTCTCCATACCCATAGACGTCCTTCCGCTAAATACAATTTGAAACTAGACTCGTCCGACCAGGCAACATGTTTCCAATCATCAACAATCCAAAGTCCGTGTTGACGGGCAAGGTGAGGAGTAAAGCTTTGTGTCGTGCAGTCATCAAGGGTACAAGAGTGAGCCTTCGGCTCTGAAAGCCCATGTCGATGATGTTTCGTTGAATCGTTCGCACGCTGATACTTGTTGATGCTCCAGGAATGAAATCTGCAGCGATTTGCGGGAGGGTTGCACTTCTGTCACGTTGAACGATTCTCTTCAGTCGTCGTTGCTTCCGTTCTTGCAGGATCTTTTTTCCAGCCTCAGCGATGTCGGATATTTCACGTTTTACCGGATTCCTGATATTCACGGTACGCAAGTGAAATGGTCGTACGGAAACGTCCGCAATTCACCGCTACGTCGGATAAGCTGTGTCGCATCGGTCGTGCGCCGACTATAGCACCACATTCAACCTCACTTAAATCTTAATAACCTGCCGTTGTAGCAGCAGTAACCGATCTAACGACTTCGCCAGACACTTGTCTTATACAGGCGTTACCGACCGCAGCCCATGCCTATACTAGTTTCCTTGGCGTTTTAGTGTATATCTCAATGCTCGCATGATCAGAAATGCGTATCCGATACGAAACATAACAGAGACTCTCGACAACTTGGCTCAGGGTAACTAATTCTTCACAGTTGGTTTAAACAGCAGATATTATCAAAGAAAAGTAGCGCCATAGCATTGACCAAAGACAGCTTTTTCCGCCCCCACGGGCTCATTTCAAACATCGTCGAATCACATTTGGAGAATGCATCCATCATCTTTCAAAGGTTACTGGATGGTGTACTTCGGGGATTGAAACCAAATCAATGTTTGATCCATCTGGATGGCATAATAGTGCTTTCAACAGCTGGAGGAGGCATTCAAAAGATTGAGAACAACACGACTAATACTAAGCATTGATAAATCTAATTTTGCAGCAATGAAATTAAATTATTTTGTGCATATAATTAGTAAGAACAGTGTGAGAACAGGTCGATGTTTGGTGCAGGTTCAAAAATGGTTCAAATGGCTCTGAGCACTATGGGACTTAACATCTGAGGTCATCAGTCCCATAGAACTTGAAACTACTTAAACCTAACTAACCTAAGGACATCACACTTAGCCGCGTGGGATTAGCCTAGCGGTCTGAGGCGCTGCAGTCATGTAACGTGCGGCTGGTCCCAGCGGAGGTTCGAGTCCTCCCTTGGGCATGGGTGTGTGTGTTTGTCTTTAGGATAATTTAGGTTACGTAGTGTGTAAGCTTAGGGACTGATGACCTTAGCAGTTAAGACCCATAAGATTTCACACGGACATCGCACACATTCATGCCCGAGGCAGGATTCGAACCTGTGACCGTAGCGGTCGCGCGGTTCCGGACTGAAGCGCCTAGAACCGCTCGGCCACCAGGGTCGGCTTGCTCCAGGAGTTCAGAATTGTTCGCCACCAGAGGCAGTTATGCAGTGAAGAATGTCATTGGCCTGTGTAATCATTATCATCGATTAGTAAAGGACCATGCTGAAATTACATTACTTTTAAATCATTTTTTATGGAAAGCAGCAAAATTTGAATGGTCCACCAATGTCAGACGGCATTCCATACTTTAAAGCGAGCAGGGACATTGGACCGAGTTTTGATATTCCCGGATTTTGAAAAAGCATTTATTCTGTTATGTGATGCAATCAATACAGCCCTGGGGGCTGCCATAGAAGAGCATCATGTGGCGTACACATCATGACAGTTGAACAAAGCAGAGTAAAATTATTCCACAACTGAGAAGCAGAGTAAAATTATTCCACAACTGAGAAGGACATTCTGGTGGTAATCTACAGTATTGCGCACTTCCACTGCCGTTCCATAAAAACACGGGAGAACTGCCGGATGTCAGTAACGTCCTGCCACGATATTTCGGCGCAGAGTCTTCTGGTCATCTTCAGGTGAATGCCACTGTAGTAGTACTGGCGAGTACGCGCTGAGCTCTGCTATTTAAAGCCATACTGAGGTGACATTGCGCATGCGCTGCTCAGCGTGCGCGTTCATAACAACTCCATGCGCTGCCCCTCGAGCCCTCCACGGTGAAAGCTTGGCGTATCGATATCAGATTGATTTTCATCTTTCTGCAGATAACTACATCGACTTCTAAGTTTCTCTATAACAGGATTCCAAGCAGAGCTTAGCTGATAACCGCTATCTCGATTGTGAGAATCTCATTGTCAGACAATCTTATTTCCACAGATTCATTGATAATCGAGCTCCAAAAGTTTGATGTATGGGCCAAAATTTTTGTGTCGTTGTAATTCATGGAGTGGTCTGTGGAAATACAATGTTCGGCGATTGCGGACTTGGTGGGTTAGAGAAGGCGAGTATGCCGTTGGTATTCCACAATGCGTTCCTGCACAGTTCGTGTTGTTTGCCCTATATATGATTTGCCTCATTCACACGGAATCTTGTAAACACCTGATTTGCGCAGGCCTAGGTCGTCTTTAACGGATCCCACCAGCGATGAAATTTTGGAAGGAGGGCGAAAGATGACTCTCACTTGATACTTTCTCAATATTCTGCGTATCTGTGAAGAAATATTCCCAATAAATGGTAGATAAACAGTCGACCTGAAGGCCTCTTCCTTGTTCCGTCGTTTGTAGGTCTGCATCACTCTGTTCACTTGCCTAGTTGAAAAGCCATTCTTCAGAAATACTTTTCGCAGGTGTTCCAGTTCCGTTTGAAGACTGTCGGCGTCAGAGATGGTGTGGGCACGTTGGATCAAGGTTTTGAGAATGCCCATTGTTTGTGCTGGATGGTGGCAACTAGTAGCTTGTAGATACAGTTCTGTTTAAGTGGGCTTTCTATACACCGAGTGACCAAGTGTGCCATCACTCTTACGTCGCACCAAGACGTCTAAAAATGGCAAGCGACCATCTTTCTCTGTCTCCAAGGTAAACTTCATGGTTTCATGTATGGAGTTCATGTGACGTAAAAATTCTTGGAGACGGTCCAGACCATGAGGCCACACTATAAAAGTGTCGTCAACGTATCGCCAAAATACTGTCTGTTTAAACATCACAAACTTCCACTGCTATTTATATGGCCAAAAGTTTACGGCAGTGATGGATGACGCTGCTCTTAAATGGTTGTTAAGACTGAAGGACTCTTGCAGCAGATTAGCAAGGTGAGCCCTCTGTTTGAGTGTATTTGATTACGAGGTAATGCACAATCCAGAGAAAGGGCATGGTAAAGCCAACAGTATGAGTGGAAAAATTGTCTTTCTGCAAACACAGGACAGGAGCCGGCAGGATAGATGTCTGCCACAGGAACGGGATGAGGATCTGCAGCGCCCCATTCTCAAAGGCAGATGACTGACAGCATCCAGGTGTCGCAGGTGAAGCCTCCAGCGGGCCTGCAGGGCTGCATCCCAGCATGTGGCCGTGGAAAGTGGCAGTACAGCTTTCCAGCCGGACTCACGGTTCAGTGGGCAACCAAAGACAGTGAGGCGTGCCGAGGGCCGACCCCTGCAGCCCCTCGTCGCACTGGATAGCTACAACTGACACACGGGCTGGGGCTATGCACTGGAGAGTCGGCAGTTAGCCATCAGAATTTGTTACACTACTGGCCATTAAAATTGCTACACCAAGAAGAACTGCAGATGATAAACGGGTATTCATTGGACAAATATATTATACTAGAGCTGACATGTCATTACATTTTCACGCAATTTGGGTGCATAGATCCTGAGAAATCAGTACCCAGAACAACCACCTCTGGGCGTAATAACGGCCTTGATACGCCTGGGCATTGAGTCAAACAGAGCTTGGATGGCGTGTGCAGGTACAGCTGCCCATGCAGCTTCAACGCGATACCACAGATCATCAAGAGTAGTGACTGGCGTATTGTGACGAGACGGTTGCTCGGCCACCATTGACCAGACGTTTTCAATTGGTGAGAGATCTGGAGAATGTGCTGGCCAGGGCAGCAGTCGAGCATTTTCTGTATTCAGAAAGGCCCGTACAGGACCTGCAACATGCGGTCGTGCATTATCCTGCTGAAATGTAGGGTTTCGCAGGGATCGAATGAATGGCAGAGCCACGGGTCGTAACACATCTGAAATGTAACGTCCACTGTTCAAAGTGCCGTCAATGCGAACAAGAGGTGACCGAGACGTGTTACCAATGGCACCCCATACCATCACGCAGGGTGATACGCCAGTATGGCGATGACGAATACACGCTTCGAATGTGCGTTCACCGCGATGTCGCCAAACACGGATGCGACCATCATGATGTTGTAAACAGAACCTGTATTCATCCGAAAAATTGAAGTTTTGCCATTCGTGCACCCAGGTTCGTCATCGAGTACACCATCGCAGGTGCTCCTGCCTGTGATACAGCGTCAAGGGTAACCGCAGCCACCGTTTCCGTGCTGATAGTCCATGCCTCTGCAAACGTCGTCGAACAGTTCCTGCAGATGGTTGTTGTCTTGTAAACGTCCCCATCTGTTGACCCAGGGATCGAGACGTGGCTGCACGATCCGTTACAGCCATGCGGATAAGATGCCTGTCATCTCGACTGCTAGTGATACGAGGCCGTTGGGATACAACACAGCGTTTCGTATTACCCTCCTGAACCCACCGATTCCATATTCTGCTAACAGTCATTGGATCTCGGCCAACTCGAGTAGCAATGTCGTGGTACGATAAACCGCAATCGCGATAGGCTACAATCCGACCTTTATCAAAGTCGGAAACGTGATGGTACATATTTCTCCTCCTTGCACGAGGCATCACAACAACGTTTCACCAGGCAAGGCCGGTCAACTGCTGTTTGTGTATGAGAAATCTGTTGGAAACTTTCCTCATGTCAGCACGTTGTAGGTGTCGCCACCGGCGCCAACCTTGTGTGAATGCTCTGAAAAGCGAATCATTTGCATATCACAGCATCTTCTTCCTGTGGGCTAGATGTCATGCCTGTAGCACGTCATCTTCGTGGTGCAGCAATTTTAATGGCCAGTAGTGTAAGAACTGTGGGGTATTTATACTGGCGCTTCCTGCACTCTCTGCGGCAGTGGGCATGGCTATGACATCATGCGTCCTGCTCTTCCTTCACTCTCAGCTCTCCTAATGACTTCAGATTTTTGAAACTTTATCTTACATAGGATCTTTCCTGCTGACTCGACACCTGAATACTTATTGTTGGGTTAACCCTAGCCTTCGTTACGAAACTCTTCTTTGTCAGTAGTTGACGGTATTTCTCGGCTTCCGTGGTGTCACTGTGCTTCGATTGCAGCCTTGGGCACTGGGTCATTCCCTCGTGTTGCTGCAGCCTCCGTGATTGTCGCAGCTCGCTCAACATTTCGCCCTAGCCGGGAGCCTACCGGTCACTGACACAGCTAGTTCGGCTTCCGGGAGCTGCCGAGGTACTTGGACAAATTCTTAGTGTCCACCGGGGATACTGTCCTGGGGCGCAGCAACAGTGATACATCAGCCAAGTAATTGCAACTGAAGTGAAACCTACCAAAAGAATGGTCAGGTGGTCCATATGTTTGTAATAGATACCCTGATCTTCAGAAAAAAAAAAAACAGAACACCTTGAAAGATTAGGGATGTTAGGGTCATATTGACAGAATAGTTACATTGGTATGTTCTGCAGAAATGATTATTTATTTATTGCCAAGTTATAGACCTGTTATCTGATGTTTTAAAACAGATAACAATTTTTGTTTTTCATCTTTTTACGGTTTTCTTTTCTTTTGTTTTGTCTACAACTTTTACAAAGGATGATACTTTTCAAAATAACAATAATTTAAGGTTGAAATACGAATAAATTCTGTTGTTTTTTAAGAAGAACATAAAAAATGATAGGATAGAGGAGAGATTTGTTAGTACCTTCACCGAATATGACGGACGGTGAATACCTCGGAATGGTTTCTTTGAGCAGTTGACCGCCAGTCACACACACGCAGGAACACATGGCACGCACGCAAGCATACACATAACAAACACACACACACACACACACACACACACACACACACACACACAAATAGTTAATAGTAAAGAAACAGCACTGCTTATTCTATTTATTACTAATCCTATGTATCATTGTATTGTATTGTATATTAACTAGGGGCCTAGAAACGACGGAGAGGCTCCGTCCTCGCCGCAGCCGCAGTGGTCCACAACCCTACGACGACTACCGTAGTCCACTTCACCCCTCCGCTGCCCCACACCGATCCACTCTTTCAGGGTTATTGTGCGGTTTGGCCTCCCAGTGGAACCCCTTCCCCCCCCCCCCCCCCCCCCCCAGGGAACGTCTCACATCAGACGAGTGTAACCCCCATGTTTGCGAGGTAGAGTAGTGGTGGTGTACGCCTACGTGGAGAACTTGTTTGCGCAGCAATCGCCGACATAGTGTAGCTGAGGCGGAATTAGGGGCAGCCGGCATTCCCCGAGGCAGATGGAAAACCACCTAAAAACCATCCACAGACTGGCCGGCTCAGCGGACCTCCACCCAAGTCCTCTGGGCGCATTAGTGCCGGGGATCAGGCGCTCCTTCCCAATCCGGAAAGTCGTGCATTAGACTGCAAGGCTAACCGGGCAGGCTCCTCTGTATTTTTAGGTGCCCATTCGTGCACAGCATTTGATCTCTTGGCAAGATCGCCAGCACCTTATGCTTATTTACTGTCACATCTCGGCTTCCTCCTCCTGTTCCTTCTCATTGTCACTCTTTTCGCTGTCACTGTGGGTTGAAATTATTAGAATTTGAAACATGTCGGCCTGCGGGTTCGAGGTCAACATCGACATCGCGCGGCAACATCACCTACTGATGAAATGCGCTTGCGGCTCACTATAATGGTCACTAATGCATCAGTGTGAGTCGAGCAGACGTGCAGGATGCGTCATGGACTTACGCGCGAATAGTATCGTCAAATCAGTGAGTTTGAAAGAGGGAACATTATTGGCATGAGGGAATGTGACGCATCCATCCGAGAAATTACTGCTCGTGTGGGACAAAGTGTTTCGGCAGTGCCACGGGTGTGTGCAGAATGGTTCACGTAAAATCCGTAGAACATAGAACACAAAGAGATTGGTTAGGTCGCAGCACGCAGCCCATCCACCGAGATGATCGACACCTCATCCGAGTGGCACTGTAGGACAGCTCGGCGTCCTCCTCGCTTGGTGCACAGCAGCCGAAATTGTAACACATCGTACACCCTCAAGGGTGACATTTTTACTACGGCATGGGTTATGTGCGCCCGGTCTATTTCTCCTCCCGCCTTTGACAAATGTTCAGAAACGTGCTATTCGGCTATTGTGTATGGAAAGACGTCACTGGGGACAACAATGGCATCAGATAATGTTTTCGGACGAATTCAGGTTCTGTTTGTTTGAAAATGATGGACGCACATTTTGGTTTCCTGCAGACAGGGGAAGCGGCATCACAGTGACTGCATTTCGACAAGACATACAGCGCCAACGCAACACATTATTGTGTGTGGTGCTACTGGGTGCAACTACAAATCACAGTTGGTGCGTGTCCAGGGCACTGCGATCAGTGCGAGCTACGTGAATGACGTCCTGTCACCTGTAGCCATACACTTTCTGCACGACACGCCAGACGCCATTTTTCAGCAAGACAATGCACGACCACGTGTTGCTGCTCGAACACGTGCCCTCCTGGTGTCACAGGATATCAGCCTTTTGCCCTGGCCCGGCAGATCGCCAGACTTGTCATCAATGGAACGTATTGGGGTATGGTGGAAAGACGCAGACAGCGCTGTGACTCAATGCCAACCACAGTAAACTAACTTTGGAGCCAGGTGAACGCAGCATGTACGCCATTTGCACCTTGTACGCCTCGATGCCATCGCGCGTGGAGAAAGTTATCAGGGCCGAAGGTGTACCCTGTGCCTACAAGGCAACAGGATACAGGCTGATTCGAGGTGGCTGAAATGGTAATTATTTCTGCAGAAGGTGCTAATGTACATGTGCTGTGAATACTAACGCCCTGTCTCTAATCGTTAAAAGTGTTCTGTTTTTTTCTGAGCACGGGTGTACATATTTGTACTTCTTTACATTCTAGAAAATTTATTATGCTCTTCCTGTCTGAACAGAAGAAATACAAAGCTTGTGCTTATTCACTCTGCTGCCTTATGATGGAAGCATGTAAATGATTTATTACATTTCTCACGTCCTCAATAGTAGCAGTAATAATAGGGTAATCCCAAAAGTAAGGTCTCCCATTTTTTTATAAGTACATAGAGCTGTTTATTTCTACAATGGTTTACATACTTTTATATTTTGAACCTTTGGCTATTTTTCGACATAATCACCATTGCTGTCGATGCATTTTTGTAGACGCTGGAGCTGAGTCGCTTTCCGGCCAAATGTTCTTTTAACCTAGGGAACATGTGATAATCAGGACTATAGGGTGGGTGGGTGATTATGTTCCACTGAAACTATTGGAGGAGAACAACGGTTTGCAGAGCGTTGTGTGGGCGAGCGTGTCATGGAGAATGTGTACGCCCTTGCTCAACATTCCTCTTCTCCGGTTCTGAATTGCCCGTTTGAGTTTTTTCAGAGTCTCACAGTACCTGTCAGCGTTAATTGTGGTCCAAGCGATTCAGCTCCGACGACGAGCCGATAGAAAAGATTCATAACTTTCTAAACAGCATGGCGGTGAGCTAGTATGAGATGGGCATACAAAAACTACCGCAGGTCTACAAAAATGCATCGACAGAAATGGTGATTATGTAGAAAAGTAGCTAAATGTTCAAGCTGTTAACTGATGTAAACCAATGCAGAAATAAACAGGTCTATGTACCTCTAAAAAAATAGAAGACCTTACTTTCGGGATTACCCTCGTAGCAGTATTAGTGGTTGTTGTTTCATTCATCTGTGGATCTTTTTACAGGGATATTAGACGTGTCTTGATACTACAGTTTAAGAGAAACAAAGCTAATTCACATATACAGACATTTTAAGACTTACAGGGCTGGAATGATAAGGATGGGACGGATTGTAGGCCGTGACCTTATCGTGGTAACCATCCCGGCATTTGCCTGGAATAATTCAGAACGGCTGGAAGAAGAATGGAGCCTCCACCCTTCCAAATACAGGGCCTCTCTGTTTAAAACAGTTCCAGCTCTTTCATTTTGCCCCTAGTGTACAGTACTGTCTTACAAATAAGTTAAATGGAAACGAGCAGATAGCATCGTTGGCCGGGAGGACCCTATTTGGGGAAGTTAGGCAGCTAAGTGCAAGTGTTATTTCATTCGACGCCACGTTAGGGGACTTGTGCGCCGGTGATGAGGACAACACAACACCCAGTCCACCAGTGGAGAAAATCTCCAACCCGGCCGGGAATCGAACCCGGGCTTGCTTGCATGGGAGGCGAGCACGGTACCACCCAGCTAAGCAGGCTGACTACAAATAAGTTACTTGATAACGGTAAAACGTTAATACTTCACTGTCCACTCATTTCATTGGCTCTTCAAGTGATTTGTCAATTTTCTATCAATTATGCTTCTTTTTCTTCGGCAATTGTACTGTTGATTTCTTGGATCCCACGGGCGCCTGTGGTACCTATATCCTTCCCACGCAACTAACGAGGGAATGGTGCAGTTCGACATTACGAAACACGCCCCGAAACTTTTCATACACGAGGAATACACTTAAAGAAAGACCCCGTCAAATTTTAGCTGTTAAAACGCACTGAGAGTATTTTGAAAAATTGTTCAAAATGCCAAATCTGTTGCTTGCCATGCGGCCGGAAAACTGTACATTTCTACAGGAGCTGTAGCCGAAAAAAAAAAAAATGAAATGAGCGTGTGGCGTTGTTGGCGGGTTTCCAGAATGTGATTTTCACTCTGCAGCGGAGTGTGCGCTGATATTAAACTTCCTGGAGGATTAAAACTGTGTGGTAGAGCACTTGCCCGCGATTGGCAAAGGTTCCGAGTTCGAGTCTCGGTCAGGCACACAGTTTCACAGTTTCAATCCGCCAGGAAGTTTCATATCAGCGCACACTCCGCTGCAGAGTGAAAATCTCATTCTGAAAACATCCCCCAGGCTGTGGCTAAGCCATGTCTCCGTAATATCCTTTCTTTGAGGAGTGCTAGTTCTGCAAAGTTCGCAGGAGAGCTTCTGTAAAGTTTGGAAGGTAGGAGACGAGATACTGGCAGAAGGAAAGCTGTGAGTACCGGGCGTGAGTCGTGCTTCGGTGGCTCAGATGGTAGAGCACTTGCCCGCCAAAGGCAAAGGTCCCGAGTTCGAGTCTCGGTCCGGCACACAGTTTTAATCCGCCAGGAAGTTTCAATATGGCAGGTCCTTGTCCCTGGCTGATGGCGCATCGGTAAACAGATTACAGGACTCGGCGCGATCGTAATTTGTGAAGCTAATTTCATTTGTCGTTGATAGTTTCTCTGAAACGATCGTCCGCAGCTACTGTTCACTGAGATCTGCAACTCATATCCATAATAATTACCAGGTGCTTTTGCGGTAGTGTAAGTATTAACAATAGAGATAAAGCTGAATTAATATTCATTGTGTTTAATGCTTAACGTGAAGCAGTGTGCAGACCGGGTTAAGCTTCGTAAAATGTGTTCGTGAAGTGTATAAATGGAAGAATTAAACAAAAGAAGAAATAAATTCCAAAATGAAACCCGCAGAACTGTGAAACAAAAGCTATCCGAAAGATTTATTGTGCAGGGTGACCACAAAGTTCCGTTAGGCCACATTAACAACCAACAAAAACTCCTGAACTTGAGTAAATAACATGAACAACAGCTCTTTGGAAGAGTCTTCCAGAGGTACGTACCATGTAGAGCTGCCGGTGAGAGGCAGACCAATGTTACCCATGGAGATCTGCGAGGCAGGGCCTTCCAAATCGCAGTCGAGGCGAACATTACTCGTTTCAAGTCTTCTTCGACCTGGTTAAAGGGAGACGAAAGGCAAATTGGCTCAAAAAATCGATTTTTAGATTTTTGCATATTTGAAATTTCCACTATTTCCTGCGTAAAACAGTTTTTCTTTCATATAAATATGACAATTTTTTCGTAAGTTATAATGGCTTTCCTGACGCTCTGTGCCATCTGGTATTTAAATGAACGCCTTCTTTTTTGCACTGTACGTTATTCCTTGCTTCTGTTGATTTATTACGTCAAGGTTTCCTACCCTGTATCTGCTATTGATACTCATCGTTCCAATTGTCTTCCTTATTTTTTCGAGCGCTGTTGGTTGTACTTGTTTGTTGAGAATGAAGTAAGTGTTGATTTATATTTTCTCTGGTTTCACACGTTATCATAAAAATGTTGCGAATAAACGAATAAAGAAGCTCTCACACAAATTAAATTCAGAGGAAATAAATACGTAAAGGTTAATGAGGTTAGTGGGTCAAAAGAACTAAGAAGTTTAGATGTAAAGGTAATCAGCACCTCAAGAAAGAAACTGCAGTGTCTTTGAGGAGTTTCCTCCCACACAGCCTGTCGAGATGAACACTCGTTTCGAAATCTTGTGGTGAACCTTAGAATCCTCTGCGGTTTTATTTCCAAAAATACTATGTGCAGAATATGTGGTGGTGACCTATCCTTGTGACAGAATGACCTCGCAGAGGGATTGTGTCAAACCTGACAATGAATTGTACAAAGAGTGGTGCTGTTCTTACAATATCAGAAATGACAAATAATAATTTGTATGAGAATAACATAAAGCTAGTTTACGGTCTCAGATTTATTGGTAAATATGAGGAGGCAGGCAATCTCTTATGCACATTACTTGACATTTCAAATCCACCTGCAAAATTTATAACTTAACAGTGAAATTATTGGAATTGCTGTTGCTGAAGTTTGTAACATCTGAATGAAGGAAGCAGATGAAGATGAACTCAAGGAAAGTGATGACAGTTAAAATGGTGAAATTTGTGCATGTTTTGATGTCAGGTGGCAGAAACGTAGCCACACTTCACTGAATGCTGTCGTGGGAGCGACATCATCTGGTGTAGGCAAGGTAATTGAGGTAGAGATTCTAAGCAAGTACTGTAAAACTTATAGCAGTGAAACTGAGAAAGAAAATGAACATGACTGTCATATGAATTATACTGGTCCAAGTGGTGGGATGGAAGCAGCAGGAGTTCTCAGGAGTTTTAAACGCTCAGTGGCAAACAGAGGTGTCAGATACACGCAATATTTAGGGACGGCACAGCAAGATTTATGACTGGATATGTGCAGAACAACAGCATGTTCCTAATGTCACAATTTTTAAATTAGAATACACTGGGCATGTCCAGAAGAAAGCGGGATCCACGTTAAGAAAATTATTAAAAGAAGAATCAGAAATAGTACTGTAAGATGGTAATAAGATAGGTGGTAAAGGTCGCCTGACAATTGTTGAAACAGGCAGCTTACTGAATTGGCCATAAGAAGAAATGCTAGGAATTTAGAAGACACGAAAAATGCTATATGGGCTATTTTTTCCATAAGCTTTCCACAAATGGTCCGCCTGCTTAGCTGGCTGGTAACGTGCTCGCCTCCAAGGCAGCGGGGCGGGTTCGATTCCCGGCCGAGTTTGAGATTTTCTCCACTCGTGGACTAGGTGTTGTGTTGTCATCATCATCATAATTTCATCATCACCACTGGTACGCAAGTCGCCCAATGTGGCCTCGACTGAAATAAGACGTACTCGGCAGCCGAACTTCCCCGGATGGGGCCTCCCGGCCAACAACGCCACACGCTCATTTAATTTTTTTTTCCCCCACAAATGAAAATCCTCAGCACTGTCTTTGCCCGAATGATCCTGACACTTGGTGCAAGTACAGGAGAAGTGAAACATGTGGAGTCACCGCCAGACACCACACTTGCTAGGTGTTAGCCTTTAAATCGGCCGCGGTCCGTTGGTATACGTCGGACCCGCGTGTCACCACTGTCAGTGATTGCAGACCGAGCGCCGCCACACGGCAGGTCTAGAGAGACGTCCTAGCACTCGCCCCAGTTGTACAGCCGACTTTACTAGCGATGGTTCACTGACAAATTACGCTCTCATTTGCCGAGACGATAGTTAGCATAGCCTTCAGCTACGTCATTTGCTACGACCCAGCAAGGCGCCATTATCATTTGGTATTTATCTTGTGATACATGTACCGTCGGACCGATGTTCACCAATTATGAATTAAAGTTAAGTATTCCAGTAGTTACTTACGTTCTTTGCTACTATAAATTCCCTTACCTGTTCCAGACCTCACGCCAGCCTGCGTGAGCTTAAACGCTTGCCTTTCGGCTACCCGTCACAGTGGATTGGCTGTCTTGCCAGTCCTCAACAAAACATATGGCGCACAAAAATTCTTTACCTGCAGCAGAGATAAATTAAATTAAATCTGTGTTTAGAAATCTTTGTAAAGACACTTTGTTGAAGAAATGTCTCCATGGGTAAACGTAAAATTTAAATGAATGTGTGAATTCTGTCTTTTGGACCCAATTACCGAAAACTGTATTTGTTCAGATTACAACACTAAAATTTGGAACTGATTATGCTATTTTATGCTTCAGTGTTGGTATAACAGGAAAACTGAATGGTCTGGAAGTATTGGGCATAAAGTCTAGTGGAAATACCGCAAAATCCTTCGTGCAAGTAGATAAAAAGAGAATCCGTAAAGCAGACTTTGCTAATTTAAATTGCACAAAAGAAGCTAGACAGAAGGGAGGAGGGACCAAGAGAAGAAAGGAAGATGAGTGCGATTCTGATGGTGCTCAGTATGGTGAAGGACACTATTAGTGGTAAGTAATTCTCATCAACAACTATACTACAAAAATGGTTCAAATGGCTCTGAGTACTATGGGACTTAACTTCTGAGGTCATCAGTCCCCTAGAACTTAGAACTACTTAAACCTAACTAACCTAAGGACACCACACACATCCATGCCCGAGGCAGGATTTGAACCTGCGACCGTAGCGGTCGCGCGGCTCCAGACTGTAGCGCCTAGAGCCGCTCGGCCACTCTGGCCGGCCAACTATACCACAATTGCAATACTAATCTTTAAATTGATTTTTCCCGGGTTCCCGGGTTCGATTCCCGGCGGGGTCAGGGATTTTCTCTGCCTCGTGATGTCTGGGTGCTGTGTGATGTCCTTAGGTTAGTTAGGTTTAAGTAGTTCTAAGTTCTAGGGCACTAATGACCATAGATGTTAAGTCCCATAGTGCTCAGAGCCATTTGAACCATTTTTTTAAATTGATTTTTCTCAAAACTACACTTTTTGACTTTCAGGTACTATTATTTTCTAACTAATTGGGTTAGAAATATGAAATTTGTTTAATTTGTACTCAGGATGGTAATAAGTTATTACAAGTGAGTTGGGAACCACCAACCCAACAGAAACTGTTTTATAGTAATTCATATATTTAAAAAAGTGAAATTTTATTAGTGAAAGATTAAAAAAATTTTCCTAAAATCTATAAGAGGTATTTTATTCATTTTACTCGTAAATGCAGGTACATATGTTGTGTATATTCAGCAAAAATTTCACTTATTTAACACTTATAGTTCTTTCGAAAAGTGTACCTATTAAAAGGGCGAAATTTCATTGGCAGAACAGGGATAAAAATTGTTTCCCGTCTCCCCTTAAGTAGACTGAAGAAATCACGCAGTACAGGAAGTTGCGAAACAACGAAGTTTACTTGAAGTACAAGTTTAGAGGAGACGCCATCAGTCCGCAGCTGACGTGAAGATGAAGCTTCCTGTGTTATCCCCACATACGCTGTGTCTAGCGACGATCAGTCAGGTTTTGTAACAGAAGAGCGAGCAAACCGCATTTTATCATTTCGAGGCGGAAAAAAAGCGCCTGTTGCGTAATCGATTAATGCCATGACACATTCATATACAACAACAACAGTGATAAGTTTGAGTGGACTGCTGTTTCCGCGGCTTTGTAACTGTCTCCAGGGACCTCAAAGCATTCTAGGCTCAAACATAAAGAAAGAGACTTGTTTAGTAGCAAAACTCTTATAAGCGGTCCATCAAAGTCTGGAAAAATAGGAAAGAATAAATTTTAACGTTTCATTCGAAATGGTTTCTAACCAGTTGCAGAAAATAATTCACTGCTTTTTTTGGGATTCTTGACCTGGACATAACGGTACCTCTGTCTTTCAGGAGGATGGCGAATAGGCTGTTCATATAATTCAGACTCCATCCAGAGCAACGAGTGTGCCCCTTTATAAAGACCGTGGAAAGTTTTGTTAAGGGAACTGGAGCACAAAATAATTTCCGGTAGCTCTATGTTATGTGAGCTTTATCAGAGGAGCAGTATTTTTAAATTTCTGTCATTCGTGCATTATCAGTTGCATCAACACATTTTGAGAACTGCTTTAAGTATGCTCCGCAAGCAGAGCAATGGCGAGGACCATTTCCTACTCCACCGCAATTCTGTCCAAACAAAACCAGTAATTATTATGACATTCCTGAAAGAATTAATTCTTCTTCCGTCATGTGTGCCTGCTGCAGGGAAAATATTGGTTATCGTCATTCCAATAAGACATAGCCTCATTGTGACAGCGATGGGGAATAAACAAGGAACTGTTTCATTGTTGTAAAATATACGTAAGTTGGAACTTAAATAGTGGCAACACTGCTGTGGAGACACTATGCAGTAGAATCTACTATTGCCGCTGATAGCACACGTTGTTGGCATACCTACCTTGCCTCCGAGCAAATGGACTCTCCCGTCCCGCGTCACCGGCGTGTGCACAATCGAGGGAAAAACAGTCACTTGCGAGCGAGTGGGCTAACGTAACGGTGTCACTATGTTTTCGAAACAGGAACAACGGAACTGGATCAAGATTGGATGTGCCAGAAGTCGTACAGCACGACAGTGTCATCAAAGTCTTCAAGAGGCGTGCGGGGAATCGGCATTGCCTTACAGAACAGTGGCACATTGGGTAAAAGTCTTCAACGAAGGTCGGCAAACTGTGGCAGTCATGCATCGGATAGGTCGTCCTAGCGTCTCTGAAGAAGAAGTGCATTCTGTTGCCGCGTTAGTGGACAGTGATCGACGCCATACGATTCGTGAGCTCGCCCTCGAACCCGGATTAGCGCATACGACTGCGTTTCGCATCCTGAAGGAACGTCTGGGTTTCGCATGACTTGACGGAAATGCAGAAATGGATGCGTTACGACGCTGCTCAGACGCACTTGGAGCGCAATGAGCGCGAAGGAGAGGCTTTCTTACGCCGTATCGTAACTCTGGATGAGACATGGGCCAAACTGAAACGCCAATCCAAAGAATGGCGTCATTATGAGTCGCCGCAAAAGTCGAAAGTGCGTCAGAGCCCCACTATGGTGATACTCGTGTACGACTGTGATGCTGTCATCCTAACGCATTACGTTCTTCCACCGCAGACCGTCAATGCACAGTATTACTGTTCGTTTTTGTAGCATCACCTGCGACCAGCTTTGCGAAAGAAGCGGTGACACTTTCTGCGCAACCCACCCATTATTTTGCACGACAATGCGCGGCCGCATACAGAACAAGCTGTGGCTGCTCTGTTCGGTCGATGGGACTGGGAAGTACTGTACTATCCACCATACTCCCCGTACTTAAGTCCTTGTGACTTTGATATGATTCCAAAGATGAATGAACCACTTCGTGGCATTCGCTTCAGACTGTTCCAGAGAGTCGACAGGCAGTAGACCGCTCCATTCATACCACCATCAGAACAGGCTCTGGTATACTACACCTTTCACATTGAAGGGAACAGGTCCTACACAACGCTGGTGCCAAATTTGAAGGACAGTAACAGGTGCAAACATGTCACTCCTTTGTATCGGTTGTGAATAAACAGCTGCCACTATTTAAGTTTCAACCCGCATACATTATTTATAAGTTATCATAAAAACTGTGTTGTAGGAATTGTTATAATTTGATGTATTTGTAAGAACAATTTTATTTCATTTGCCAGTTTGACAAGTAAAGATTGATGGAAGCCTTGATTTATTTTCCTTTGTTAGCGATCTTTGTAAGAATTACACGTTCAATAGTTTAGCTGTTGATACGAACTGCCTCTTATTCAAGACATTAATGAGGCGCGCATTTTTGTTAATGGTTTAGATGCTTCAAATTCGCCTGTTTCACTTCCGATATTAAGGTACGGTTACATTGTATGAGCGCCATGGATATTTGACTTGTCGCGCTACATCTCATGTAAAAGTTGTATGCGGACCTTCCCGCGTATACATGCCGCATGTACATTTTGTATATAGCTTTTTCGCGATATATTCGACATGCTGTATAAGTTGCGCCTGCGCAATGCCAATCTTTCTTCGCACTGCGCTGCCACATTTGTTTACAAACACCTGTTTGATCTTAAGTGTTCTATGGAGTCTGTTGTACTCGTTGCGTTTTGTGTGTTTTTCTTTCTTCATGCAAAAGGGCAAGCGCACCAGCAGATAAAAATGAGAAGTCTTCCACATCGTTTTGAGAAGCCATCGCGAATTCCTAACAGCTCTGCACCACCGAACACACTAATACAAATCGCAGATGTAAACGTACCTTTAGCACTATGTGGCGCTACGCTCTTTTGTCACGGCGGATCGCGCGCTAGACAGGAATGGCTGTACAAACCGGTGCCATTACCACGTTGTTTGCGCGAAAAATGCAAGTAACGTCATTTTTTTTTTCTTGCAGTGAGTCCCAGCAGCTAAAATTTTGATAGCGCACTTCTTTCGGTGTATTCTTCTTGCATAAAAAGTTTGACGGTTAGTTTCGACATGTGGGATTGGACCACTCTCTTGTCAAATTAGAATTATATTAATACCGCCAGCTGCTCACGGGCGTTGATATATATCAACGGGGACAGGTGAATATGCGTGCACCGACCGGAACTCGAACCCGGGATCTGCTGCTTACATGGCAGACGCTCTATCCATCTGAGCCACCGAGGGAACAGAGGATAGTGCGACTGCAGGAACTATCCCGCGCACGCCTCCCGCGAGACTCACATTCTCACCTTGTATGTCCACACACTACATTCGTAGTGTCCCACTCGAACACACTCATTACTCGTGAAACACATTCTTACCAAGCCCCGTAAGAGTTCGGGGAATACGTGTGCATCCGCACAGAAGAAGAAGGTCATGACCGGTATTGCCAGAACTATATACTTATATGGATATGGAGCGTTTACAACCTGTACCACGCAATAAACGAGCAGCCCTTAGCGGTTCACCATCACAGTTTTTTTTATCTTAAATATCTTTGTGACTAATGCTCTTTTGGCATATTTATTATTTTATAAATGACATAATTACTGCCAGTCTTTCACGATAATTCCGTACTTACTATTTGTTTCATACGTTTTTAGTCATAATTCTATGACCATGTTATAGACCATTCTTTAGTTTAAATTCTGAGGAAGACACTCCTAGCAGTGTTGAAACCCGGTTAAATTCGTTAAAAATTAGTGACTGAGGGCTGTTTTCTTTTAACTGTTATAAAGATATGGTGTCCGTTCTTTCGGACATGTCCGAAAGAATAGACACCATATCCATATAAGTATATTCTTTTGTCAGGTTAACAACAAAGGAGCAGACGAATGTTCTATCTGCTGCTAGCGCCAAAGCGGAGAGGACATACTCTTTTGATGGCTCGCTGAAAGAGGAGAATGGGCGGAACACCACAGAACACCAGCGAGCAGAACACGACCGAATGCTGTCTGGTCCCGCTCGCCTGACCGTTTACATCACGCACAATTCTCGTCCGCTCGTTTCCGCTGCGGTGTGAAATAGACTTTACGAGCGCACGACCGAGCTTTTGTGCCTCGCCACTTATCCGGCGATATTAAACCGGAAACAAACACGTCCCATGAATCGCCGCACCCTGATGGCTTTTTTTTTATTTTGCAACTACTGGATCTCACACCACGGACCGTAATTAATTTTGAATTAAAACTCGCGGATCAGCTCTTAGCCATTTGCAACGCGACAATAAGAAATTAATGGCTGTCTGAAATCCTCGCCTGCTGCAGCCCTTACACTACTGCTCTGTGTAACAGGAGTCTATTCGCAGTGGCGGACATGAATTTTGCAGCACGCCGAGAGACTGTTCTGCGAAATTCATGAGTCGGCGTGTGGATGGCGCGTGTCTCAAAGCGAACACACTGCGAGAGGAACGGGGGGTCGTAATAGGAGCCCAGCACAGCTCGGCTCGCACCTTTGACGTCGATTTGAGTCCTTTTATAATGGTTTTACGCCTGATGGAAATGAATAGTGTGCGGACAAGAAAAAATGGCCAGGTGCAAGTAGACAATTCAGCCATCCGGGGAATCGAGGATCTCAACGAATTTTGCCTGTTACCGACACTGATATTCTCAGTATGTCAGTCCCGGGATTTCAAGACTTTCGAGAAGCACCATAACAAATCATAAAATAAATATTGTTTATGCAATACAGTAACAGATTAAAATTTTCCGATTATTTCCTTCACTCATACTGTGAAACCTCGCTTCTTGCCAAATTTCATCATTGTAGGTCAACTGGAAGTACCCAATACGTCTCAATGAGTGAGTTCGCGAGTATCAAAATATGTGACATGGCTGTATTTTTTGACTGCACTGACTTTGAAGCTTGCATTCATTACAACGCTAAGATACCTTACACATCAGTATGTGACATAAATTTCAACTTGATACCTCAACCCCTTCCTGAGAAAAAGGGGTCTCAACAAACGGACGGACAGCATCGTCAAAAGCTCTCACAGTCACACACCGAAGCTTTCATATGATTTTTACGAAGCTTAACATTAGCTACATCCTCTGTGGTAGTTATTGCATCTCTGTTCTGATAATTGCTATACACTACCACTATCCTTCGTAAGAATCACAAACAGACATTCGTAAAAACCTCACAGCGTGTTCAGTTCATGGATTGTGCAATTTTTTCAGAATCTCTCAACCTTCCACCTAAACGGAAATGCACTGTTTGATAATCGTTACTGGTATAAAAGAATCCAGCTTCGCTTACTTTGCAAAGACGTTGTGTAATAGTTAACAAACTGTCATTGAAGGATGTCAACCATGTGTCATATGTTCTTTATGCATGGAGAACTGAAGCATTCTTTCGCACCTCATTTATTGAACCACACGATGATGCAGATTCAGAAGCTGAATTCAGACGCACTTCAATTCTAAACAGACTCAAAAGAAAAAAGGGCTTCATGGTGTAAAATTTGACTCAGCATTCACAGGTGAAACTCATACATCCACTATGTTACACACAGAGAGAGAGAGAGAGAGAGAGAGAGAGAGAGAGAGACAAAGAGAGAGAGAGAGAGAGAGAGAGAGAGAAAGAGAGAGACAGAGACAGAGGGAGGGAGAGAGAGAGAGAGAGAGAGAGGGAGAGAGAGAGAGAGGCGGGGGGGGGGGGGAGGGTGACGAGATGTAATTTATAAACTGATTCTCACCCAGCCTTTTTGTAGTGACACAAGTGCGGTTATAGACCCGAATAGCATGCAACCCACTCTTTACTGTGGTGCTGGACTTTGTCCTAGAACATTATCTTGGCTAGAATGGGCACAGTGGTGTGGTGACCTCATTTTGGTTCTTTTGCTGGCACAGTGGATAGCAATCAAGGGATTGGGAATAACATAATAAGTGTCATGAGTGGCTTCATAAAAGCAATGTCGCGCTATGCCTACGCTGCTGCATGTGCCACTCTTATCTCTATAGGTTCGGACCTGCCATAGCAATAGCGGATCCAGCTAGCCATAAATAAGAGGCATTTTGCCTCAATATATGACTTGTGTTCGCCTACAAATGGTAATTTTTTTCTTGTGAAACAACTACAAATTAAGAAGTTTCGGATTTTTTCCTTTGGTTTAAGTATGAAACCTTACTTCTTTCCAAGTTTCATGATTCCAGATAATGGGGAAGTAGTCTATAGGTTTTGATTAGCGAGATTGTGAGTATCAATGTATGACATAAATGGCCGTATCTTTTGATTGCGTTGTTTAGAAACTTCAATTTTTTACCCCGCCAAGGGACTGTAGACCTTAGTATGTGGCATAAATTTCATCTTGATACGTCTACTTGTTCCGGAGAAAATGTATTTCTAACAGTCTGAAGGCTACATAGCTGAGAAGTGTGTGAATTATCGCACAATCAGCTTAAGATATCATGCATCCAAGTTGGTGACAAGAATAATATACAGAAAAATGGAAAAGAAAATTGAGGATGTGCTGGATGACGATTAGTTTGTGTTTAGAAAAGGCAACCATAGAACCAATTCTGGCGTTACAGTTGACAATGGAAGCAAGGCTACAGAAAATCAAGACACGTTCATAGGATTTGTCTATCTGAAATAAGCATTCGACAATGTAAAATGGTGCAAGATGTTGGAAATTCTTAGAAAAATTGACGTAAGTTACAGAGAGAGACAAGTAATATACAATATGTACAAGAGCCAAGAGGTAATAGTAAGAGTGGAGGATCAAGAACTAAATGCTCGGATTAAAAAGGGCGCAAGACAGGCATGTAGTCTTTCACCCCTACTGTTCAATCTATAGATCGATGAAGCAATTATGGAAATAAAAGAAAGGTTCAGTAGTGGAATTAAAAGTCGAGGTGGAAGGATATCAATGATACGATTCATTGATGACATTGCTATCCTGAGTGGAAGTGAAGAAGAGTTACAAGTAAAATTAAAACAATTGCAGCCCTCCGTCGCGAAAATGAAGGCTTGTTGACCTAGCTTTCGGCCACTTCAAAGAGTGCCTTCATCAGAAATAAAACATTTGAAACTGCCATGTCATGTGTGAAATTAATATGAAGTGATAACGCTTTAGTCACAAAATATTAAAATAAAAAACATAGAGGCAGGCCACTAAGGGGTGCACCACGTCAAGCTGTGGCATTATTATTAATGAAGTAATTTGTGGTCACTTATGTCTAATTACATTAAAACTGCAGTCTGATAATTACAAGTTTAATGATGTTTTGACTTTCATAAATGGACGTTTTTTAAATAAGATCAATAATGATTTAGAGTTTCACCCAAAAATTAATAATGAATTAATTTGAGAATTTGAAGATTTTCAATCAAAAAACCAAAGATTTTAAATCATTAATAGATCCAAATATATATAATCTAATTAAACAATTTCATGCAGAATTTAATGTTATTTTTAAAGTAACTATAGGTAATATTGGGTTTAAAGGTAGAATGATTGCGAATGTAAATGACCCAATTGATGGAAAGGATTCAGGGAACAAATATTATTTACAGAATGAGTTATCAGATGTTGTTATGAAACCTGAATATACAAGTATTCTAACACAGCTGAATAATTAAGTCAGTAAAACTAATCTAACTAATTACTTTATGAAAAAGGAAATAGAAAAAGCTTTTTCAGATTATTTCTCAAAAATAGATTTAACTCCATATTTAAATGATTTAAGTATTCTTACAGAATAAGTATTTGATAAACAAGTTATTGAGTTTACTTCTATGACTGGAGGTTAACAAAAAATATATAATTTTGAATATGATTTCAGGCTTAAAAGAAATGCTATTATTGGTAAGAATATAAGCAGAGATTTAAAATCTGATGATTTTGTCATCACTGTAAGTGTGGCTTATAAACTATGTCAAACAAATAACAGTATTCAATCAATAATGGTAAACAAATCAAATTTTCTCACCATAAGCTTAAAATATTCTGTTAAAACTGTTCCAGTTGATGTAAAGTTAATTATATTTGGTGAAATAATTTAAATCTTATTAAACTTGTATCCTACATAAATGGATAATCATAATCACATCTACAGTATGAAGTGTAAAAAATTTACTGAGGCTCATAATCCCCACAGATTAACAACTTACATTGGAAGACAAAGAATTAAAAGTCTTTGTACAGTATGTAAGAGTAAAAAAAATTGTAGGTTAAGGGGTTAGCCAATGGCTACTCCCTAATATTCGTGAAGAAATCATTAATGTCTCACATGAACCAATGAGAAAAAATATTAAGTGAATAAATGTAATTACTCTTAGTATTGATGATCTATGGCAAGCTGATCTACTTGTAATGGATTCCAGCAAATTTAAAGGAAATTTGAAGATAAATCAAAGATATAAATATTTATTGACTGTTATCGATATCTCTTCTAAATTTGCTTGGGCTATCCCAGTTGAAGATAAACAGGCAAGAATACAGATGAGGCTTTTGAAAAAATAGCCATCATTAGAAAGCCAAAAAATTGCAAACAGGTAATGGCAAAGAGTTTTTCAATAAAGAATTTTAAGAATTAATGAAGAAATAAAACTTTAATCATTATTCAGCCTTTAGTGAATTAAAAGCATCTGTTGTTGAAAGATTTAACAGAACAATCAAAGAAAAGATGCAGAAAAGATTTGCTCCTCAAAGAAATTGTAAGTGGGTTGACTTGGTCAAAAATTTGGTTGATGAATGTAGTAACACAAAACATTCAACTATAAAAATGAAACCAATAGAAGTTAATGAGAAAAATTTGAGACCCATCTGGGAGGTGGTTCTAGCATACCCAAAAGTTAAAAAATGAGATAAAGTGAGAATTAGCAAACTTAAAGGACTTTTTGAAAAAGGATACACTGCTAATTGGTCAACAGAAATTTTTGAAACTGAATCAGTTATTCATTCCAAACCAATCATGAGTAAATTGAAAGATATTGAAGGAAATTTTTATGAGCAAGAACTACAAAAAACAAATTGTCCTGATATTTATCTAGTTGTAAATATTTAATGATCTTGCTTGTATATTTAAAGGTGTGTTATTGAATATCACCCTTGATTTAATAAGTTTTCTAATGAAAAACGATCGTCTTCATCAACATTAATTCTGATGGCTAGACTTTAATTCCGTATAATTTTTAGATCATGTAATTCGCTGGGCCTAGCACGAAAAAATACTTCCATTAATAAAAATTTTGCTGTATAAATCTCTACTCTAAGAATGAAAAATTTTCACTTTTATTCTTTCTAGCTGTATGTTACCTGAATGAAGAGACCTCTACATTCATAAATAAATTAACTGATGAAAGTGTGAATTAGTTATTCAGTCTCAAACGAGACAAAATTTGTATTGTTTATGAATACTTTAAAAAACAGTCTTATATTAATTCAGTCTGATGACGATTCATTATATTGTTCTAGGTTATAATTTATTAAAGATCTCGTTTGATATTTTTAAATTTTTCAATGGCACTGCTCTGCACCTCTGAAATTCTATAATGAATAAAGCACAAAATATCATTAATTATTAAACAGTGGAACCCAAATACCTTTAAACCAAGTACCTAAATTTAACTGATAATTCTTTTCCTGAATAAATTAAAAAATATTCATTGCAGTATTAGATGTCACTGGAATTGACTCCATTAATATAGAATAAATTAAAATTCTATAGTGGGCACATTCAATATCTCGCCATAAATATTTTTTCTCTTCTCATTTATTTCATCAACAATATCATTCGATTCCTCAACAAAGTGAGACAAACTGTTGAAGTGCATATTGTATATTTTGTTCTTTTCTCTGCACCGTGTATACCAAAATAAGTGTTAAGCATATTCCCTATTAATCTATAATCTGTACATTTGTATTTTCTGACCTAAAGTATTTTATCATCTTTAGGTGTTCTACTATTATAACTGGGTAATGTTCATGAAAAACGATTT
This sequence comes from Schistocerca americana, assembly GCF_021461395.2. NCBI lineage: Eukaryota > Metazoa > Arthropoda > Insecta > Orthoptera > Acrididae > Schistocerca > Schistocerca americana. The sequence continues at coordinate 55,448,423 of NC_060127.1, forward strand.
TCAGATAATACGCCACCAAATTTAAAATAAATTTTCTTGGCATACTGTTTTGATGTGGGAATGTATATAATTTGCTCTTTCTTCAGCTCTACCACATCTATACACCTTTTAAGAGAAGGCATTCTTTTTCCTTTTCTTTTAATTCTTGATCTTTTGCCTGTACTTCTATTGCTAGTTGTTCAATAATTTTTTGAGACTGTATTGTACTATATTCTTTTTGTTTGGTTGACATATTCACAAAATATTTTTTCAAGAGCAATATAATAATCTTTAATTTCTTTAGCAAGCTTTATTCTTAAACTCATTACAACTTTCTTGCAGTTTCTTACAGATAGAAATATTCAAATTTTTTGAACTAAATTATTAGGTGTTTATTGTTTAATTCCATTTTGAATATACTGATATTGTAGGGCAAGTGGATTATTATATTTGATTTATTTGTATTGAAGAGTGTAATTATTTAAAGATTTAATGAAATCTCCTTTTATTCGTATAATGTTTTCAGGGTTGGTGCTCATTGACCCTGTAATACAATACTTAATAAAACATAAAATTTCGTTTGTGATCAATACATTTTTCTCTTCGAATAATTGAACCCAAATACCTTTAAACCAATTACCAGAATTTAACTGGTAATTTTTATAGTTCACAAATTCTGATATATTCATGAAAGATTATTCAGCAATTGTAGTGGTTGTATTAGTTGTTGATGGAATAAATGTCATTTATATAGAAAAAAAGTAGATAAATTAAAACTCTTATCACTGTGTATATGGAATAACATTTGTTTGAGAATTTCGAGATAATGGTCTTTATTTCTTCTTAAAGTTGCATTGGCCAAGTATTTGGACTCCAGAATTGCTTTTAAAAAAATCACAGTATACAAATTTAGGACCTGGAATTCAGGGAACCTTAAATTGCTTACTTAATAAAATCTCATTTTATTTATTTAATTTTTCAGTTGCCATGATGCTGGCCACTAAATTCTTAGCACTCTGTTAATTTTTTCAGGAATCAGATCTATGGTACCTGGAATTCCATCCAAACTTTATTTCCGTAATTTCTTTAAAACCATGTCATTATAGATTACAATTTCTTTTTCATGAAGTGTGTATTGCACTATAATTTCATGAGATAAAATTACACAGTAAAAATACAAGTGATGGGAAGAAAAGTAATAGTGCAAATATTTTACCTTTACAGCTATCTACACCACAGCAACAAGAAGGAAGATTCATTTATTAAGGAATAATTTCCATTAATCTAGTATAAAATCGTCTCAGTCATGGAAGTTTTGAAGAAGTGGAGAAGTCAGTTCATAATTTTCATATACAAAGGATAAAAATTCACATATGTGTAAAGAATGTTATAAAATGCTTAGAAGAAATACATAAAATAATAAAAAAGTACGTTTTACACAGTTTATATGTAATTATAAGAATCCCTTGTAAAAATTTAAGGACATGAAAGATTTTGTTTTGACAATGAACAGCAGTTAAATAGAGAACAACAAAGTGAAGCACATTGTAAAAAATATATTAGCTGTCAAAACATTAAAGATTTCAGTTGTATTTACTTCAGTCATACATCTACAGACAAGCTCTCCATTAGATGCAAGATGCGTCAACTAGAAGATATGCAAAAAAAGAAAATAATGTGTAAGTGTGGAACAGAAACACTTAAAAGTGGTCTCAAAAACATTTACTGACAAATGTTGTTGTTGTTGTGGTCTTCACTCCTGAGACTGGTTTGATGCAGCTCTCAATGCCACTCTATTCTGTGCAAACTTCTTCACCTCCCAGTACTTACTGCAACCTACATCCTTCTGAATCTGCTTAGTGTATTCATCTCTTGGTCTCCCTCTACGATTTTTACCCTTCATGCTGCCTTCCAATACTAAATTTGTGATCCCTTGATGCCTCAGAACGTGTCCTACCAACCGGTCCCTTCTTCTTGTCAAGTTGTGCCACAAACTCCTCTTGTCGCCAATTCTATTCAGTACCTCCTCATTAGTTATGTGATCCACCCATCTAACCTTCAACATTCTTCTGTAGCACCACATTTCGAAAGCTTCTATTCTCTTCTTGTCCAAACTATTTATCGTCCATGTTTCGCTTCCATACATGGCTACACTCCATACAAATACTTTCAGAAACGACTTCCAGTTACTTAAATGTATACTCGATGTTAGCAAATTTCTCTTCTTCAGAAACGCCTTCCTTGCCATTGCCAGTCTACATTTTATATCCTCTCTACTTCGACCATCGTCAGTTATTTTGCTCCCCAAATAGTAAAACCCATTTACTACTTTAAGTGTCTCATTTCCTAATCTAACTCCCTCAGCATCTCCCGACTTAGTTCGACTACATTCCATTTTCCTCATTTTGCTTTTGTTGATGTTCATCTTACATCCTCCTTTCAAGACTCTGTCCATTCCGTTCAGCTGCTCTTCCAGGTCCTTTGCTGTCTCTGACAGAATTACAATATCATCGGTGTACCTCAAAGTTTTTATTTCTTCTCCATGGATTTTAATAGCTACTCCGAATTTTTCTTTTGTTTCCTTTATTGCTTGCTCAATATACAGATTGAATAACATCGGGGATAGGCTAAAACCCATTCTCACTCCCTTCCCAACCACTGCTTCCCTTTCATGCCCCTCGACTCTTATAACTGCCATCTGATTTCTGTACAAATTGTAAATAGCCTTTTGCTCCATGTATTTTACCCCTGCCACCTTTGGAATTTGAAAGAGAGTATTCTAGTCAACATTGTCAAAAGCTTTCTCTAAGTCTACAAATGCTAGAAACAACTGACAAATAGAAACATCAAAATAAATGAAAATGAAATCACTGCATTTTTGCAAAGCTAATGTTTAAATGTCTGTAATAAATGGAAGTCTCTTGGAGAGAGTTTACAGTCGCTCAATTTCGTGAATCTTGCATAAGAAATAATTTACCAGATTATAGCAGCTTCAAAAAAGATGATTTAATTTTTTAATTGTGTCAAATAATTTACCTCCTCCTACAAGAACTCTCTATGATTTGAAAGTAGTGAACTCAAAGCTAGAGCTAAAAATCTTGGTATTAATGAAAACAGTCAATCAAAGAAATATGAGTTAGTTAATGTTATTGGGCTACAGGAGTTTCAGTTTCATCCATAATTAGTCCAAAGAACTAGATCAACAGGAATACGAGTACCTAATATAAATTATCTTTGCAGATATGATGTTATTGAAAAAGCTCGACCACAGAAACAAGAAAAAATGGTGAGACTAGATCAAATGTATCCAGTCAGCAGCAAACTATTTGAGCAAGAAAACGAAACTGAGCCACCTAAAAAGAATTTGTTTCAGATTAAAGTAATTTAAAGCTTGGTCTATTGACTACTACATCGTTTTTCATGATGTCAGTATTTCAAAACTCAGTGATCAGATTATATAAGATCTAGCTAAAAAGAGAACTAATTTCAGGAAAGGAGATAAACTGAATATAACAACAAACAATCCAAATATGTTTTATCCAATTTCCATAGGATATAAAGGATCTAATAATACTTGAGAATCTGTTCAAGTTTTGTGCAATGAAATCAGAGATACAGTAACATCTGATGAGACTGCGGATATAGCAGATGCCTAATTTAATATTCAGATGATAGGAGTTCCTAGAGGTGGCCAAGGTAAAAAAAAATCATAAATCTAGCTGAAGACAAAGAGACTAAAAGATGTATCACAAGAATGATTAACAATGATAATCTGTGTTGTCCTAGAGCGGTAATTGTGGCATTAACATACCACACAAATAACATTTTGGGCAGAGAACTAACTACAAATGAAATTCTGAAAATCAGAGTAAGAGATAAATACAAATTATAAAAAGAGCTAATTGACATATTTTCATTTTGTTGAATAAAATTTACTCTAGATGACATTAAAAATGTTGAACAATTGTTGGATTTCCAAATAAACGTTTAAGTGCTGAGAACTTCAATTCAGTTAACTATAGTGGTCCTGAGAAAGAAATATTTATCTGTATAAAGATCATTACCATTTGATACAATGGTACAATAAGATTTATTGTGAAAAGTGCAAAAAAATACTGTTATAATGAAAAATGTTTAAAAAATCACCATGAAGTTTGTAATACATCTTATAAATGTAAAACCTGTAAAAACATTTGCTTGAGATCAAAAGAACATAAATATGGCTTTTAAGTTTGCAGAATTCGTAAGCAATCAGTGAAAGTTGAAAATCATAAATGTTACATGCAATACAATTTGCAAAAAGGAAGTTTTCATGAAAGAAAATTTGGTGAGAATTTTTTAGTGCAACTTTGCCCCAGTTGCAGTAAAGATGGTTTTATATTAATGGAGAATTCAGTGCTTAATACACTGTAAAATAGTGGTTGGTAAACAGATTAAATTGTGTGAAGATGGAGTCCTTAAGAAAGTGTATTGCACCTATACAGAAAGATACATGTGGTTGGTATCTCATCAAGAAACTAGTATATATATTCTGATTCTCATAATAGTTCACAATTTTAAAGGAGATACTGAGTTCGAGTCTCGGTCCGGCACACGGTTTTAATCTGCCAGGAAGTTTCATATCAGTGCACACTCTGCTGCAGAGAGAAAATATCATTCTGCAAACATCCACAAGGCTGTGGCTAAGCCATGTCTCCACAGTATCCTTTCTTTCAGGAGTGCTAGTTCTTCAAAGTTCGCAGGGGAGTTTCTGTAAAGTTTGGAAGGTAAGAGACGAGGTACTGGCAGAAGTAAAGCTGTGACGACGGGGTGTGAGTCGTGCTTGGGTAGCTCATATGGTAGAGCACTTGCCTGCGAAAGGCAAAGGTCCTGAGTTCAAGTATCGGTACGGCACACAGTTTTAATCTGCCAGGAAGTTTCATATCAGAGCACACCCCGCTGCAGAGTGAAAATCTCATTCTGGAAACATCCCCCAGGCTGTGGCTAAGCCATGTCTCCACAATATCCTTTTTTCAGGAGTGCTAGTTCTGCAAGGTTCGTAGGAGGGCTTCTGTAAAGTTTGGAAGGTAGGAGACGAGGTACTGGCAGAAGTAAATCCTTGAGGACGGGGCGTGAGTTGTGCTTGGGTAGCTCAGTTGGTAGAGCACATGCCTGCCAAAGGCAAAGGTCCCGAGTTCGAGTCTTGGTCCGGCACACAGTTTTAATCTGCCAGGAAGTTTCATATTTATAGGTAAATTATGCTTTGCTATTACTTTTACACTCATAAAAAGGAGAGAATCTGAGTTTTCTATTTCCTCTCATATTTCCATATCACTTATTTTTACATTATGGTTCTGCCTTCTGAAATGTTCTATAGTTAAAGATGGTTTAAAATATTCATTACAAATATTACATTCAACATGTCTCTCTCACAGTTTATTGTTTCTATCGACAAAACTGTCAAATTTAAATTTATCCCATACATTAGTCATATTTATAAGATCAAAAAATTTAAAAGATTATTAAAATTTTGTTCTATATAAATGGGTACTCTACTGAATAATATAAATAACATAAGCAATTATACTTTGTTTGAAAAGAGCTAGAGGTAAATAAAAAGTATTACATTACAGGTTGTGAACATTTAAAAACTATGTATGCGGAGAAAATTTTTATGGAGTTTGATGATAAATTTAAAATTATTTTGCCTGAAAAGTTTAATAAAATAATAACTAACTGAGAATTTAACTTTTTGAAAGATGGTGATATTAAACTAAAGAATAAAGGTAAGAAGAGAACTGAAAATAATGATGACGAATTTCACGATCTATAGTTAATTGTGTGATTAATTTTTTACTGATTTAATTTTTTATATCTTATCTCATCTTATTTTCTTATGTTCTATTTTTGTGGGTGGGTTGGGTTTGCTCAGTAAATAATCGCCTAGTGCACCCAACGTGCCCACTTACTACTAACATTTCTCTCTCTCCCCCTTTCAGATGTGCCTGCAAAGGGCAGCTGCTCCTAGTTAGAGTTCATTTAGTTCACAAACATGAAAAAGGGGCTGTAACCACAGAGCCCAGATTATTATTACTTAAATGCCTCGAAAATTATCACTAAATAGCCATAAAACAATGTGTATCCACAGGACATGTGGATTGTAACTGAAATAGTATTGTGGTGATCTCTCTATTCTCAAAACATTCGAGAATAATCCCCCATTTGGATCTCCGGAGGGCAAAACTGACCATGAAGAAAAGGGTGAATAACTGAAGAAGGGATAACATTCTACGAGTTCATGTGTGGAATGTCAGAAGTTTCAACATGGTAGGGAAGCTAGAAAATCTGAAAAGTGAATTGCAAGGCTGAATCAAAATATAGTGAGGGTAAGTGAAATGAAATGGAAATAAAACAAGGATTTCAGATCAGATGAATATAGGATAACATCAACAGCAGCAAAAAATGATACAACTGGAGTAGGATTCGGTATGAATAGGAAGGTAGGGCAGGGAGTTTATTACTGTAAATAGTTCAGTGATAGGGTTTTTCTGATCAGAATCGACAGCAAATCAATACTGAAAACAATAGGTTAGGTATACATGCTGATGTCGCAAGCTGAAGATGAAGAGATAGAGAAAGTATATGAGGACACTGAACAGTTAATTCAATACACAAAGCCAGATGTAAATCTAATAAACATGGGGAACTGGAATCTAGTTGTATCAGAAGGAATAGAGGAACGAGTTACGGGAGAATATGGGCTTGGGGCCAGGAATCAGAGAAGAGAGAGATAAATTGGGATCTGCAATGCATTTCAGTTAGCAATAGCGGATACTCTGTCCAAGAATCAGAAGAGGGGGAGGTATAATTGGAAAAGGCCTGGAGATACAGGAAAATTTTAGTCATATTACATCATAGTCCGGCAGAGATTTCGATGCTGGATTGTAAGGCGTACCCAAGAGCAGATATACACTAAGACCACAATGTAGTAGTGATGAAGAGCAGGCTGAAGGTAAGAGATTAATCAGGATGAATCAATATGCAAAGAAGTGGGACACGGAAGTATTATGGAATGACGAGATACTCTTGAAATTCTCTAGGGCTATAGATACACCAATAAGGAACAGCTTAGTAGGCAGTGCAGTTGAAGAGGAATGGACATATCTAAGAAGGGAAATCACAGAAGTTGGAAAGGAAAACACAGTTACAAAAAGAAGGTAATTGTGAAGAAGTCATATGAAACACAGGAAATACTTCATCGATGAAAGAGGGAACTACAAGAATATTCAAGGAAATTTGGAAATACGGAAATACATGTCGCTTAGGAATGAAATAAATAGGAATTGCAAGGAAGCTAAGGCAGAATGGCTGCATGAAAAATGTGAAGTAATCGAAAAGGAAATGACTGTCGGAAGGACTGTCTCAGCATATAGAAAAGTCAAGAGAACCTATGCTGAAATTAAAAGCAAGGGTTGTAAAGTTAAGATTGCAGTGGAAATTCCACTGTTAAATGCAAAGGAGAGAGCGGATAAGCGGAAATAAACATTGAAAGACTGTGAGGGGGAAGACTTGTCTGAATGATAGAAGAAGAAACAGGTGTCGATACAGAAGAGATAGGGATTCCAGTATTACAATCAGAATTTAAAGCAGCTGTGGAAGACTTAAGAACAAACAAGCCGGGAGAGACGGGTAACATTCCACCAGAAATTCTATAATCACTGGGGAAGTGGCAACAAAACGACTGTTCATTTAGTGTGTAGAAAATATGAGTGTGACGAAAAGCCATCTGACTTCCGGAGACACATTATGCACACAATTCCGAACATGGCAAGAGCTGACAAGCGCAAGAATTATCGCACAATCAACTTAAAAGCCAAGCCACTAACAAAAATAACATACAGAGAATGGAAACGAAAAGTGAGAATGTGTTAGGCGACGACCAGTTTCTCTTTAGGAAAGACAAAGGCACCAGATAGGCAGTTTAGACGTTGCGGAAGCAAGGCTAAATGATAATGGAAACAAGACTAAAGAAAAATCAAGACAAATGCATAGAATTTGTCGAACTGGAAATAGCGTTCGACAGTGTATAATGGTGAAGGACGTTCGAAATTTTGAGGAAAATAGGGATAACCTGTAGGGAGAGATGGGTAATATACAACATGTTCAAGTGCCTAGAGGGAATAATAAGAGTGGAAGGCCAAGAAAGAAGTGCTCAGATTATAAAGGGTCTAAGACAAGGAAATAAAACGAAGGTTCAGGAGCGGAATTAAAATTCAGGGTGAAAAGATACCAATGATACGATTTGCTGATGACATTGCTATCCTCAGCGAAGAAGAATTACAGAATCAGCTGAATGGTGTGAATTGTTTAATTAGTACATAATATGGATTGAGACTAAGTCGATGAAAGAAGAAAATAGTGAGAAGTAGCAGAAATGAGAACAGTGAGAAAATTAACATCAGGGTTGATGCTCAAGAAGTAGATGAAGTTAAGGAATTCTGCTACCTAGGCATCAAGATAACCAATGACGGACGGAGCAAAGAGGACGTCAAAAGCAGACTAAAAGTGACGAAAAGGCTATTCATGGCAGAGAGAAGTCTTATTTGAGGAAGAAATTTCAGATAATATACGGTTGGAGCACAGAACTGTGCGGTAGTGAAACATGGACTGTGGGAAAACTGGAACAGAAGATTATAGAGGGATTTAAGACATGATGTTACGGATGAGTATTGAAAATTAAGTGGGCTGATGAGGTAAGAAATTAGGAGGTTCTGCGGAGAAATGGAGAAGAAAACATTGACAAGAGGGGACAGGATGACAAGACATCTGTTAAGACATGGTACTAGAGGGAGCTGTAGAGGGCAAAAACTGTAGAGGAAGACAGATACTGGAACACATCTAGAAAATAATTGAGGACATTGGCTTCAAGTATTACTTTGAGGTGAAGAGGTTAGAACAGGAAAGGAATTCGCAGCAGGGCGCATCAAACGAATCAGCAGATTGATGAATCGGAAAAATGACGTAAAAATGATGTTAGATGTATGTAAAATGACTTATAAAATGAATTACTCTGTTGAAAAACTTTAGGAGGTTGGAACTGGTATTACAAAACATGAAATTAATTTGAAATTTTCTTTGAGAAGTTGCAGAAAATTGTTGTATAACCATTTTAGAGCTATTGTGTAAGGCATCGTGCAGCTGTCCTCATAGCTCTGCGTATATCTGTTGTAGGGAAACAGGTACATGTATTTTGAAAATCTTTCTACATTTGCTAACACAACTGGGCTACGCAATTTGATATTTTCCTTTAATTTCAAGTAGAGATATTAATAGTCGACACACGAACGTCGATATTTCACAAATGGGCATTGTACAGCGTGCAGCCAACTGCAGGAGGTGGCTCATGTCGGAACTAATGACGTGTGTCGCTTGGATCGGAACAGATTCTGTCTGGTTTCGGGCGGCTAGCGGAAATGGTAAAGACCGTCAGTCTTGCTTCCGAGATTAAGGTGGAGCTCACCATCTGCAGCATCGTCGATAGAACCGACTGTGGTCGTTTGGTGCAGAGCAGAGTGAAGGGTCTGAATGAGAGGCTCAGGCGGTTCTGTGACCGTGTAGGCTGCAGATTCCTTGACTTACGCCGTAGGGTGGTGGGTTTCCGGGTTCCGCTTAATAGGTCAGGAGTCCACTACACACAGGAGGCGGCTACACTGGTAGCGGGGGCTGTGAGGAAGGGACTGGGCGATCTGTTTAGGTTAGAGGGTCTTAGGGAACCACAGAAGGGACGTCCGTCTAAAAGTGGGCAGGTAAAACACAGTAAGGTAGTTGTAGAAACGTTTGGTATTGTAGTTGTAAATTGTCGTAGCTGTGTGCCAAAGAACCAGAACTCCAAGACCCAATAGAAGGCACTGAAGCTCAAATAGTCTTAGGTACAGAGAGCTGGCTAAAGCCGGAAATAAGGTTCATCCGAAATTTTTTCAAACGATCTAACACTTTTCAGAAAGGACAGACTGAATACAGAATGAGCTTTTCACTCTGCCTCAGAGTGTGCGCTAATATTAAACTTCCTGATAGATTAAGACTGTGTGCAGGACCGAGACTCGAACTCGGGACCACAGTTTTAATCTGCCAGGAAGTTTCAGATTGAATACAGTTGGTGGTGGAGTATTTATTGCTTTGCCTTGTAGCGAAATTGAAGTAGATATTTCGCGTGAAATAGTATGGGTAGAGGTTATACATTACCATTGGACTAAACTATTAATTGGATCCTTTTACCGATCCCCGACTCAGAAGATATAGTTGCTGAACAGTTCAAAGAAAACTTGAGTCTCAATTCAAACAAGTACTCCGCTCATACAATTATAGTCGGTGGTGGTTTTAATCTACCTTCGATATGCTGGGAAAACTATACGTTTAAAGCCGGCGGCAGGCATAAAACGTCATCCGAAATTGTAGTGATGCTTTCTCAGAAATTTATTTTGAACAATTAGTTCATGAGCCCACTCGAAGCGTCAATGTTTCGAAAGCATACTTGACCTTTTAGCAACAAATAATCCTGGACAAATAGTGAGTATTGTGACGAATACAGGGATTAGCGACAACAAGGGAGTTGCTGCTAGGCTGAATACCGTAACACCTACAACCATCAAAAAGAAACGCAAAGTATTTATAATTAAAAAGCTGATAAAAATGCTATTAACGCCTTTTTAAGTGACAGTCTTCATTGACAGAACACTTAGAAGGTGCAACAGGTCTTCTAAAGAGACTGCTTACACCACGCTTGTCCACCCTATTCTGGAGTATTGCTGTGCGGTATGGGATCCGCATCAGGTGATACTGAAGGAGGACATTGAAAAAGTACAAAGGAAGGCCGCTCTTTTGTATTATCGCGAAACAGGGGAGATAGTGTCACCGTCATGACACGTGAATTGGAGTGGCAATCATTAAAGGCGGTTTTCGTTGCGATGGGATCTTCTCATGAAATTTAAATCACCAGTTTTCTCCTCTGTTTGCGAAAACATTCTGTTGGCACCCCCCTACATAGGGAGAAATGATCATCACGATAAAATAAGAGAAATCAGGGCTCGCACAGAAAAATTTAAGTGCTCGTTTTTGCCGCGTGCCGTTCGAGAGTGGAATGGTAGAGAGACAGCTCGAAGGTGGTTCATTGAACCCTCTGCCAGGCACTTTATTGTGAATAGCAGAGTAATCATGTAGATGTAGATGTAGACATGTGGTGCAATGTGGATGCAAAATATTTATGTGTTTTTTAATACCCACTCTTGGTATAAGTTAATAATAATAAGTGATGCGGCAATGACAATTGGCAGATGAACCAGCAATTTATTTTTCAACTACATTTTTCCCTTATTCCTAAGGGGAAAAGCAATTTCGTTCTTGACAAGAATAAACTCTTGTGTGATAAATGGAAGTTAAACGCAAACATGTAAAAATGAAGTAAAATTTCAATCATTGTGTCGATTACCTGAAGTGTAGTTTAGAATGTTAAAAAATTGTTTGCTGCACAACATAAATGAAGAGTGCTCAGTTTAATTGTTTATCAGTGAATGTCAAGACGTCATAAAATTTAGCATTATAACTATTTAGCATGTAATATTGCGTATTTTAAGTATTTATTGTACATAACAGTGTCCATTGTGTAAATTGTAATTTTGATTTTAAGAAACAAGTGATGCACAACATTCTGTGCAAGTAGAGTGTTTCTTTGCTTACAAGTTTTGATATGAACTACTGTCCCTTTCAGATGTTAGCCAGTTGTTTCCTGAAGATAGCCCAGTAAGCCGAAAGCTAGTTTGAAATAAACAAAAATTAGTAGAACAAAAACAGGACAGGTGTGAAGTGAAATGTGAAAAATTTACAGTTTTATGTCGGGGATTGCTCTGTAGGTATTGTGTAAGCCCGGACACGACATAGTTTTCTCTTAAGTCGATTTGAAAATAGGTGTTGAAGCTTGTAGTAGTTTTTCGAAAGCACAGAATCTGGAATATGTTATCGATACGAAATTTTTAATAGCAGGAAAACAACTGATAGCGGAAATGGAGCTTACGATGTGACAAACAGAAAATATTGCGAATGTGTAAATCATGAAATTCTGCTAGACAAGCTCAAGTATTGTGGCATGAGTGGGACAGCGCACAAATGGTTTAATTCGTACCTAACTGGAAGAGTGTAGAAAGTTGGAATAAGCAGTTATCAAAATATGCAAAGATCAGCACATTCCTCAAACTGGGGAACTATCAAGAATGGGGTTCCACAAGGGTCGGTCTTGGGTCCTTTGTTGTTCTTAATATATATTAATGACTTGCCATTCTATATTCATGAAGAGGCAAAGTTAGTTCGCTTTGCTGATGATACAAGTATAGTAATCACACCTGGCAAACAAGAATTAACTGATGAAATTGTCAATAAAGTCTTTCAGAAAATTACTAAGTGGTTCCTTGTAAACGGACTCTCACTGAATTTTGATAAGACACAGTACATACAGTTCCGTACAGTAAATGGTATGATGCCATTAATAAATATAGACCTTAATCAGAAGCATATAGCTAAGGTAGCATATTCAAAATTGTTATGTGTGTCCATTGATGAGAGATTAAATTGGAAGAAACACATTGATGATCTGCTGAAACGTTTGAGTTCAGCTACTTATGCAATAAGGGTCATTGCAAATTTTGGTGATAAACATCTTAGTAAATTAGCTTACTACGCCTATTTTCACTCATTGCTTGCATATGGCATCATATTTTGGGGTAATTCATCACTGAGGAAAAATTATTTATTGCACAAAAGCGTGTAGTCAGAATAATAGCTGGAGTCCACCCAAGATCATCCTGCAGACATTTATTTAAGGATCTAGGGATATTCACAGTAGCTTCTCAGTATATATACTCTCTTATGAAATTTGTTATTAACAACCAAACCCAATTCAAAAGTAATAGCAGTGTGCATAACTACAATACTAGGAGAAAGGATGATCGTCACTATTCAAGATTAAATCTAACTTTGGCACAGAAAGGGGTAAATTATACTGCCACTAAAGTCTTTGGTCGCTTACCAAATAGTATCAAAAGTCTGACAGATAACCAACAAGTATTTAAGAAGAAATTAAAAGAATTTCTGAATGACAACTCCTTCTACTCCATAGAGGAATTTTTAGATATAAATTAAGAAAAAAAGGAAAAAAACCAACATTAAAAAGTTGTTATATTAACTTAATTATGTTGTTAAATTAACTTAATTATGTCATGTATTGGAAAATTTGACTCGTTCCACATCATTACGAAATATCATATTCATGATCCATGGAACTAGTATTAATCTAATCTAATCTAAATGGGGGGGGGGGGGAAAGTAAATCTGGGACTCTAAAGACGTAATGGATAAAATTAAGACAAGTAATTGTACTGTTGACAACAATTAGGAAACTGTAGCAAGTAATAGGAAGAAATTATAAGCAGACTGCAAAGTTCTCAAAATTTCTAAATACACGCTGACGTGAAAACCTGCGGCTGCCCTTGCCCCTGCCCCCTTTCGCGACAGCAACAGCGTATTCGCCGCGGTCGCTGTGCGTTGGTAACGTAACGGCGGCCGCTGCGCACGCATTGATCGGCAACTGTCAGGCGGCGCAGTGCTGCCGCCTGGCGGCCGCCCCGCCACACACTGCCGGCGGAGAACTGGGCCTGGCTCAGTGGCAGGCCAGCTTGCGGTGGCCGGTGCGGTCGGTGGCTTGCGTGGTCGCGAGTTCGAGGTTTCCCCAGGCGCCGGGATAGCCCGCTCAGGTAAGGAAGGGCCCGGCCCGCTGCTGCGCTTCCGTCTCTCTCTCGTCCGCTACTTAAAAACCTGCTTGCATTTTTACGTACCTTTAATTTCTGGGTCATGACTCACCCGACCGGTTCGATGTGGCCGGCAACAGTTTCCTCACCTGTGGCGGTCTCTTCGTCTCACTGCAATATTTCTACCAAACGTCACCAATTATTTCTCGGATATATTGGAATTTCTGCCTTCCCCTTACAGTTCTCGTCCTCTACGGCCCCGAACGCAAGATCAGCACTTTAGTACTTACCAGCCCAGATTGAGGGAATAACCACTAGTGTGAAACGGCGCTTGCTCCCCTCGTACACGACGTCTTGGAATCCGCGTAAATGCAGGTCAACAGGTAGTCCCATACACCTCGATTCCAGAAATCCATTCGACGCTGCACCGCGTCGGACTACTGAGATTCGATCACACGGAGTACCTTCGCGAATACGTGACTACCTCGAGGAACCTTGATAGAAACCAGTTCGTTATACTGGATGGCGAAAGTTCAACAAAACTGATGTTAAGTAAGGCCTCAATAGTACGCTGTCTGCATCTTCGGTGCTCTTTGCATCATGAGAGAGCCGAGCGGGGGTCAGGATGGCTACTGGAGATAGAACTGGGTTACCGTGAGAGATAATGCATTTGTTTAAATACGTAAAAGTAATCGGAGTGTTAAGCAGATTAGAATATGAGTACGGAAAGAAGCACAAGACTGTATCAATCGCTCTCTATTCACAGTTTACAGCTGAGTCGAAGCTAGAGTGCTGAATAAGTATTGTGATTGTCACAAGCATAAAAGTAATCAGAGTGCTGAGAAAATAATAAGGTAAGGATATGTCTGTACTAATAATCTGTGATCAGCAACAACTGCTTAGTGAAAAAAAAGGTTTTGTTGCAAAACTTATAACCAATGGCTTGTTGTATTACTCCCCCACACAGATACCTTGCAAATAGCGCCTCTGATGTTGCCAGTATACATAAACGATTTGTCAGATACAATCTGCAGCGTTGTGATTTTATTCGTTTACGGTGTTGTTATGCACAGGAAAAAAGTCGTCAATAGACGATCACATGGAAATGCTCAAAGACTTAGAGAAGCTGTAGTGAGTGCCACGTCTGTTTAAATGTGTATAAATGTAAAATAATGCGTGGTTACGACAAAGGAAAAGAACTTGATTTTGTCCGATTACATAATAACGGTGGTGGACATCCTAAGCACATCATGTTGTACAAATAGTTAGGGGGAATAGTAAATAACGGCATGAATGGGACAGTCATGAGAAATCAGGACTAGGGAGGCCGAAAGGAAGGCTTAATTTAGTGGAGGATGTCTCCGAAAACGCAACGCATATGTAATGGGAAAGTGCGTACAGTACGGTAAAGTGACCCATGCTAGAATACTGTTCCAGCTTTCGGACTCCTGATCAGTTCGATGAGGAAATAGAGTTCGAACCGCATCAGAGATGCGTTGGAACTATCGTAACAGGATGGTATAGCCCACACGAAACTGTAATACATACTTGGGCAACTTAAATGGGTCTCTTTAGCAGGAACTCCTTTCGGTAAGTTTAGAAAACCTGTAGTCGAAGAAGAAAGTAATCCGCGTGGGATACCTGTAACATACTACAAAGCACTTGCTCCGCTTATAGCAGTAATTTATCGTAGATCGCTGGAGCAAAAGAGTACCTAGGGACTGGACAAAAGCGCAGGTCATTCCTGTTTTCAAGAAGGTCCGTAGGACAGATGCACATAATTATGGACTGATATCGTTGACGTCGATCTGTTGTAGAATTATGGAACATTTTTTATGCTCATGAACTGTGACATTTTCGAAGAACGAAAATCTCCTCTATAAAAGTCAACATGGCTTCTGCAAACAGAGAGCGCTCTGCTTTTCTGCGAAGTCCACAACGACCCTCAAGTTGATCCCCTGTTCCTTGACTCAGGGAGGCATTTGACACCGTCCCGCACTGCCATTTAATGAAAAAATATGCGAGCTTATCGAGTACCGGACCAGATTTATGACTCGATCAAGACTTTCTTGCAGAGAGCACTCAACACATCGCTCTTAACGGGACAAAATCGACAGGTGCAAAGGTAATGCTTGGAATACCCCGAGGAACTTTTGACATTACCGCTACTGTTTACAGTGTATGCAAATGGTTTAGTAGAATGCGTCGTAAGCTTTTTAAGACTGTTTGCAGGTGCGGTTGTCTATAAGAATGAAGAAACGGCAGAAGACAGTATCGATTTGGCAGTTGCCCCTGATCGTAAATAAATTTAAATTATTGTGCGTACGTAGGAGAATAAATCCACTGCTGTACAACTACACTATTGATGAGAAACTGTTGGAAATAGTATCTGCCGCAAAATATCTACGACTAACTATCCATATCGACATTAAGTGGAATGACCACGAAAAACAAATAATAGACGTATCAGACGCAACACTGAGATTCACAGGAATAACCTTAAGGAAATGTAACTGGTCCACGAAGGGAGTGGCTTACAAGGCGCTTGTTCGACCGGTTCTTGAGTATTTGTCCAACAGTCTGCGATCCTTAACAGACAGGACTGATGAAGAGAGAGAGAAGATCCAACGAAGGGCGAAGCGTTTCGTGACTGGACCGTTAGGTTGGCGTGAGAGCGTTGCAGAGAGGGTCAACAAAATCCAGTGGGAGACTTCGCGCATCACGGAGAGGTTTACTACTGAAATTTCGACAGCGTGCTTTTAAAGGAAGAGTCGATCAACATATTACTTTCTCCCACACAGCTCGCGAAATGACCACGGTTAGAAAATTCGAGAAATCAGAGCTAATACAGAAGCTTACCGACAATCATTTTTCCCACGCGGTTTTCGCGAGTTATACAGCTAGGGGGGGATGATGGTCGAAGTAGAGAGGGTATAAAATGTAGACTGGCAATGGCAAGGAAGGCGTTTCTGAAGAAGAGAAATTTGTTAACATCGAGTATTGATTTAAGTGTCAGGAAGTCGTTTCTGAAAGTATGTGTATGGAGTATAGTCATGTATGGAAGTGAAACATGGATGATAAATAGTTTAGACAAGAAGAGAATAGAAGCTTTCGAAATGTGGTGCTACAGAAGAATGCTGAAGATTAGGTGGGTAGATCACCTAACTAATGAGGAGGTATTGAACAGAATTGGGGAGAAGAGGAGTTTGTGGCACAAATTGACTAGAAGAAGGGATCGGTTGGTAGGACATGTTCTGAGGCATCAAGGAATCACCAATTTGGTACTGGAGGGCAGCGTGGAGGGTAAAAATCGTAGAGGGAGACCAAGAGATGAATACACTAAGCAGATTCAGAAGGATGTAGGCTGCAGTAGGTACTGGGAGATGAAGAAGCTTGCACAGGATAGAGTAGCATGCAGAGCTGCATCAAACCAGTCTCAGGACTGAAGACCACAACAACAACAGCTAGGGGGGATCAGTTACTGGCACCAGAAATACCCTCCGCTACACACCGTCAGGAATCAGGAACCTGACATCTCATGTATGACTCGTGCGAATGGTATAACACAGATTATTGCACGAACAGAGGTATGTAGGCAGTCCACTTTCCTTCTCAACACGCGAATAGAACAATATAGAAAACTAATAATATTGGTACGATGTATCCTCCACCATGCGCTGTGCAGCAGCTTGCGGTGTATCTGTATAGATCAGATATTTATTTTTATACAATACTGGAGGACGTTCTCAGAAGTTTAAACCTCACATTAATGCCTTTATCTGAGACTAGTAGACCTACTTTTGACAAGGGATTGTCTCTTGTTTCCTACGCTAATGTAATCCTTTTGCCCCCCCCCCCCCCCCCCTTGCTTCGCCGCCTAGCGCTGCTCGCTTCCAGTGTAGCAGGATTCCTTCACTTCGGCTACTACGTGGTCCAAAACTTTTATATCTCGTTCCTCTTTAATCTCATTTCTACTGCCCCTCTATACTTCCGTCTTTCTTTGGGTTACACTCTGTAATTAGTGGAGAGTAGTCTTCAATCCATTCAACAGGTCCCGCAGTTCTTTCAGAGAGGATAGCAACGCACGCCTGCGAATCCTATCATTGATATCCCTTTTTAATCTCACTTCGGCCACAGAGTAGATTAGAAGTACGCCGGTTAGGGTATCTTGTACAGCAGTTCTAAATCGCCCAAGTTCTATTGAAATGTGCGATTCGATTCGTGATTTGCTACCAGAAAAGTTATAGTTGTAGTATGAAATTACAATGAAATGAACTCCCTTAGCTGCTTACAGGCGTTAGCATACGTCAACGGGAACAGATGAAAATGTATGCCCCGACCGGGACTCGAACCCGGGATCTCCTGCTTACATGGCAGACGCTCTATCCATCTGAGCCACCGAGGACACATAGGATAGTTTGACTGCAGGGATTTATCTCTGGCACGCCTCCCGCGAAACCCACATTCTCAACGTATTGTCCCGCACAACATTCGTAGTGCCCCCGTCCATTATATTCATTACTCGCGGCGCGTTGCCGATTCCCGTAAGAGTTGGGGCACTATTTGTGCTTTCGCACAGAAGAAGAAGATGGTCAAGTGGCCGGTGAGCCTTATATATATATATATATATATATATATATATATATATATATATTAGTAAATATATAGTTGTAGTAGTTGACGGGAAATTATCTGCTGAAACAGAAGAAACGTATGTGGTCCCCCCAAACAAGTGTTACATGCCCTCTGTTGGTCTTAATGTTCATAATGTGTTTAGATGACTATCTGAGCAGGGGTCGTAGATTGTTTGCAGATGATGCTGTCTCTCACGATCTAGTACAGTCACCGGAAGATCAAAAAGAATTGTGTAATGATTTGCACAACGTATCTCTAGGATTCGAAAGCGGCAATTGATCCTAACATGTGAGTACTTCCATGTGGGTATTAAAACAATCCAATGAATTCCAGTAACGCGATAAATAACACAGATTTAAATATTGTCGATTCAACTAACAATAAGTACCTACGGACTCTAATTACGAACAATTTAAAAATTGTAAGCATCACATAGAAAGTGTTGTGGAGAATTCTTGCAGGTGTATATCGCAAAGGTCTTTACATTTTTACCTTAAGGAAATTAAGAAAGTGACAGTGCTTTTGACACTTTACTGCTAGATACAGGTCGTTCGTTAAGTCAGCGTTTTATTATCAGAATAGTTGAAAGATGCAAGAAATCTAATAAGTAAAGTGCCTACACAACACGTGTATTTCCTCTTCTGGAATAGTGCTGCACGATATGGGACCCTTACCGGGTAGGATTCACAGAAAAGGTACAAAAAAATATGAAAGATCGGCAGCTCATTTGGTACTGTTGCGAAGTAAGGGAGCCGGTTCGAGTGGCAATTAATAAAACAAAGAACAAAGGCGTTTTTCGTTACTGCGAAATTTTTTCTCCAAATCTGAATCATCACCTTTCTCTTACGAATACAAAAATACATGTAGGGTGAAATGACCGTCGTAATAAAATAAGAGAAATCAGATCTCGCACTGAAAGATTTGAGTGTTCGGTATTTCCACGCGCTATTCGAGACTGCGCAGCAGTCGAGTACTAATGTGAAATCATCCCTAAACAATTAAATGTGAATTTCGAAGTAGTCATGTACATGAAATCGCAAAGAGCTTCCATTCTTTTGCCTTACAGAAAATCGGAACCACACACTGTCTTTCACAGGCTGCTGGTCGATGAAAGTCGTTCGTTAAAACGTCGATACGGAACCTCTCTACGGATATCTAGCGCAGTCGCGTGACCCCATTACTGTAATCGACGCAGATTCTGTTTAAGAGTCCATGAATTTCGCGGCATGTGACACCGTCTGACACCTGCATCTATATTCAACGTTCTACGTTACCGTGGCTGCCGGAGAGTGTTTCATTCCCATATCATCCCTGCTTGCCCCTCCCCTTTTTCTTCTTCCATTCGGCGCTTTATCTCCGAGTGTCGTGGAATCTTTCCGTCTTTTCCTTGGGTGATTCGCAAGGAGGCAGTGGGAGGAAGTACTACGAGGAGCGTTCGTAAATAACGTATTTTTTTTGTGAAATCGGTTTGGTTTTATTCAGCAGTCCACTACACCATATTAATCTCCACTCTTTTGACTATAAAACCCCATTTTTCCACGTAATCTCCGTTCAGTGCGAAGGCCTTAAGCCACCTTGCTGGGAGGGTCTGTGGTACCATCCTATTGGTCGACCGTCGGGGCCAACTTCTTGCTGCACCAGTAACCCGCCCATCACCCACGTACCGCCTCTCGAGAACCTTCGTTGCGCCAAACAAGTGGAAGTCAGAAGGTGCGAGATGCGGGTTGCAGGTGGACAACGAGTATACTCCACTGAAGTTGTGTGAGCTCCTCTCGGTGCGCAAACTTGTGTGAGGCCTTACGTTGTCTTCGAGAAGTCGTTTGTTTCTTCAGTTTCCCGAGGGCAATACAGTACACTTCAGAGTCGATCGTTGCACCATGATATAAAAAACAGAATAACACATTCAGAGTTCCACAAGACGGTCGCCATGATTTTAACGGCTGAAGGGACGGCTTTGAACTTTTTCTTCTAAGAAGAGGTGATGTGCCGCCACTCAACGGATTGTGGTACTCAAAAATGGTTCAAGTGGCTCTGAGCACTATGCGACTTAACTACTGAGGTCATCAGTCCCCTAGAACTTAAAACTACTTAAATCTAACTAACCTAAGGACATCACACACATCCATGCCCGAGGCAGGATTCGAACCTGCGACCGTAGCTGTCGCGCAGTTCCAGCTGTGGCGCCTAGAACCGCTCAGCCTGGTGGTACTCGGTTCGAAGTGCTGAACTCATGTTTCATCGCCTGTGACGATGTTCGACAAAAAAATTGTCACGATCAGCCTCGTAACGAACAAGCAATTCCGCGCAGACGATCCTCCGCTGTTCTCTATGGTCTTCTGTTAGGATTCGAGGAACCCAGTGGCTGCACACCCAGCTGGTGGACGAGTGTGTCCGACAGAGACGTTCAGTTGAACAGCGAGGTGTTTGATTGTGATCCCTTGATCTCCTCGAATGAGAGTGGCCGCACGTTACAACACAGCTGTGTGCAGCCGACCAGCACGCGGGAGACCGGACAGGTTTGCGAGACCTTGTTGCCGTGATGAGAGGCCTCGTCTGACGACTCACTGTGCTTTAGTTCACTACCGGCTCTCCGTAGACATTCTGCTAGCTCCTATGTCTATCTGCGGTGCTCTGGTTTTCCGCTAAAAGAAACTCAATGACAGCTCTCTGCTTGGAACGCACCTCCGTTACAGACGCCATTTTGAAGGCTACGTATAGCGTCGCCGCCTATCGGAACTTCCTGAAACTATAGACGCTGGAGAGGGAATATTCAAAGACGTTCCACAACAAACTCCACCGAGCGAGGTGGCGCAGTGGTTAGCACACGGAACTCGCATTCGGGAGGACGACGTTTCAACCCCACGTCCGGCCATCCTGATTTAGGTTTCCCGTGATTTCCCTAAATCGCTCCAGGCAAATACTGGGATGGTTCCTTTAGAAGGGCACGGCCGATTTCCTTCCCCATCCTTCCCTAATTTGATGAGACCGGTGACCTCGCTGTTTGGTCTCCTCCCCCAAACAACCCAACACAACCCACAACAAATTCGGCATCCTTTCAGCGGAGACTGGTCGAGACAAAAATTGTGTTGCGTTATTTATTGAACAAAGGCAACGGTCTTGCCGCAGTGGAGACACCGGTTCCCGTCAGATCACCGAAGTTATGCGCTGTCTAGCGTGGCCGGCACTTGGATAGGTGACCATCTGGGCCACCATGCGCTGTTGCCATTTTTCGGGGTGCACTCAGCCTCGTGATGCCAACTGAGCAGCTACTCGACCGAACAGTAGCGGCTCCGGTCATCTCTCACGTTTCCTAGGCAGGACTAGTTTACTGGCCAGCTTCCATGTGTTCTGCCGAGTTGTTGTCTCCATTTTCCTACCGACCGAGAGAGCAGTGTACTGACCACACGCCCCTCCTCTCCACATCCTCAGCTGAGGATGACACGGCGGTCGGATGGTGCCGATGGGCCACTTGCGGCCTGAAGACGGAGTGAGTGTTATTTATTGAACGCCCCTCGTATGTCGTCCCTATGATCTCTCACGTTTCCTATGCACGACTAGTTTACTGGCCAGCTCCCATGTGTTCTGCCGAGTCGTTGTCTCCATTTTACCCAAAATATTTCGACGACTGACCAGGCCACCTTTTCAGGGTGCTTCGAATTTTGGCGTTACGTGTATTCGCTGCCTGAACTACAACCTGACTGTGAACTGGTGTTGCTCTCGCGCCACTGTTTATAGCCGAATGCGATTCCCCGCGCTCACTGTATCATATGATGCTTTTTCGTTTCATTTTTTCCCCCCAAATCGCACACACATTTTTTAAAATCTTATGGGACTTAACCGCTAAGGTCATCAGTCCCTAAGCTTACACACTACTTAATTTAAATTATCCTAAGGAGAAACACACACACCCATTCCCGAGGGAGGACTCGAACCTCCGCCGGGACCAGCCGTTTTCTTTTTTGTTCCATTTTATAAGGCACGGGGTATCTCATACAGACTACATGAACCCCTCTTGTCATTATTCATTTAGTGAATCAGTGACGTGATGGAAAACCTTCAGGGATCCTGAATAAGTCTGGGTATACAGGGTTTGGACACTGCTATGGAATCACCGCGAGCAATGCGCGCCTGAACATTGATCAAAGCCAAGCCTGCGGGTTGTGCAATGTCCTCAATTCGTTGGGTGTCATTCGTGATCAAAATAGTGTTCATTATAATTGCGGTTGGATTCTGTCGGAGGTAAGTGAATCAGGACGCGAGCAAGTTACTGGTGCTAGTTTGGCGGGAGCTTCGGTAACGAATGTAGCCGAAGTGTTTGTTCTTTCGAGAGGGGCCTTATCGGAACATTTATACCGCGTAGGGGGGCAGCAGAGAAACGTCATCCGCGAAGTCGCAACGCAGAAGAAAACGTGGAGTGAGTGATCGTGCGGGTGGTCATTGAAGAGGACTGTAACCAAAAATAAAGAGGACGGCAGCTGCTAAAGTCACCGCAGAACTGAATGTCGCACTCGCAAACCCTCTCAACGCCAAAAACAACACGAAGGGAGCTCCATGAGGAGGGAATTGAAGAGCGAGCTGGAATTCAAAAGCCGCTCTTTAGTGATGAAAATGCTTACAAAAGGAAAACATGGAATAAGAATTGTAAAACGTGGAGTATAGAGCAATGGAAGAAGGTCATTTGGTTGGAGGTGTCTCGCTGCACAATGTTTCCTAGTTACGGCCGGGTTTATGTCGCAGGAGTGAAAGACAGGGTTTGGTGGCTATTTGGACAGCCGTATCGTGGTATTCAGTGTGCCCCATAACTACGCTGCAAGTTGGCATTACTAGCAAATATTGTGCGACCATTTTGGCTGATCAGGTCCATACCACGGTACAACGTTTCTTCCCCAGTGGTGACGCCGCGTTCCAATACGACAGCTTTCATCGTCCAGGACTGGTTTTGTGAGCAGGACAATGAATTCTCCTTCTCTCCTGGCCACCAGAGTCACCAGGTCTAAACGTTGTTGAGCATTTGCAGTCTAGTTTGGAGAGAGGGCGCGTGACCGCTAAGCGCCTCCATCATCGTCACCTGTATTTGCCACTAATTTGCAAGAAAAACGGAATGAGATTCCCTCTAAACCAAACAGAACTTGTTTTTATCCACTCAGGGACGACTGCAAACTGGTTTGAAGGCCGGCAGTTTTCCTACAGCGCATTTGGCTGGATAATATGTTGTGTCTTTGTTATTTCCATCAACTTGTCCACCCGCTATGTATTAGCTGAACATGAGGAAACCATAGACATTTAATATGTACATTGCCATTACAGTGGGCTGTTACTATACTGACTAATAGTATTTCTGCTTGCGCCGACTAAATGTAGCTAAATAAACCCCGAAGAACGCTGCTACTATGCAGAAATGCCGCTTTTTTTACGGTTATATTAAATAGAAACTGTTTATTTCGTTTTGATAGCTTAATATTCACATGATTGTATTTTCTGGAGAAAATAGTTCTCCAGATCTGCAGCAATAAGACCTGTTTCTAAAGTCAGGCTACTTTACGACGGAGGCTGCCACTTACCGTGTAGCTAACAGGAGTATTGGTGATTAAAATTCTTCTGGGTATTATGCCGCGTCATTGCTAAAAATTAACAATAGTCTGTAATAAATAGAAGCACATATCCCCTCGCAAAACGAGTCGTGCCTGACGAAGGCCGTTGCAATTCGGCCGAAACGTCAGTTTTAGTTTATTATTGTTGTTAGTTTTCAGAAATGACGCGGCATAATACCCAGAAGAATTTTAATCACTATGACACCGGCCGCGGAAGCCTACGTTCTCATAACAGGAGTATTAGTTGCTCGAATCTAGTCGGGTAAAAGGTGGGGGAACGAATAAGCTGCCTTTATCATTTTCTTTTGAACGCTCGGACTCCCAGTTTGTTTCCTTAATTTTGCTGAATACCTATGCAAAAAATGGTTCAAATGGCTCTGAGCACTACGGGTCTTAACATCTGAGGTCATCAGTCCCCTAGAACTTAGAACTACTTAAACTTAACTAACCTAAGGACATCACACACATCCATGCCCGAGGCAGGACTCGAACCTGCGACCGTAGTGGTCGCGCGATCCCAGTCTGAAGCGCCTAGAACCACTCTGCCACATCGGCCGGCCCAAATAGCTACGCACTTGAGTACATAACGCCGCTCATCCTAGACATAGAGAGAAATGTGCGATTTCAAAAACATATTAATGAAATTACTCCAATAGATTCATCAAAATCATTTGTCAATTTGCCGCGTCACCGTATAAAGTATTTTAAGATACTGAAATAATCGACATTACACACCGCAATGTTTTTAGGGTGTACACTGCTTCTGATGAAGTTTTTATTGAATTTGCACCTTCCCCCCCCCCCCACAGCGCCCCCCCCCAGCGCCCCCCGCCCCCCACGACCCTGACCCCCCCCCCCCCCCCCCCCCCGCCTCTGAAAAATCAACCATCTTCGGAGAGATGAAGGTCGCTCCAACTCGTCATTTATTTTAGTGATGAAAATATTTCTTATGCGATGACGCGACAGTACGATCTGCATGATTTTAATTAAACCCACCTGCAATGGAAACTTACGTATGTAGCTTACGTATGTACGAGAAAATTTTTTTCGGAAATCTGTGGTTAGTTTCTATGGGACGAAACTGCTGAGGTCATCGGTTCCTAGGCTTACGCCCTACTTAATCTAACTTAAACTGGCTTACGCTAAGGACAACACACCCACCCATGCCCGAGGGAGGACTCGAACCTCCGACGGGGGCAGCCGCGCCAACCGTGGCAAGGCGCCTCACAACGCGCGGATACCCCGCGCGGCACAGTCTGAGAAGCGGGATAAAATTATGGCTGTTTTCCTCAAAACCATCGACAATAATGAAAACCATCGAATGACGTGTTTCCAAGCATATTTGATAATTTAAAGTGAGCAATTAAATCAAAGCAGTGCAGTCTGAAGGTCTGAGTCTTTCAGTAGGTTCAGTGACCATCAGGTCTTTGCCCCTTCGATTAAGCAAAGAAATATCCATTTCGATACACACACACACACACACACACAGACACACACACACACACACATACACACACAGACAGAGAGAGAGAGAGAGAGAGAGAGAGAGAGAGAGAGAGAGAGAGAGCGAGAGAGAGAGGGAATTTTGTTATGGTATGTTATGGTTTCAGAGAGTACCGATACACATCCACCTTCAATTAGTTCCAAGAAAACCGCTAACTTAGTGCAGATTTTTTCTTAAATTGTAATAAACACCGTAAGTTGTTACACCCATTTTGTTCTATGTCTAGAAAAGAAAGTGTGTATGGATCATACCCTCAGGCTCGCCACAGTTTTTGTCTACAGACCAATCACAGGTATGTCGCTGGCAGCCATGGCTGAATTTCAATGTGGAAATGATTATTACAAACCGTCTGATAAACCAGTCTTTTTCCTTTTTATTATATTTACAAGAGACGATTATAAATCTATACAGATTATAAAAATGCTCGTAAGACGTTCGACGGGGGCTGGGGGCGAAAACGGGTGACATGAAAGCACCAGCCAGGTGCTGCGGTAGTGTAACTAGATTGGACGTGCTCATCGAGTAAGAGTGGGGACCCGTCGCAAGTTTCCTCTGATGTCGCACATACGTAAGTTTTGAGGCAGATAAAACAAATTGTATTTAACTTTTCCCAGGATTAACTGAATGACATCCACATACGCAAGCATAGCTCACAAGCCCATGAGTATTCAAATGGTTCAAATGGCTCTGAGCACTATCGGACTCAACTGCTGAGGTCATTAGTCCCCTAGAACTTAGATCTAGTTAAACCTAACTAACCTAAGGACATCTCACACATCCATGCCCGGGGCAGGATTCGAACCTGCGACCGTAGCGGTCTTGCGGTTCCAGACTGCAGCGCCTTTAACCGCACGGCCACTTCAGCCGCCCATGAGTATTCACATGTAGTCAAAAGTTTCTTCGTACCAAGGTACGAGAGGAGTTGAATATGTAATGGAACACATTTTTTTTGCGGCCAGATTCGGTTGAAAAAATGTGAAATTTGTTGGCAGACATTGTGGAATATTCCCCCTTCAGCGTCTGTATTTCCATGCAGTTCCGATAGGTGGCAATGCTGTATGTAGCCTTCAAAATGACGTCTGTAGCGGAGGTGCGTTCCAAGCAGAGGGCTGTCTTAGAGTTTCTTTGTCGGTGTACCAGAGCATCGCGGATAACCATAGGCGCTTGCAGAATGCCTACGGAGACCTGATAGTGAACAAAAGCACGGCGAGTCGTTGGCCAAGGCGTCAGTCATCATCGCAACGAGGTCGCGCTAACCTGCCTGATCTCCCGCATGCCGTCTGGCC
The DNA here is from genome assembly GCF_021461395.2 of Schistocerca americana. Lineage (NCBI taxonomy): Eukaryota > Metazoa > Arthropoda > Insecta > Orthoptera > Acrididae > Schistocerca > Schistocerca americana. The sequence continues at coordinate 55,475,190 of NC_060127.1, forward strand.
GCACACAGCTGCGACTCCTGCAATGTTGGAACGTGTGGACACCCTCACTCGATGTGGTCGACGGGTCACAAACAGACACCTCGGTTCTCAACTACACTTGTCTGTTGGCAGTGCTGGCACACTCGTCCACCAATTGGTGTGTGACCGCTGAGATCCCCGCTGCCTAACAGAAGGCCATAGAGCGCAATGAAGGACCATCTTTGCGGTGCTCCTTGCAGGTTATATGGCTGACCGTGACACTTTTTTGTCGAAGATCGCCACAGGCGGTGAAACATGGGTTTATCACTTCCAATCGGAACCAAATGGCAGTCCATGAATGGCGCCGCACAACCTCTCCTTCGAAGAAAAGGTTTGAAGCCGCGCTTTCAGCCGGTAAAGTCATGGCGATGTCCTGTGGAACTCTGAAGCGGTTATTCTGCTTGATGTCCTCTCTCACTGTGCAACGACCAACTCTAGTGTGTCGTGCTACCCTCATAAAACTGAAGAAACAACTTCACGGTGTCATCGCCGCAAAAATGGAGGAACCTCTGCTTCTCCGTGAGTTTAATAAACACAACAGATACATAAAAAATGGCTCTAAGCACTATGGGACTTAACATCTGAGGTCGTCAGTCCCCTAGACTTAGAACTACTTAAACCTAACTAACCTAAGGACATCACACACATCCATTTCCGAGGCGGGATTCGAACCTGCGACCGTAGCAGCAGCGCAGTTCCGGACTGAAGCGCATAGAACCGCTCGGCCATAGCAGCCGGCCAACAGATACATAAAACAGAGGCTTAAGTCCTCACTAATATATTCTCCTTGACTATTTACATCAGTCTCCAACACTGGTGTAACTTTTCGACCCCGCGACTCTAGAAATCACGTTGTTTTGAGGCGAAGAATTCATCGAGCCATGTTTGAAGCGGATTTTAATCCGGCTAGGAAGTTCTTGAAGGGTGTTCGATAGAGATCGGAAAAGCTGATAATCTGACGGCTCAAGATCAGGTGAATAATGTAGGTGCGGAATGATTTCCCAAACTAATTCGAGTAAGTGCTTTTTGTCAGTGTATCAGAATGCATCTGGGCGTTATCGCGGGGTGACATCACTCCACGCAGTCTTCCTGGTCGTTGTTCTCGGACTGCGTCTGCAAGACGTGTGAGTTGTCGACAGTAAACGTCAGCAGTGATGGTTAGCAGTTCGTAATACACCACACCGTCGCTGTTGCACCAGATGCATAATATTATCTCTTGTGGATGCGCAGGTCTTTGTACGGGGTATTGGTGCTTTGTTTGGGCTCAACCATTCCTTTCTTTTCTTTATGTTAACATAAAGACACCATTACTTGTCACAAGTAACAATGCAGGATAACAATCGTCGATGTCGTTCATGAGCCAGTTCATAACGAACACGGAGAGTTGCAAAAAACGGAATCAGGCAAAATCGCAGCTAACATTGAGGCAATCGCCGGCCGCTGTGGGAGAGCGGTTCTAGGCACTTCAGTCTGGAACCGCGCGGCCGCTACGGTCGCAGGTTCTAATCCTGCCTCGGGCATAATTGTGTGTGATGTCCTTAGGTTAGTTAGGTTTAAGTAGTTCTAGGGGGCTGATGACCTCAGATGTTAAGTCCCATAGTGCTCAGAGCCATTTGAACCACTGAGGCAATCATTCCACCGGCGCACCAGGTAGAACACGGTGTCCTGCTGCGTGAACAAGTCAACTGCCTGCCGCACATCCTCGTCAGACAGGACTCGCTGGACCTTTAAGGCTTTCTCTAAGAGACGCAAGGCGAGATAGCCGTGTGGGGAGAGATCAGGGCTATAGAGCGGGTGGTCGAGTGTCGCCCACTGCAGTTGGCGTAACTTATGCGATACGACATTTGCGGTACGGGGAAGAGCGTTACAGTATCACGAAGCAGCAGCGTCGTCCCAGCAGTGGTCTTTGGCGGACGTGCTGTCCCGTACACATTCTTCATTCTCCGATGGATGTTTACCGGTGTTGGACCTTAGGCAGCCAATAAAAGAATGACAGCACGTCGGTCCTCATTTGGTAATACCGTCGCCGTAGTTCACGTTTCCGCATTTACTGCACGCACGTGGGAAACTCACGAATGCTACATTAAGTGTATTAAAAAATTAATTTATAAGATCCGTTTCTTTTTCTACGCAAGCGTGGAAAAGGCCACTCGTCGCAGTGACTGTTCAATACCTTACTTTGGTTTAGTTCACGAAATGCAACTACTTCTAATCTTCTTACGCTCATTAGGACCATAGAAGCCTGATACAGTCTTCTCCAAATGAACGTCTGACCAAAAAGCGATTATGGTAGATGGAGTCTGAAGTTTTTGTTAACCCTGCCTTCAGAATTCTCGTGGTGATATTTCCATAGAAAATTTCATCCCGTAACACATACTCCTTTATTTCTGGCAGAGAAATTTTTATTTAGTTTCAAAATGTTTCAATATAAATAAATATTTTGATCACATGTTTCACCCCGTGAGGGGTGGTTCTCCAAAACCACTGAAACGTGCGTCTTTCGTTTCTAACCGAGAATTCAAATACGAATTTTCGTACATGTGGATTCAAACAAGCTTTTATAATAAAATATTGCCACAAAAACTTTCATCGCCTATTTCCCCGCCCCCTAAGAGTTTGAACATTCAAAAAACTGAAATACGTATATTTTATTTCTAAATGAGAAGCCAAATACAAATTTTCATAGATTTAGTTTTGGTTCAAATGGCTCTGAGTGCTAAGGGACTTAACATCTGAGGGCATCAGTCCCCTAGAATTTAGAACTACATAAACCTAACTAACCTAAGGACATCACACACATCCATGCCCGAGGCAGGATTCGAACCTGCGACCGTAGCAGTCGCGCAGTTTCAGACTGAAGCGCCTAGAACCGCTCGGCCACTCCGGTCGGCTTTTAGTTTTAAAAATGCTTTCGTAATAAAATAATTTCATAAAACTTTTCACTCCCTTAGGGGATGAATTTCCAAAAAAAGACTATAACACGTATTCTTTAATCTCCAAACGGGAAACCATATAGCAATTTTTGTAGTTACAGCTTGAAAATAGTCTTAATAGCCAAATTTTTCAAAAATTATTTCGTTCTCCATTTCATTCCCTGAGTGGTGGAATTTCGAAGAATTCCTTAATCGATGTCATAATGTAAGATCAACACCGTCTCCAAATAAGTTTCTATGCATAGCGGTTTGGGAAGGACGACGTTGAGTCAATAGGTCTGGATATTTCCTTTTGCATATAGAAGTATACAGTTTCATTATTTACATTCACAACTTACTTAGGCTATAGTTTAAATAAGGCCATTTCAAACTTCAATATATTGTCAAGTAATAAGAATAATTTCAAGTCTAGTCCCATGAGTCCTTAACGTATGTAATAAGACAAAGTTATACTTAAATATATTGATCAGTGACACATAGGCCCAGCTGCTGTAATAGCGACAGCTAATTTACTCTAATAAGATAAATTACCAGAAAAATATTAAAACGGGATTTCAGCACCCCATGCAAGGTCCAGACGAGATAATTTTTTAACTCTCAAATACGGAAAATCTATTTATAATCTACTCATGAGATGTATAATCTCATCTTAGAGGCTTAACACAGTAAGACAAATGTTACAGTTAGAAGCGTGATTTGCCTTAATGCAACGTGCGAACTATCCAGGCAGTGGTCATCCAATGTTTGGGAATGAGAGCACAAAGTGGCTTCCAAAAAACGATCTACGTTATTTCAAAGCTTTACGAAACTTTTTCTCGCTGAAATCCTCCCACAAAAATCATGAATGGAAAATTTTCGTTGGACATCCAGTAAAACTTCAACTTCAGGCATGACGTTTCAATTTATTACTTCTCTACTACTAAGTCGATTCGCAACGCATTTTGCAAACGGTATATACTTATACCACTGAATGTACTTGCAAAATTATATCGCTGTACGATATATAGTTCACCAGAAGTGACGTCATAAACACTGAGATGTGTGGAAAACCAGCTTTCGCTTAAAACGGAGTGCCAGTTACCCAAACAACACTCATCCATGGATTGATAACGAGAGCACTCAGCGACTTCCCACAAACTTTAAACACGATCTCAAACCTTTTAGAATTTTTTCTCATTTGCATATGCGTACCGTCAAATATTTAACACAGTAACTCATCTGTAAAGTAATCAGTCGTTTGTGGCTGTTCTATGCACGGGCGTTCGACTCTTTAAATAATCTTGGGTGGAACTTGTTTAAGGTTCCTTAGTGTACGGAAAGATTGGCAAGCATAGGATAGCGCGGCTCATGGTCCGCCATATGGCACATTGCTCGTCGGAAAAAAGAGTGCTTGCTGAAGATTTCTTCAGAGCTTTTTCTCCGCCAGGGCCAAACTCTGCGGCCGGGACACTGCGCTCCTCTGTCCGCCTCAGAAGAGTCCGCTGGCTGCCGGCTCGCTGGCTGCAATGGAGGGTGTCAGGTTGTTCGCCGTTCGCCACTCAGTGCGTTGACTCTTATCCCGTACGAAACTCAGTTTGCAGCGAGAGTGCTGCTGTTACCCTTCGTGTGGTGTGCGCAGAGGTAAATTAACACGAGCGAGGGTTGGTCGCGAACAGGGCGACGGGAAATACAGGAATAAATCTGTACAACTGGCTCCAAACATTTGCAACCTCACGTCATGGTTCTTTCGAATCACTATTTACTGCTGTACATTTTTCGTGTCATGAAACGTGCTTTCCAGAACCCTTCATACAAAATTCTGCCCTGGCTGAATAGAAGGAGCTCGACAGACACGAAATGAAAGTCGCACGGGAGGGCTGATATAGGTGTGGGAGACGACAAAAGTACATCCCACTAGAATGTCTGTATTACCACGCGCTCATAACGTGCGTCTTGACTACGTCAGCCAGTTCATTCATTCATTCAGTCAGTCAATCAGCCATTCATGCATTATTTATTTGTTCACCAAATCCCGAGGACTTCATCAGGAAGAACATTCAGTTATACGTCAACTACAGACAAACTGTGCGTTGAAACTTAATCTGTTAGTCAGACAGCGGCAGCAGTCGGTCGAGACACAATCATCAATAGGCAAGTAACCCATTGTGTGACATTTTATGGGTTCCCAACCAGTAGCGGATAGTATAGTTTCATCTGTGTGCTTTGGTGGTTCCTATTCTTGAATTTATGCAAGTTGATTTAATACTTAATGGAGACAGTTCTTATGTTTACGTTTATGTCGGAAGAAAACCGCTTTTTAACATACTGCAAGTCCTTAATCAGGAGTGAATCATTAAGTCTCACCTGAGTGCTTTGGTAGCTTATTTTTTGAATCTCTGCATTTTAATGTAATTTATTAGACGCAAGAAATTTTCCTCCCTGTCTACAATAGAGTTCCATAGCATGTGTTGACAGACTTTTTTTTGTCTGTGTAGTGTAGTTTCTCATGGTCCTTAGTGTGGACAAGAACTGTCATTCCTGTGTGGAGATGTGAGCATAGATGGTGATACTTCACTCTCAGCTCCAGGCTGTGATGACTTCGGTTACCCAGCTTGAGACTGCAGTGAATTGGATCACTGTTGTGGGCCGCTGTGCGCATCCAGCTGACGTCCAGGACAACTCACGAGTTCACCGATCGATCTGTAACAGTGGCAGCCCAGTTACTGCTCGCACTGAGGTTGACATCTCACCCACGGTCGGGGCATGCCAGGTGGTGAAAGACTTCTCAGGGGACCGCACATTACGCACATTGGCTGTCAGATGCAGTTGCCTGTTCTGTTTCAGAGGAAACCTATCACCCTGCAGAGGTTGGGTTTATTGGTATGTGGTAGCTCCAATGTTAGGCGCATAATGGGGTGCCTTAGAGTCGTGGTTGCCAAAGAGGGGAAGAAAGACAATGTGAACTCCGTGTGCATGCCGGGTGGAGTCATTCCAGACGTGGAACGTGTCCTTCCAGATGTCATAATGAGCACGGGGTACAGAGAGCTGCAGGTGGTGTGTCACGTCGGTATCAACGATGTGTGCTGCTTTAGGTTAGAAGATATATCTCTTGTTGCGAGAGACCATCGCAAGTGGCAAACGCTGCCAGTCTTGCTTGCGAGATGAAAGTAGAGCTCACCATTTGCAGCTTAGTCGACAGCACCGATTGCGGACCTCTGGTACAGAGCCGAGTGGAGGGTCTGAATCAGAGACTCAGACGGTTCTGCGACCGTGCAGGCTGCAGATTCCTCGAGTTGCGCCATAGGGTGGTGGGGCTTCCGGTTCCACTGAGTAGGTCGGGAGTTCACTACACGCAGGAGGCGGCTACACGGGTAGCAGGGGTTGTGTGGCGCGGACTGGGCGGTTTCTTAGCTTAGAACGTCTCGGGAAAAAAGGCTTCAGTCTCAAAGCGTGTAGGTCGAACACAAGAAGAACGTAGATATAGGAACCATCGGATAACAGTTGTAAATTGTCGTAACTGTGTTCGGAAAGTACTGGAGCTCCAACCGCTAATGGAAAGCACTGATCCTGAAAGCGTTATAGGGACTGAAAGCTAGCTAAAGCCGGAGATAAGCTCAGCCGAAATTTTTGCGAAGAGCCTAACGGTTTTCAGAAGGGATAGGACAAATGCAGTTCGCGGTGGCATGCTTGTTGCTATTAGTAGTAGATTAACTTGTAGCGAAATTGCAGTAGATAGCTACTGTGACTTAGCATGGTTAGAGGTTATTCTTGGCAACTGGAAGAAAATAATAATTGTATCCTTTTTTAAAAAAAAATTTGTGGTAGGTTCCCATGGGGCCAAACTGCTGAGGTCATTGGTCCCTAGGCTTACACACTACTTAATCTAACTTAAATTAACTTACGCTACTGCTGAGGTTATCGGTCCCTCGACTTACACACTACTTAATCTAACTTAAACTAACTTACGTTAAGGACAACACGCACACCATGCCCGAGGGAGGACTCGAACCTCCGACGGGGAGAGCCGCAGATGTCCTTTTACCGACCTCCCAGTCAAGATAATACAATATTTGAAAGGTTCAGAGAAAACTTAGGCCTAATTTCAAACACGTACCTGACTGTTATAATTGTAGTTGATGGTGACTTTAATTTACCTTCGATGTGTTCGCGATGTTTAAAACCGGAGCTACCAGTACGCACAAAACATCACCGAAATTGTACTAAACCCATTCTCTGAAAATTATTTCGACCCATTAGTTCATGAGCCCACTCGAATAGTAAACGGTTGTGAAAACACACTTGACCTCTTAGCAACAAATAACCCTGAACCAATAACTAGCATCAAAACGGATACAGGGGTTAGTGAACACAGGGTTGTCGTACCGAGACTGGAAACCGTAACTCCCAAATCCTCCAAAAATAAACGAAAAATAAATCTGTGCAAAAAAAGCAGATAAAAATTTCCTGGACGCTTTCCCTCCACTCCTCCCAAATTAATAATGCAAATGTTGACCAGACGTGAATTGAATTCAGAGAAATAGTGTCGACAGCAATTGAGAGATTTGTACCAAATAAATTAACAAACGACGGAGCTGAGCCCCCATGGTACAGAAGACGGGTCGGAACACTGTTGCAGAAACAACGAAACAAGCATGCCAAATTTAAACGAGCGGAAAATGCCTAAGAGTGGCGATCTTTTAGAGAAGCTCGAAATTTGGCGCGGGATTCTATGTGAGATGCTTATAATAGTTTCTACAACGAAGCTTTGTCTCGAACTGGCAGAAAATCCCACGAGATCCTAGTCGTTTGTGAAGTCTGCTAACGGCAAGGCAGAATCAACGCTTTCCCTGCGCGATAGCAACGGAAATACTATCGATTACATTACTGCCAAAGCACGGTTACTAAACACAGCCCTCTGAAGTCGAAGTAAAATTCAAGAATTCGAATCAAGAACAGTTCCCAACATTAGTAACTCAGAAGTTGGTATCCTCGGAGCAGCCGGCCACTGTGGCCGAGCGGTTCTAGGTACTGCAGTCTGGAACCTCGCGACCGCTACGGTGGCAGGTTCGAATCCTGCCTCGGGCATGGATGTGTGTGATGTCCTTAGGTTAGTTAGGTTTAAGTAGTTCTAGCTTCTAGGGGATTGATAAACTCAGATGATAAGTCCCATAGTGCTGAGAGCCATTTGAACCAATTTTAAGTCTCTTAACAAAAGTAAGTTTTCCGGTCCAGACTGTATACCTGTTAAGTTCCTTTCAGAGTATGCGGATGCAATAGCTCCATACTTAACAATCGTATACAATCGCTCGCTCGACGAAAGATGCGTACTCAAAGACCGGAAAGTTGCACAGGTTACACTAATATTCAAGAAGTAATAGGAGTAATCCACTAAATTAGAGGCCCGTATCATTAACGACGATATGCAGCAGGATTTTGAAACATATATTGTGTTCGAAAATTTTGGATTACCTACAAGAGAACGGTCTATTGTCACACAGTTAACACGGATTTAGAAACCATCGTTCTTGTAAAACACAACTAGCTCTTTACTCACACGAAGTGCTGAGTGCTATTTTCAAGGGATTTCAAATTGATTCCGTATTTCTAGATTTCCAGAAGGCTTTTGACACTACACCTCACAATCGGCTTGCAACCAGTTGTGTACTTATGGATTATCGTCTCAGTTATGTGACTGGATTCGTGATTTCCTGTCAGACAGGTCACAGTTCGTAGTAATTAACGGAAAGTCATCAAGTAAAACAGAAATGATTTATGGCGCTCTCCAAGATAGTGTTATAGGCCCTCTGTTGTTCCTTATCTATACAGACCATTTAGGAGACAATCTGAGCAGCCGTCATAGGTTGTTTGCAGGAGATGCTGTCATTAACCGTCTAGTGAAGTCATCAGAATATCAAAACAAATTGCAAAACGATTTAGGAAACATATCTGTATAGTACGAAAACCAGCAATTGACTCTAAATATTTAAAAGTATGAAGTCATCCACAAGAGCACTAAAAGGAGTCCGTTAAACTTCGGTTACACGGTAAATCAAATCTGAAGGCCGTAGATTGAAAAATTGTTCAAATGGCTCTGAGCACTACGGGACTTAACATCTGAGGTCATCACTCCCCTAGAACTTAGAACTACTTAAACCTAACTAACCTAAGGACATCACACACGTCCATGCCCGAGGCAGGATTCGAACCTGCGACCGTAACAGTCGCGCGGTTCCGGACTGAAGCCCCTAGAACCGCTCGGCCACAATGGCCGGCCCGCAGATTGAACTAAGCGCCTAGGAATTACTTAAATTGGAAAGAACACATAGAAAGTGTTGAGGCGAAAGCGAACCAAAGACTGCGATTTATTGGCAGAACACTTAGAAGATGTAACAAATCTAGATTGCCTACACTACTCTTGTCCGTCCTTTTTCGGAATGTTGCTGTGCACTGTGGGACCCTTACCAGATAGAACTAATGGAGTACACCGAGAAAGTTCAAAGAAGAGCACCACGTCTTGTACTATGGAGAAATAGGGGAAAGAGTGTCGCGGACATTATATAGAATTTGGGGTGGCCATGATTAAAACAAAGGCGTTTCTAGTCACGGCGGGATCTTTTCACGAAATTTCAATCACCAACTTTCTCTTTTGAATGCGAAAATATCTGGTTGACGCCGATCTACGTGGGAGAAACGATCACCATAATAAATTAAGGGACATCAGAGCTGTCACGGAAAGATAAAGGTGTTCGTTTCTTCCGTGCGCTGTTCGAGAGTGGAATAGTAGGTAATTATTGTGAAGGTGGTTCGATGAACCCTCTGCCAGGCACTTAATTGTGATTTCCAGAGTGTCCATGTAGATTTAAATATAGATGTAGATGTGCACTGCATTAACAATAAACCATCTTTTTATATTTCCAGCTATAGCAAAACTGTTCCATCAAGTACTTAAGATACAGGAAGTGGCGTAATACCATTTGTCTACTTAAATAATGTAAACTTCTTCAAAACAATGTATGTACCGACAGGTGTCAGAACTAGCGAAACAAAGTGGAATATACCATGGTTGCAGACTACAGCGTCTAATTATTTACAAAAGATGGAAAAATTGCAAAAGGCCGACCTTGGGGAAGATCACTTTGTGTTCCGGAGATGTATAGAAACACGCTTGGGAATACTGACCACGCGAAGAAAAAATTATTAATGTGAAATATTTCTTTTTAAAGATGAAGGATGCTATGAGATATGCGTATATGTCTGAATTTTTTTAGGATCCCTAATATCGGCTGGTGACAATCATTAATTTAAAATTTTGTATTGTATTGTGTACGTTTCCTATTGTTGAATTGTATATGTTTCCAAACCGCTGTTTCATTGTTTTTTCACTAAATGAGATAACTGTGGCAAGTTACAAAATGCTCGGATTTGAAAAGATTTCCGTCCCTTCTTTTCGGCACCAGAATACAGCTCATGGGCCCATCTATGTCACTTGGTTCAGCGTATCCAGTGTTCACCACTTTTGTCGAAGCTGTAGGGATGATTACCATAAACACATTCTTCATCCGTAATGCCCTCTTCCTCAGTTGATAGCGGGCGAACACAATTGTTCTCACGTGTAGAGGAAGACGAGCTACGGCATCGTTTGTTTTGTTTTCGCCAGTTCTGTTGGTTGGTTGACGTGGGTGCTTTAGGGATAGCCGTTGCAACAGTCTGAGATGAATCCGATGATTGGGTTTCCAGTGCTTTGTTTGATTTGCTAGGCCTTCTTAGTTCGCCATTTCTTTGCAGTTTTTCTTCAAGGGCGCTTCTGAATGGGGAGGTTGTTACGGTAGCTGCCGTACTGGAATGCCGCTCTAGTGGATTTAGGACTACTGACTTACTGTAGGTAGCTGGCGAATATTTTGGAACGTATTTTATTTCCTAAATTTTACGTTTAGTAGAACCCGACAGATAGCAGAAGTAATTCGTTGCCTTCAGCGGCGCTGCAGAATACGACGGCGGTGGGTAGGAAGCTGGTTCCGACGAAGATAGCGGTGACGAGTGGACCGGATAATGCCGTAGCGAATCATGGCAGTGGGGAGGAGTATGCGAACCCTGACAGGGAACCATGCTTGGCAGTGTGTACTTAGGGGAACCACAACTCTCCTGGTGCGATACTCAGAACTTACTTCATTAAAGTTCTTTTTTGGCACAGGAAATAGTAGGAGGAGGCTAAGGGTCATCAGGGCTTTAGTACCACAATATCGGAATACAATAAATCAGTTAATGCGGCAGACAAATGGATGTTGTTAAATTACCAAAGACGTACGACGAGCTACGAAGTTTTAAGATGTAAGCGAGAGACATTTTGGCTGTGCACCAATTTCCCTAGTCGGCGAGAGAGCGTTCGGAGCGTGTTTTTATGTTATAGTCGGTTTTGTCTAGCTCTCGAATATTAATGACTTTTTGAGAGGAATCGTTTCAAAATATTATTTTGTTAGTATTTTAGTATGTTAGCTAATGAACGCATCGTAATGGCATCCCGAGACTTATTTCAAGTAAATTACGTATCCTCTTGTCCACTTATCAGAGGTAGCCTGCTTGGATCTTCTGAAGAATCTACAGCACTGGCCATTAAAATTGCTACACCAAGAAGAAATTCAGATGATAAACGGATATTCATTGGACAAATATATTGTACTAGAACTGACACGTGATTACATTTTCACGCAATTTGGGTGCATAGATCCTGAGAAATCAGTACCCAGAACAACCCACTCTGGCCGTAATAGCGGCCTTGATACACCTGGGCATTGAGTCAAACAGAGCCTGGATGGCGTGTTCATCAAGAGTAGTGACTGGCGTATTGTGACGACCCAGTTGCGGGGCCACCATTGACCAGACGTTTTCAATTGGTGAGAGATCTGGAGAATATGCTGACCAGGGCAGCAGTCGAACATCTTCTGTATCCAGAAAGGCCCGTACAGGACCTGCAACTTGCGGTCGTGCATTATACTGTTGAAATGTAAGGTTTCGCAGGGATCGAATGAAGGGCAAAGCCACGGGTCGTAACACATCTGAAATGCCGGGATGGTTCCTTTGAAAGGGCACGGCCGACTTCCTTCCCTAATCCGATGAGACTGATGACCTCGCTGTCTGGTCTCCTCCCCCAAACAACCCAGCCCCAACAGTACTCGCGGCCCCCTTTTGTACTGTTGCGTCCGGCTGTTGTGACAGATAGTGGTGAGTTCCACATTAGAGAGGACGCCTGTAATCCCCGCTGCGCGGCCGGCAGGCTGTCCGCCGCACCTGTGGGTCGCGGACGAGGCGCGGCCGCCCCAGCCGCCTCGCTGGTTATCGACGTCGCCGCCACCCTCCCCTCCCCTCCGCAACCCTCCCTCCCCCTTCCCGTCCCCGCCCCACCCTTCCCCACCTCGCGGCCGGCGGCTGGCGCTGCTGACGCGGCCGTTGACACCGCAAATAATCTGCAATTTCCCGCGGCGCGCCGCCCTGCGGATCGAACTAAACTGCCGGCCAGCGGGAGAGGCGGCTCCGGAACCCGGGCCGTATTTTCCACACCCCACCCTCCCGTTCCGGAAGCCCTCCGGCCTCGCTTCCGTTTAGACAGCCGCCCTCCCTGCTAGCAGGGTACACACGGCTGCGGCGTTAATTAAGAGCTCGGCCTCACTCAGTTCAGGCGGCTGCCGACTTGGGAGGGAGCGACCCACAATTTTTCAACACTACAGTTCCCACTCAATGAATCACGCGCGGGAGCACGTGTGGGACCGCCACAGTGTCCCGTTGCCGGTGAATCTTGCGGTTTACGTGGTCGTGGTCCCTGAAATTTTTTCGTTCCTGACGTTTCATCCAGAGCTGCGCTAGACATCTTGGTGAGACCTCAGCTTCTCCTAACATACGAGGACGAATCTTATGAAAACCTTAATTTTTTTTAAAAATATCACTTATTGTGCAGAAGTGGTACAAAGCTGCATCACTTTTCAACATAATCTCCCCCACGCTCAATGCAAGTCCTGCAGCGCTTACAAAGTGCACAAATACCTGTAGAAAAATTTTTTTTTGGTAGTCCGCGCAACCACTCATGTACCGCGTGGCGTACCTCTTCATCAGAACGGAACTTGTGTCCTCCCATTGCGTCTTTGAGTGTTCCAAACATATGGAAATCACTAGGGGCAAGGCCTGGTGAGTATGGTGAATGAGGAAGACACTCAAAATGCAGGTCTGTGATTGTTGCAACTGTTGTACGGGCAGTGTGGGGCCTTGCATTGTCATGCTGCAAAAGGACACCTGCTGACAACAATCAACGTCGCTTTGATTTGGCTGCAGGCCGCAGATGATTTTTTAGGAGATCTGTGTATGCTGCACTGGTGACAGTGGTCCCTCTTGGCATGTAATGCCCCAAAATGACTCCTTCTTCGTCCCAAAAGAGAGTCGGCATAACCTTCCCTGCTGACGGTTCTGTTCGAAACTTCTTTGGTTTTGGTGATGAGGAATGGCGCCATTCCTTGCTCGCTCTCTTCGTTTCCGGTTGGTGGAAGTGAACCTAGGTTTCGTCCCCAGTAACGATTCTTGCAGGGAAGCCATCACCTTCTCGTTCAAAGCGCCGAAAACGTTCTTCACAAGCATCAACACGTCGTTCTCTCATTTCAGGAGTCAGCTGCCGTGGCACCCATCTTACAGCCAGTTTGTGAAACTGGAGCACATCATGCACAATGTGGTGTGCTGACCCACGACTAATCTGTAAACATGCTGTAATGTCATTCAGTGTCACTCGGCGGTTTTCGTTCACTATGGCTTCAATTGCTGCAATGTTCTGTGGAGTCACAACTGGTTGTATCTGACCTGGACGAGGAGCATCTTCCGCTGAAGTCACACCATTTGCGAACTTCCTTCTCCATTCGTAGACTTGCATCACTCTACTGAACCTTGATTCGTCGATGAATTTCAAGAGCTTTCACACCTTCACTACGCAAAAACCGAATAACAGAACGCTGTTCTTCCTTGTTGCAAGTCGCAAGTGTGGCGGTCATCTTTATACTGATACTGCGGTATGTGTGCATCTGCACTATGCTGCCACCAACAGGCCATTCTGCACGCTGTTTGTAGCACGCTTACCAACTTACAGGATAACGGCGCGAAATTTCGATTTGTTATTACAAATTTAAGGTTTTCGTTTGACTCACCCTCGTATATAATGTTCAAATACGAGGGCTGTCCAGAAAGTAAGTTACGATTGACCGCGAAATGAAAATCACAGTGAAAATCAGAAATGTTTCATTTGTAACAGTTAGCTACACCTTTCAGCTACTTCCTTACGTAGTCGCCGTTCTGACTCAGACATTCGTCGTAGCGGTGTGCCAACTTTCCAATACTCTC